>NW_024746555.1:0-7575 GCF_018991925.1 Homarus americanus | reverse complement strand
TCATAGTCATCAGTCTGGTCTAAACAGTTATAAACTCTACGAGCCTTACCATATAATTTAGGAACTAACACTGACACCCACTGGTCCTTTGGCCACTCATTCTTCCCGGCTATTTTCTCAAAAGTCCTAAATGACCTGTCCATATCGGATTCATCAAACCCGGGAACAAGGGAAGAAGCAGTAGCAGGGTTAAAAGCAGCTAGTTTCTCTCTTAATGCCACTTCTTTTGATCTAAACTCCGATGTTAAGGTGACTTCTATCTCTCTTACCTGTAGTTCTTTCAGTCTAACCTCCTGCTCCAACTTGGCCCGTTCCATCATTTCCTCATGCTCAAACTTTTGCTCCAACTTGGCCTGTTCCAACTTGGCCTGTTCCGACCTTTCTTCAGGCTCCAGCTTGGCCTGCTGCTCCAACTTGGCCTGTTCCAACTCTAGTTCTTTCATTTTGACTTGGAACTCGAACCTAGCTCGTTCTAGTTCTAAGGCGTCTACTCTTTGTGTTTTTTCTTGAGGGCTAGCCAGACCTGAAGCAACTTCTGAGTGAGGAGGGGTGGTGGATAGTGGTTGAAGTTTCTTGGACATGGGCGTTAATCTGTCAACAGCGGATTCTTTTAAAACTTCATGTTGAACCAGCACTTCAATCACATGATTTTTTAACATTTCCTTAGTCAGTTGCTGTGAAAATGGGATATTATAATAGTTAGCTATTTCTTTCCATTCTTTCTTCAGGATATTAACACGTAATTTAGCTACGGAAGGATTTTCAATAAAATCCTGGAGATCAAAAACTGAGGTGGCCATTGTTAAGAAAAATAGGATAAATTAACTAATGGTCCAAAGATAAGATAAGTGGATAACCCTAGAAAATATCACGGCAGTGGATAACCAGAAAGTCCCGAAAACTAACCAAGTTATACCTAGGGGAATTACACTTATGATTATTGTTCTTCTGAGAAGATCCTTAGATAAGGATAAGAGACTTGAAAGAGGTAGGGCGTATTACGGCATAAATATAAAGATCCGGATTAACAACCCTGATATACTTGAAAGAGGTAGGGCGTATTACGGCATAAATATAAAGATCCGGATTAACAACCCTGATATACTTGAAAGAGGTAGGGCGTATTACGGCATTAATATAAAGATCCGGATTAACAACCCTGATAAATGGTATGATTGACCCTGAATGAGATAATGAGAAGAACAATAATTGAGGCTTTATAATTATGGGGTCCTGGTAGAGCGTGGCGTCCCAAGATATCACTTCACCGTAAACTAGTGACTATGGAACAACCTACTCTGGAGTGAGGGTACGGCATTAAACAGATCCGGATTCTTCCCAACACTCGATAAGACTTACTACACGACTGCCACGTGTAATAACAGGTAAGCCTTATGACACTTGGAACCTAATATCCTACGTCTGTCACTTTTACTATACGATAATACCAATATATGCACACACATATGAAGGAAACTTTAAACTACCGTAAAGCAATTGTGAACAAAAGTGACTGGGAGGAATAATTAACACTGAGTAACAAGGGAGGAAGGAATATGGTACTTAAGGTCGTGTCCTGTCACGGTCGCCATTTGTTACGAGTTAGGGATTTAGAATATAGTTATACGTCTACCCAGATCCCAACAGGTAACAACAATAAAAAAAAACAAAGACAATCGGACTATAAAAGGGTAGACAAAGGATGCGAGTTTTCGTTGTATATAATAGAGTACCATAAATCCCTTTAACAAAATATTCAGCTTATAAATTACCCCAACCAAACTTAACCTAAACATTAACAGTATATACATATTATCAAACATAAACAATCTGAAGCAAGTGGACGTGGGGAAGGCAATACAAGATTACAAATACTTAAGTGAGGAGCTGAGATGGCTGACGAGTAAGGCTGAGTATTGTAGAAGACGGTAGGTAGTCACTGTGCCGTAGGTTTAGAGGATAGATGATCCTGTGGTCACTCCCCAGAGCCAAGTGCTCTCTCCTCGAATTGGAGCTCACAAAGAAGACTTGGAGGAAGTGACGCAACAACCAGGATATGGAGAAGGGAAACCCCGGAGTGGTAACCAAGACGAGTCATACTCGTGTCTCGTCCCTAGATGGCGTTGCTCGTGGTGCTGGGTAGGTAGGTCAAGACAATAGATGGCGTGGTTCGTAGTGCTGGGTGGAGGGGTTCGTAACACACCAACACAAGGTATATATTCTCCGTTCACTGATCCTCACCTCACCCTCCACTGTGATTCATGGTAACTAAAATGACTGAAAAAGTTGCCTCAATTGGTTATATTGTTTATTAGATTTATACAACGCAAATTTATATGGAAAGGTATTTTTTGTTTGGGCGAGTATGAAGCAGAGAGAGAGAGAGAGAGAGAGAGAGAGAGAGAGAGAGAGAGAGAGAGAGAGACAGAGCAGTAGTGTCACTTTCACATTTAATTTATTAAAATCAATTTCATCCCGAGAGTTAAGTTAGCGGATAAAGAGATCTCTGGCTCAAACACACGCAGGGGCCAACTCTAAAGGGATCATACTGACTCCCACGATGTGTGACATAAACCTCATCTTCCCTTCATCAACGGAGACGCCACAAAACAAACAATATTTTAGCAGAGTAAAACCTAAATGAATTAATGACGGGCTGACTCTGTAACAGTCAAAGTCATTCAGCTGTGAAATGTACACGACGGAAGGTAACTCGTCTGTATGGAGGAAGTACTTAAGGTTACTGGTACTTGAGACACAACATTACTCAAGGTAAGGATACAACTGTACACACTTCCCTGATCCTTCAACAAATGTATCCGATAGTACGACCGGTGGCGAAAGTTTTGTCAGGAGAGAAGATCTGAACAAAGACAGGCAGATTATCTCTTGAGACTTGGAGCAAGAAACCTCGTTACTATTCAGGTACACAAAGTTTTATGATTGGTAATACTGACGTCATCTAATCCGCGTCTTTGTTTCTTGGTCTGTATTTGTTTAAGTTAACCGGAAACAAGTATTACATTTTAGGATGGGTCGATTTTGACTTGACAGGAATCATTATAACAAGAGAAAGATGTGCAGAAGTTGGTGTCTTTGTGAAGGGTCACAGGTCAGGGTTTATGCTGCCACAAAACACTCATGACAAACCTTGTCTTGTGGGTCTGAAAGTGGACAGTCGTCATCATCATCATCACTCACACAGGAGACACCGGGAGTAACGTTAAGGTCATTCATGTTACAAATAGAGATGATGTAACTAACACCTTTTCCTCCCGACTAATTATTTTCACTATATATATATATATATATATATATATATATATATATATATATATATATATATATATATATATATATATATATATATGTGTGTGTGTGTGTGTAATAATAATAATAATAATTAACGGTTTATTGAAAGAGCATAGCAGCCAGAAGGCTGAAAATATAAAATATACAGTTGCATAATTGGGGAATGGGTTTCGATTTACAAATAATATACAAGTAACATAAGTGATACAAATAAGATATATAATAACTAGGTGGGGAAAAGCTCAAACCACAGGGCATTTCAACATAGTGACAGTGCAAAAAGGATTTACTGGGAGTGAATACACTGGTTTATTACAAGTTATTGATAATTTTTACAATGGTTGGGACTGGGCTGTTCTTATAGCGATCAGTTCGTGCTCGTATGGGCTGGATGTGGTTGTGGTGTCGAACAGCAATTCTCGGGCTAGGGATCTCAGGTAGTAGTAGGAGCCGGTGTCGAGGATGGTGCAGAAGCTTCTTACCAAATTTGCAGATGAGGTCGTGGTGATGGAGGAAGTTTTCATATTGCCAAATTGCTGAGGGTCTACGACTCCTGCAATATCAGCATAAGCCCAGTCGAACACAAAACTTTCACAGATTAGGCTGGGTATTGGGGTGATTGCAATAGGTCGTAGCTGATTTAAGGATTGTGGGCTGGTTGACTTGGGCACTGGTGATACATAAGAGGTCTTCCAGTCAGCTGGGCATCTGGCTTGACTGAGAGAAGCATTGATGATGGAGCAGAGGGCTTTAGCAAGCTCCGGGGAGAACTCATTAAAGAGTCTTATTGGTAAGTCAATGGGTGTGTGTGTGCGTGTGTGTATGTGTGTGCAGGGTGTTCCGTAAATACCTTTCATAAATCAGGAGGTGTATTCCCAAGTCATAAATAAAGATAAATGACTAAATGACCAAATTGTCAATTCTCAATATTTTCGGAGTTACAGCACATGGCAGGTTTGGTAGGAATGGGATGAAATCTACGGTTACATGACATAAATCCCCTTGATTTTCTACCTGTGGGGTCACATAGAAAGCAAGGTGTATGTTAGAGGTCCCAAACCATGAAGAATTGTGGCGCCGTGTGCAGGAAAGTGTGACAACCATTCTCAACACCACTGGGATCTTTGAACGTGTGTGTCACTTATTTGTGCGATGGGCGGAACTTTAAACATTTGCTCTAAACGTTAATACCCGTACAAATCATATGACATTATTATTGTTTATTGTCACTTGCAAAAATGGATGGTTCATTTACACCCCATAGGTTTCATCACATTCTTACCAAACCTGCCATGTGCTGTAACTCTGAGACAATTTGGTCATTTAGTTATTTATCTTTATTTATGACTTAGGAATACACCCAATGGATCCTTCAACCTCTTCCTAGTCACAACATATGGAGGAGAGATTAAGGCTTATAAAATGTCACTGACTTGACTTACGAGAATGTAACTTGCATTGCTGGAATTCTTGTAAGATAGCAATAAATTTGAGTATAAACATCCTTTATTTCCCCACACCTCACACACACACAGGGAATTAGCCTTTTTTGGGGAGATATCATGATCATACCCCAAATAGACGTCCTTCTCCTCCGAGTGGGGAGGAAGATAATGCATACTCAAGCATTATGAACGGCAGTGGGGTTTTATTTTTTGCTTATAAAATGTCACTGACTTGACTTAGGAGAATAAAACTTTTGCATTGCTTGAATTCTCGTAAGAAAGCGGTTAATTTGAGTATAAACATCAATTATTTTGCACCATACATAATAATTTTAGTAATTAACTTAGTACATTTGAGTACAGGTTGTGATTATTTATGTGGTTGCAGTTTCAAAGCTTTGTGGCATCATTAATGTATAATGAGTCTCCATATGCTCTGGTTTATTCATTGATTAGTTGTCCAAGTACAAAAGTGGCGCCCTGTTGAGCTATCGTGTATCAACTAATTTTTAAATAGAAATTATAATGTTAAATGTAATAAGACAACGGTTTAGTAGTGCTGTTAATGCGTGTGTTGTGTAAGTGTCTTGGCATGTCACCTCACCACCTGACTCCTGAACAAACTCTTCATCAACTTCTTCAAATCCTACAATGTAGCCATGACTAACACATGCAGGAATTAAAACAACAAGCGCCAGTGAAAGTGCTTGTTTGTGTGACCATTTTCTATTTAGAATTAGCGCAGGCACAGGTCGAACGAACCACAACGGGGCCTAGGGGGCAAAAAAATAAGAACAGAAAGAAATAAAATATTTGAAAAGAAAAAGGTTATACACCACGAAGATGCCTGAAAATCAGCTTTTTAAAGTGAGACAGATTGTATGAATATGGAAACACAGAAGCAGGCAGAGCATTCCACAGTTTGGCTGTGTGAGGAAAGGATGCACTATAACAGGTTATTCTAATGTGACCGACATCCACAGACAAACGGTGGGTACCGTAGGCAAGACATGTGTTACGGGCCCACTGCCTTGCCGACGGTACACAGGATGCCAAATCCACCGAACATTGCCCGTTAAAGTGCCTATAAAAAAGAGAGAATGAAGTAACATTGCAGCAAAGAGAAAGGGAAGAAAGTTTGTCAACTGAAGGAGGTGAGTTAATAAGACGAAATGCCTTTGATTCCACTCTATCTAACAGTTGGACAGAAGAGCCATCCCAGATATGAGAACAGTACTCCAAGTTAGAACGAATGAATCCCTTATATACTTGAAGCAACTGCCCAGGAGTGAAGTAGCTATGTGCCTTCCATGACATATTAGAGGAAATGGTGAGGCCTAGCATATCTATTTTAGAATTTGGCAAAATGATAGCGTCCTGAAATGTGATTGGTGGGAGATCATCTAATTTAGAAAGTGTAATTGGTAAATACTGAGTTTTACTACTATTGAATTTAAACAAATTTCTACCTCCCCATTCGGAGGTGCTGCACAGATCCGCATTGATAGATGTAATGATATCAGCTCTAGAAACAGATCTGTTTGAAAGTTAGGAGGAAGGGGAAAATGTTTAGAAGAGTGAAGAGTAGAATCATCAGCGTAAGAATGGATAGAATTAGTTGTGTGAAGTAAATCATTGATAATTAAAAGGAAGAGAGTAGGTGAAAGAACAGAATCCTGTGGGACACGACTATTGGTCGAGAAAGAGCAAGAGATCGATCCCTCGACAACAACTGTCATGGATCGGTTCTCAAGGAAGCTAGAGATTAGAAAACAAAGTGGGGGAGAGAAACCATAAGAGGGAAGTTTAGAAAGCAAAGGCTTGTGCCATACCCTGTCCAATGCTTTGGAGATGTCGAGGGCCACGACGAGAGTTTCCTCATAATCCCTAAGAGAGGATGACCAAAGATGGGTGCAGTAGGAGAGCAGATGACCAGTACTGTAGATCTTGCCTGGCGAAAGCCATACTGGTGATCTAACAAAAGAGAATGGCGTTCACGGTCGACTGAGAAAATGGGAGTTGAAGATTGTTTCGAAAATCTTAGAAAGAGATGAAGTTGGGGCAATAGGGCGATAGTTAGAAGGAAAAGAATGTTCACCCTTCTTCGGGATGGGCTGAACCAAGGCATGTTCCCAAGAAGAAGGAAAAGTTTGGGTTTTGAGGCAGAGGCGAAAGAGGTGAGCATGCACAGGGGCCAGAGCTTCAGCACACTCCCTCAGAACAAGAGGGGTATTCCGTCTGGTCCATGCGCCTTACTCACATCCAACCAGGAGAACACACCGGCAACCCTGCGAGTGGAGATTATAGGAAAGTGCATAGGTTCAGTAGGAGAGGCAAGGGTAGGAGGGATAGAGTGGGAATCATCTAAGGTGGAATTGGAGAAGAATAAGATGCCAAAGAGATTCCCTTTGTAAGGGGGGGGGTTGGTTATTGAGTTATCAGGTCGGAAGAGAGGAGGGAAAGAAGGAGTGCGAATTAAAAGATCAGCTGTTGAGGAGCTTATCGCTAGGCAACACTGGTGCGTGTTACCACTCCTTTCCACTCCATCTCTCTAATCACCCACACCTTTCTGCTTTATCACTCCATATTTAAAAATGTTATGTAATGTAATGTTGAAGGGCTACAACTTTGCTCATTTATACTTATACTTATCACAATCTCCCATTCCATCAGAAGGTCAGTAATATGAGACCACTAATCCCCCACCCTACCTCCACCTGACATTGAGTCTGGTCAGGTCCCTTACAAAAATACTTTCATCTTTATTCAAGACATTTTCAGAAAATTCTCCAGATTTTCAGCCCCGGAAAATTTGTTC
>NW_024746554.1:5000-9846 GCF_018991925.1 Homarus americanus | reverse complement strand
GCTGATCTATCAAATACCATCTTTTTTTTTTAACCCACAATGCAGATATAATTGTTCTCACTCGTCCGAATTATTTACGGTATAAAACTCGTCGGGAAAAATGACCTTCTCAGTCCAGTCTAAGGAGCGAGGGGGGGGGGCACCACACATTTAACCTATTTCAATTACCATGTAAACAAGTGAAAAAACCCGCTGTTATTTACACTCCTAACACCGTAATTATAGTTTATACTCGCTACTTATCTGTTATGTCTGACAGCGTTTCATTCTATTTGTTTGTAAGTTAAAATTTTACCTATTCATAGTAGCGGCCAGGACGATATCACCCTTAACTATCCGTAAAAGCTTCTACTAACGCTGAGCTTTATCCGTGTACTGTTTAAAAGGCTCCATCCATCCATCCATCGACTTCTCAGCAGGTCATGGCAGGAGCGGAGTTCAGTCAATGTTTAATTAGGTTAACAGCTGTTCTCTCCAGTACAGTGTGTGTGATCAAGCCACGTCTTTCACCAGTGTCTTCTTAGTGTATTATCCGTCATTACGTGAACTTGAAGACTTAATTCAGATCCAATTAAGGTCAAATTATCAACCTTCTCTCTCTCTCTCTCTCTCTCTCTCTCATTTTTGCTATTCACTTCTTTCATTTTAACTTCCCCTTCCCTCACTCCCTCCCTCGTCCATCCTTACCTCTCCTTCCTTCTCCTTCCTTCCCTCCCTCCCTCCCTCCATCGACGGCCTAAGATATAGAGCCTTGTTTGATGTGTCAATATTTTTGCCCCTCCCTCTCTGCCCTAGATGAAGATTTGTGAGTTGTTGGTGTGTGGAACAGGAAGGGAATTGGAAGGGGGAAAAAGAAAAGGTATATAGAGATGAAGGAACGAGGAAATAAAGTAAAATGGGAATAGGGGAAATGAAGAAAGAAGGGAGTTGCAAAAAAAAAGAGAAAGCATTGGAACTAGGGAAATAAAAGAGAATGAGAATTGGAGGAAAGAAGAAATGGGAAATGGTTATTAAAGACAAAGACGAATGGGGATAATGGGGGAAATAAAGGGGAAGGAAATGGATAAATAAGAAGGAAAAAAATATTATGAAAATCAATACAAAGAAAAAAATGATTTGAAAGAAGGAAATAAAAGATTGCTAACGAAAAAAATGAAGAGTGAAAGTAGATGAAAATACGAATAGTAGGATGAAGATAAAAGGGGAAGAGTATTTAGAGAATAAGGGTGTACGTAGGAGAGAAGAAGAGAAGGAAGGAAATGATCTTTAAAACCTTGTATACTGGTAGTTCTTGGGGGCGATTGGGGTAAATAGATGGATAATTTGGGTTTGATAAGGGTCATAGGCAGTAGTGAAGATCAAACGATATAGAAAACGTGAAGCAGGGATGGATGGGGGGGGGGTCGGGTGTTATTAGCAAGTCATCCTAACGTCCAGGTGTTTATGACTTAACTGATGGATTATGTTCCCTAAAGTAATTTGTAAAGGTGTGTTGAAAGTTGGTACTCGTGTTATATACACCTGTTTCTTACCTGCTTACTAAAGAGCTTAGGTATGATAATTATATCTCTTAAGTGTAACCGTTTGAGTTATTGTTAAGATCAATAATGTTGTCTGTTTCCATCATGGCGGCTGTGGTAACCTAACCAAATACACACACCTTAACCTCACATAACCAAAGCTTTTTACCTCACATAACCAAAGCTTTTTACCTCATATAACCAAAGCTTCTTACCTCACTTATCCAAAATATTTTACTTCACATAACCAAAGCTTTTTACCTCACATAACCAAAGCTTCTTACCTCACTTATCCAAAATATTTTACTTCACATAACCAAAGCTTTTTACCTCATATAACCAAAGCTTCTTACCTCACATAACCAAAGCTTCTTACCTCACTTATCCAAAATATTTTACCTCACATAACCAAAGCTTTTTACTTCACATAACCAAAGCTTTTTACCTCATATAACCAAAGCTTCTTACCTCACATAACCAAAGCTTCTTACCTCACTTATCCAAAATATTTTACCTCACATAACCAAAGCTTTTTACTTCACATAACCAATGCTTTTTACCTCACATAACCAAAGCTTTTTACTTCACATAACCAAAGCTTTTTACCTCACATAACCAAAGCTTCTTACCTCACTTATCCAAAATATTTTACGTCACATAACCAAATCTTTTTACTTCACATAACCAAAGCTTTTTACCTCACATAACCAAAGCTTCTTACCTCACTTATCCAAAATATTTTACCTCACATAACCAAAGCTTTTTACTTCACATAACCAAAGCTTTTTACCTCATATAACCAAAGCTTCTTACCTCACTTATCCAAAATATTTTATCTCACATAATCAAAGCTTTTTACTTCACATAACCAAAGCTTTTTACCTCACATAACCAAAGCTTCTTACCTCACTTATCCAAAATATTTTACCTCACATAACCAAAGCTTTTTACTTCACATAACCAAAGATTTTTACCTCACATAACCAAAGCTTCTTACCTCACATAACCAAAGCTTCTTACCTCACTTATCCAAAATATTTTACCTCACATAACCAAAGCTTTTTACTTCACATAACCAAAGCTTTTTACTTCACATAACCAAAGCTTTTTACCTCACAACCAAAGCTTCTTACCTCACATAACCAAAGTTTACCTCACTTATCCAAATATTTTAATTTCACATAACCAAAGCTTTTACTTCCACATAACCAGTTTTCTACTCCTACATAACTAAAGCTTACCCTACTTATCCAAAATATTTACCTCACATAACCAAAGCTTTTTACTTCACATAACCAAAGCTTTTTACCTCACATAACCAAAGCTTCTTACCTCACTTATCCAAAATATTTTACCTCATATAACCAAAGCTTTTTACTTCACATAACCAAAGCTTTTTACCTCACATAACCAAAGCTTCTTACCTCACTTATCCAAAATATTTTACCTCACATAACCAAAGCTTTTTACTTCACATAACCAAAGCTTTTTACCTCACATAACCAAAGCTTCTTACCTCACTTAGCCAAAATATTTTACCTCACATAACCAAAGCTTTTTACTTCACATAACCAAAGCTTTTTACCTCACATAACCAAAGCTTCTTACCTCACTTATCCAAAATATTTTACCTCACATAACCAAAGCTTTTTACTTCACATAACCAATGCTTTTTACCTCACATAACCAAAGCTTCTTACCTCACTTATCCAAAATATTTTACCTCATAACCAAAGCTTTTTACTTCACATAACCAAAGCTTTTTACCTCACATAACCAAAGCTTCTTACCTCACTTATCCAAAATATTTTACCTCACATAACCAAAGCTTTTTAATTCACATAACCAAAGCTTTTTACCTCGCATAACCAAAGCTTCTTACCTCACTTATCCAAAATATTTTACCTCACATAACCAAAGCTTTTTACCTCACATAACCAAAGCTTCTTACCTCACAACCAAAGTATATGGTAGAAATAGGCTGGTTAAGTGTGGTTGCTTTTGCCAGTTTTAAAATTAACTTGTACACTTTTAACCAACAAATTGATTTAGGCAATACCCAGTGTTAAGCCACAGAGGTTTGATGGAACTTGATATAGAAACACAATAGAAAAATAATCCCTTGTTATATATGTTAATAAAATCGCTTAATGATTCAAAATGGACCTAGATTTTGGTTTTCATTATTACCAACATTTTACACCACTCTTGACTCCACTGACTGTACAATTCCCGTTCTGGTTATATGCACTATTGATGTCAATGTCAGTCTGTTCAATACTCACATTACTCAAAGCATTTATAGAAGGCATCGTGAGAGTCAAAAGTCTTTTCATAATTAATAAAATCCAATATTGCGAGCATATGTGGAACACCTCCTGGGCTAAACTTGCAGGTGATCTTTAGTACTAGAGATACCTTTAATGACAGACAGACATACACAGACAGACAGGCAGACAGACAGATGTGTTGAGCTGTGTGTGGGGTGAGGTAGTGGAGTACTGTACTGGAGTTGGGTATAACTATGTCATTCCTTAGTCCCCAGTTAATGAGCGGTGGACTGAAGCGACTATAGTTAGTGACGAGTTTTAGTGATTTTTTTGGTTTTCTGTTTTAGATAAATCTATATAAAATAATTGTTCTGTTTAGAAATTAGAACGTAGAAAAGAGTATACAAAAGGTAGAACACACGCACACACACACACACACACACACACACACACACACACACACACACACACACACACACACACACACACACACACACACACACACACACACACACACACACACACACACACACACACACACAAGAGAATCTTACACTAGTTTTACTCTTCCTTGTCATCTTGTCTTCTTCCCACTCGTCCTTGTTATCTCCTCTATCTTCCTGTCTATATTGTCCTCCTCTTCCCACTCACCTTATCCACCCTGTTATCCTCCCACTTATTGTATTCTCCTCTCATTTATTTGATCTTTATCCTACTCACTTTATCCATCTTCCATTAATCTTGTTGTTCTCCCGCTCAGCCTGTCTGCTTCCCACTCATCCTGTCCTTCTCCCACTCACTGTATCAATCTTCCATTAATCTTGTCCCCCTCCCACTCACTCTGTCCCCTGTGTGAATCTTTCCTTCCCCGTCCCTTCAACACCATCCTTCCTTCCATCCTTCCTCTCATTCTGTGCATCATCCTATTTTATCATGTTCACAAGTTTATCCCTTTCTACTTAGCAGCTCCCTCTCTGTCACACTCCCCTCTCGCTTCCCTCTCTTCCTCCTCCTCCTCCTCCCACTCATAGACATACTAGAGTCTCTACTTTCCTA
>NW_024746553.1:0-12633 GCF_018991925.1 Homarus americanus | reverse complement strand
TACAGTGCAGCACAGTACAGTGCAACACAGTATAGTACAACACAGTACAACACAGTGCAACACAGTACAGTACAACACAGTGAGTACAACACAGTACAACACCAGTACAACACAGTACAGTACAACACAGTACAGTACAACACAGTACAGTACAACACAATTTTGAAAGTACAACACAGTATAGTACAACACAGTACAACACAGTACCAACACAGTACAGTACAACACAGTACAGTACAACACAGTATAGTACAACACAGCACAGTGCAGTGTAGCACAGTACAGTACAGCACAGTGCAGCACAGTACAGGACAACACAGTATAGTACAACACAGTACAGTACAACACAGTATAGTACAACACAGTACAACACAGTACAGTACAACACAATGGTACAGCACAGCGCAGTGTAGCACAGTACAGTACCCAGCACAGTGCAGCACAGTACCAGGACAACACAGTATAGTACAACTTTGGTATAGTACAACACAGTACAACACAGTACAGTACAACACAGTACAGTACAACACAATTACAACACAGTGCAGCACAGTACATTACAACACAGTATAGTACAACACAGTACAACACAGTACAGTACAACACAGTACAGTACAACACAGTACAACACAATACAGTACAACACAGTATAGTACAACACGAGAGTACAACACAATTGCAGCACAGTACAGTACAACACAGTATAATTACAACACAATTACCAACACAGTACAGTACAACACAGTACAGTACAACACAGTACAACACAGTACAATTTTAACACAATTACAGTACAACACAGTATAATTACAACACAGTACAACACAATTACCAGTACAATACAGTACAGTACAACACAGTACAACACAGTACAACACAGTACCAGTACAACACAGTACAGTACAACACAGTACAGTACAACACAGTACCAACACAGTACAGTACAACACAGTACAGTACCAACACAGTACAGTACAACACAGTACAGTACAACACAGTATAATTACAACACAGCACAAGCGCAGTGTAGCACAATGCAGTACAGCACAGTGCAGCACAGTACAGGACAACACAGTATAGTACAACACAGTACAGTACAACACAGTATAATACAACACAGTACAACACAGTACAGTACAACACAGTGCAACTGGCGCCAGTGTAGCCTGATACCAGTACAGCACACAGTGCAGCACAGTACAGGACAACACAGTATAGTACAACACAGTACAGTACAACACAGTACAACACAGTACAGTACAACACAGTACAGGACAACACAGTATAGTACAACACAGTACAGCACAGTATAGTACAACACAGTACAACACAGCACAGTATAGTACAACACAGTACAGTACAACACAGTACAACACAGTACAGTACAACACAGTACAGCACAGCGCAGTGTAGCACAGTTACGGTGCCAGCACAGTACAGTACAGCACAGTACAGGACAACACAGTATAGTACAACACAGTACAGCACAGTATAGTACAACAGTACAACACAGTACAGTACAACACAGTACAGTACAACACAGTACAACCTGGCGCCAGTGTAACTGGCGCAGTGTAGCACAATTCCTGATACAGCACAGTACAGGACAACACAGTATAGTACAACACAGTACAGTACAACACAGTATAGTACAACACAGTACAACACAGTACAGTACAACACAGTACAGCACAGCGCAGTGTAGCACAGTACAGTACAGCACAGTGCAGCACAGTACAGGACAACACAGTATAGTACAACACAGTACAGTACAACACAGTACAACACAGTACAGTACAACACAGTACAGGACAACACAGTATGAGTAACACAGTACAGCACCGGTATAGTACAACACAGTACAACACAGCACAGTATAGTACAACCACAGTACAGTACAACACAGTACAACACAGTACAGTACAACGCGAACAGCACAGCGCAGTGTAGCACAACGCAGTGTAGCGCAACCTGATACAGCACAGTACCAGGACAACACAGTATAGTACAACACAGTACAGCACAGTATAGTACAATACAGTACAACACAGTACAGTACAACACGAGTACAGGTACAACGCAGTACAGCACACGAAGCGCCCAGTGTAGCTGGCGCCCAGTGTAGCACCAGTACAGTACAGCACGGTACAGGACAACACAGTATGGTACGACACAGTACAGCACAGTACAACACACAGTACAACACAAAAGGTACAGTACAACACAGTACAACCTGGTCATTACCAGCGCAGTGTAGCACAGTACGGTGCAACTGATGCAGAACAACACAGTATAGTACAACACAGTACAACACAGTATAGTGCAATACAGTACAACACAGTATAGTACAACACAGTACAACCTGATACAACTTTAGTACAGTACAACACAGTACAGTACAACACAGTACAACACAGTACAACACAGTACAACACAGTACAACACAGTACAACACAGTACAGTACAACACAGTACAGTGCAACACAGTACAACACAGTACCAGTACAACACAGTACAACACAGTATAAAGTACAACACACAATTACCAGTACAACACAGTACAACACAGTACAGTACAACACCAGTACAACCTGATATAGTACAACACAGTATAATTTAACACCCAGTACAACACAGTACAACACAGTACAGTACAGCGCGAGTGTAGCACAATTACAATTACAGCACAGTACCAGTACAACACAGTACAACACAGTGCAACACAGTACATACAGTACAACACAGTACAACACAGTACAGTACAGCGCAGTGTAGCACAGTACAGCACAGTACAGTGCAGCACAGTACAGTACAACACAGTATAATTTAACACAGTACAGTACAACACAGTACCAACACCTGGCGCAGTGTAGCACAGTACAGTACAGCACAGTACAGTGCAGCACAGTACAGTACAACACAGTACCAGCACAGCGCAGTGTAGCACAGTACAGTGCAACTGGTACAGTGCAGCACAGTACTAACCACCAGTACAGCACAGTACAGTGCAGCACAGTACAGTCAGCACAGTACCAGTACAACACAGTACCCAGCACAGCGCCAGTGTAGCACAGTACAGCACAGTACAGCACCAGTGCAGCACAGTACAGGACACACAGTGCAGTACAACACAGTATAGTACAACACAGTACAGTACAACACAGTACAGCACAGCGCAGTGCAGCACAGTACAGCACAGTGCAGCACACTACAGAACCCAACACAGTATAGTACAACACCGGTACAGTACAACACAGTACAGCACAGTGCAGCACAGTACAGCGCCAGTACCAGGACAACACAATTACAGTACAACACGGTATAGTACCAGCACCCAGCACAGTACCTGGCACAGTACAGCACAGTACAGCACAGTGCAGCACAGTACAGGACAACACAATTACGAGTACAACACAGTATAGTACCAACACAGTACAGTACAACACAGTACCAGCACAGCGCAGTGCAGCCTGATGCAACTGAGTACCAGCACAGTGCAGCACAGTACAGAGACAACACAGTATAGTACAACACAGTACAGTACAACACAGTACAGCACAGTGCAGCACAGTACAGCGCGGTACAGGACAACACAGTACAGTACAACACAGTATAGTACAACACAGTTAAGCACAGCGCGGTGTAACAGTACAGCACAATGCGGCACGGTTGGCACAGTACAACACAGTACAGTACAACACAGTATAGTACAACACGAAGTACAGTACAACACGGTGCAGCACAGTACCGGCTACGATACAGCGCAGCACAGGACAACACAGTGCAGCACAGTACAGCACAGTACAGCGCAGCTGGGACAACACAGTACAGTACAACACGGTATAGTACAACACAATACAGCACAGTGCGGTGTCGCACAGTACCGGCACAGTGCAGCACAGTACGCTTACAGTACAATACCAGACCCAGTACAACCTGATATAGTACAACACAGTACCCAGTACAACACAGTATAGTACAACACAATTGGCACAGTACAGCACAGTGCAGTACAGCACAGTACCAACACAGTACAGTGAAGGTACAGTGGCTTCAGTGCGAGGCGGCACAATACAACCGGAAAAGCACAGTGCAGTGCAGTACAGCACAGTACAACACAGTACCATTTTAGCACAGTACAGCACAGCACAGTACAACACAGTGCAGTACAGTACAGTACAACACACTACCAGCACAGTGCAGTACAGCATGGTACAGCACAGTACAGCACAGTGCAATTACAGCATGGTACAGTACAGCACAGTACAACACAGTTCAATACAGCACAGCACAGTACCCAACTGATGCAGTACAACACAATGCAGTACAGCACAGTACAACACAGTTCAATACAGCACAGCACAGTACCAACACAGTACAGCACAGTACAGCACAGTGCAGTACAGCATGGTACAGCACCAGCACGGTACAACACAGTGCGGTACAGTACAGTGCAGTACCAGTACAGAACAACACAGTACAACACAGTACAGCGGCACAGTACAACACAGTACAACCACGGTACAGCACAGCACAGCACAGCACAGTACAACCTGGCACAGCACAGCACAGTACAGCACAGTACAACTTTACGGTACACTACAGCACAGTGCAACACAGCACAGTACAACACAGTACCAGCACCAGTGCAGTACAGCGTAATTACCAGCACGGTAGCCTGATACAACACAGTGCGGTACAGTACAGTGCAGTGCAGCCTGATACCAACACAGTACAGCACAGTGCAGTACAGCGTAGTGCAGCACGGTAGCACAGTGCAGTACAGCATGGTACAGCACAGTGCGGTACAGCTGATGCAGTACAGCACAGTGTGAAACCACGGCACCAGTGCAGTACCGGCACGGTACAGCACAGTGCAGCCTGATGCAACACAGCACAGTACAGCACAGTACAGTACAACACAGTACAAGACAGTACAGTATAGCACAGCACAGTACGGCACAACACAGTACAGTACAGCACAGTACAGCACAGTGCAGTACAGTACAACACAGTACAGCACAGCACAGTACAACACAGTACAACACAGTACAGAACAGCACAGCACAGTACAGCACAATTGCAGCACAGTGCAGCACAATTACAGCACAGTACAACCTGGCACAGTACAACACAGCACAGTACAACACAGCACAGTACAACACAGCACAGTACAACACAGTACAACACAGCACAATTACAACACGGCACAGTACAGCACAGTACAACACAGTCCAACACAACACAGTACAGCACAGTACAGCACAGTACAGTACAACACAGCACAACACAGCACAACACAGCACAACACAACACAGTACAACACAGTACAACACATACAGTACAGCACAGTACAGCAGTACAGTACAACACAGCACAACACAGCACAACACAGTACAACACAGCACAGTACAACACAGCACAGTACAGCACAGTACAACACAGTACCAGCACAACACAGTACAGCACAGTACCAGCACAGTACAGTACAACACAGTACAACACAGTACAACACAGTTCAGTACAACACAGTACAATTACAACACAGTACAGTACAACACAGTACAACACAACACAACACAGTACAACACAGTACAGTACAACACAACACAGTACAACACAGTACAGTACAGTACAACACAGTACAACACAGTACAATTACAATACAACACAATTATAACCTGAACACAGCACAGTACAGTACAACACAGCACAACACACAGCACAACACAGTACAACACAGTACAGTACAGTACAACACAGTACAACACAGTACAGTACAACACAGTGCAACACAGCACCACACACAGCACAACACAGTACAACACAGCACAGTACAACACAGCACAGTACAACACAGCACAGTACAACCCCAGCACAGTACCAACACAGTACAACACAGCACAGTAACACAGCACAGCACAGTACAACACAGCACAATTACAACACAACACAATTACAACACAACACAGTACAACACAGTACAACACACACAACACAGTACAACACAGTACAACACAGTACAAGTACAACACAGCACAGTACAACACAGCACAGTACAACACAACACAGTACAACCTACAGCACAGTACAACACAGTACAACACAGTACAGTACAACCTAGCCTGATTCAGTACAACACAGTACAACCCACAGTACGAAGTACAACACAGCACAGTACAACACAGCACAGTACAACCTGGTACAACACAGTACAGTACTGAGCTCAAAAGGTACTTCCCAGAATTCGAGGAGGAAGAAGGGAAATTGGTAAGGAATCCTTTCTCTGGCGCTCTTTATATTTCTGCCATTCCCGACGATGATCAAGGCGAATTCCTTGATCTCAGGAACGAATCTGCTGCCAGAGACCTCTATGAAGAAAATTTCTGACTGTATTATGGTGCTCAATGTATCAGTCATAACCAAAAGTTAGTGAGATAGCACTTCGAGTCCTTTTGCCATTTTCCACTACTTATTTATGTCCTTTATCAGTGACTCAACATCGAATCAGTCGACTGACTGAAAGAAAACAATGTCATCCATCCTATTGAACTGTAACAAAATATGGATTCTGTTTGATGATTGTAGACATTAAAATAAAGGAAGAGAACCAAAACAGTCTATTTTCATCATTATTTGTGAGGGGCTTAGGAAAGAACTGAAGGGGGGCACGAGGATGATGAGTGTTCCTTATGGGGGGAATGGAGTGAAAAAGTTTGAGAAACACTGGTATAGTACAACCAAACAGTACAGTACAACCAACTCAGTACAGTACAACCACACAGTACAGTACAACCAACTCAGTACAGCACAACCGCACAGTACAGTACAACCACACAGTACAGTACAACCACACAGTACAGTACAACCAAACAGTACAGTACAACCAACTCAGTACAGTACAACCACACAGTACAGTACAACCAACTCAGTACAGTACAACCACACAGTATAGTACAACCAACTCGGTACAGTACAACCAACTCAGTACAGTACGACCACACAGTACAGTACAACCAACTCAGTACAGTACAACAACACAGTATAGTACAACCACACAGTACAGTACCACCACACAGTACAGTACAACCACACAGTACAGTACAACCAACTCAGTACAGTACAACCACACAGTACAGTACAACCACACAGTACAGTACAACCACAGTACAGTACAACCAAGTACAACCAACTCAGTACAATACAACCAACACAGTATAGTACAGCCACACAGTGCAGTAACCACACAGTACAATTACAACCACACAGTACAGTACAACCACACAGTACAGTACAACCACACAGTACAGTACAACCACAGTACACAACTACAACAACCACACAGTACAGTACAGCCACACAGTACAGTACAACCAACTCAGTACAGTACAACAACACAGTATAGTACAACCACACAGTAGAGTACAACCACACAGTACAGTACAGCAACACAGTACACACACAAATGTTACAACCAACACAGTGCACAACCAACACAGTACAGTACAACCAACTCAGTACAGTACACAGCCAACTCAGAACAGTACAACCAACTCAGAACAGTAACAACCAACTCAGTACAGTACAACCAACTCAGTACAGTACAACCAACTCAGTAGAGTACAACCAACACAGTACAGTACAACCAACACACAGTACAACCAACACAGTACAGTGCACCAACTCAGTACAGTACAACCAACACAGTACAGTACAACCAACACAGTACAGTACAACCAACACAGTACAGTACAACCAACTCAGTACAGTACAGTACAACCAACTCAGAACAGTACAACCAACTCAGTACAGTACAACCAACACAGTACAGTACAACCAACACAGTACAGTACAGTACAACCAACACAGTACAGTACAACCAACACAGTACAGTACAACCAACACAGTACTGTACAACCAACACAGTACAGTACAACCAACTCAGTACAGTACAACCAACTTGTAGGTTATGTATATATGCTACTGTGCCGAGTAGCAACCCTATATATAAGCTACTGTGCCGAGTAGCAACCCTGTATATAAGCTACTGTGCCGAGTAGCATTTATATATATTATCACGTGGCAACACTGCACGTTATGTGGCAACATTGCCCCGAGGCTGCCAGTGCCATATGGCAAGGCAGCCTCAGTCTGACTGTGTGAGCCGTGCATGGCACACGCGAGTCACCACTTGTATTTCTCTCATCCATAATAAACGGACTTCAGTGTTACACGGTGTTTCCCTACCCATCACTGCATTCTTCAGGGAACACTTGTAACCACCATGGCGCAGTGGCTAGGATCTGTGGACTTACAAAGTGTGTGAACGGTGCCGAGACAGCTACGTCTGCCGGTGATGCGGTGATGCGCGTCGACTCATAGTGTGTTGTGTTGCGCTGTGTTTCGCCGCGATGTGGAGTGTTGGGCCGTCACAGTGCGTTTTTGTGACGGTGGCAGTGTTAGTGTCAGTGTATTAGTGTGTCTAGAGCTGAGAGTTGAGCATTGGCATGTTTTTTTGTGGTACCCACGGAGCACGCAGCCGTACACCCTTCTCGTGTGACATCCCGGGTGATACTGACGGTCTCACTCCCGCCGTCAGTGTTGCCAACTCGGATTTTCAAATGTCGCTAGGCTGGTACCTAAAAGTAGCTAAATGTCGCTAAATCTTCCATTGAAAGTCGCTAGCTATTATTCCCAAGTTTCTTGAATGGTAAAATTGTCTGTCTTTCTGCACTAAACGGCTCTTCTGCTTTCTTGTGTTTTTTTAGTGTTTTTGTGTTTTTCAATGTCGCACAACGTAGCAGACAAAGTACACTTGCAAAATTTACAAATTCCTTTTTTATTATCTCCTGGCACCTCCAGAAGCCAATTTTTGTATCTGTCATCTCTGAGCCATTCCTTCCTAAATCGCTGCGAATACTGTGGCTTACCCATTTTCTATTGGGACTATGAAGGGTTCAAATTAATAAACAGCATGCAAACAAGCGGAAACTTTCCTTGATGGTTTTTGGCAAAGCTGGTGAACAGTGTCGACTTGCGGGGCAACTGTATGGAGTCTATGGGTCACCCATGGTGGACGCGTATGAGAAGTTTGGAACCACGCAGGCTTGATAGAATTAATTCTATAAGATGTTTTGCTAATATTCTTTAAAATTTAGCGTATTAATGAAATTCATATTGCATATCTGACAAAAAGGTAAGTTACCCAGGTGCTACAAAGGCGAAGGTAATAGACAAATAAATGACGACACGGCAACATTAGCCATGGACGGGCTGACATCAAGTGATCAGGAAATAGACGTGTCCCTCCTTCTGTACCACGACCCGTTCAAATGTATTAAACTTTTCTTATTATTTATTGTCCCTGTAACCCCGTTGCTATATATTATGGCTCGAAATTAGGAAAACTGAGTTTTCATGGACAGTCCAAAAGTATCCAGAAAGTCGCTAGATTTCTGTGGATATCTCTAGATTTGCGACAAGTCGCAAAGAGCTCTAAAATGTCGCTAGAACAAAACTAAAAGCTCTAGATCTAGCTACAAAGTCTCTAAGTTGGCAACTCTGCCCGCCGTGACAGTATTACCCGCCTAGCAGTTTCATAACTTCGTTTTTTATCATATCTGCGGTGCCTGTGAAATGAACTTTTCACTTAACACGGATTTTTTCCCACATCTACGGCGGTAGTGTCGGCTCAAAACCCGCTATTTTTGAATTTGCCCCACCGCCACCCGCCACCCTGCCTGACTGCCTGTTTTGGCTCATAAAATTCACCTAGAATTACCCGGCCAGAATATAATTTACATTGCTGGAATTCTTATAATTTGGTGATCACTTTGAATATAAACATCATATATTTTGCATTAGACATACAAATTTTAGATAAAATGTTTTCTCTAGTAAATATGTTATCTTTTGTGCAAAATATATGACATTTATATTCAAAAATATTCCTGATCTTACAAGGAATCCAGCAATGTCAATTATATTATCCTAACTTTAGTTTAAATTATTATTTATTAAAATTTAGTGGTTTCACACATTTCCTTGGGACGGTTGGTGGGGGGTGGGGGAGGGAGGGACTGACCGACCATCTGTTACCCGTGAAGAATATTTTTTATTAACTGAAGATATTTGTTTTTTATCATAAAATTCATACAAATTACCGGTCAGAATATAATTTACATTGCTGGAATTCTTATAATTTGATGATCATTTTGAATAAAAACATCATATATTTTGCATTAGACATACAAATTTTAGATAAAATGTTTTCTCTAGTAAATATGTTATCTTTTTGTGCAAAATATGACATTTATATTCAAAACTCATTCCTGGTCTTCTAGGAATCCAGCAATGTCGAATTATATTATCCTAACTTTAATCTGGTATTATTGTACAAAATGTTAAATTGTTTTTTCACCTCTTCTCTTGAAGGGATGATTGGTGGGGGGGTGGGGGGTGCGGGGGAGGTTGGGACTGACGGCGTGGTTGGAAGAGTGGGGGAGGCAAGGTGGGGGTACTTTGATTGACAGATAGTGTCCTGAAGAACATTTTTTTATTAGCTGCTTGAAGATATTTGTTTTAGCTCATAATTCATACAAATTACCCGGCAGAATATAATTTACATTTAACAGATTCTTATAATTTGGTGATCATTTGAATATAAACATCATATATTTTGCGATGAACATACAAATTTTAGATAAAATGTTTTCTCTAGTAAATATGTTATATTTTGTGCAAAATATATGACATTTATATTCAAAAATATTCCTGGTCTTACAAGGAATCAGCAATATCAATTGTATTATCTAACTTTAGTTTGAGGTATTATTTATTAAAATTTAGTGGTTGTCCCCGAAAATTTCTCAGAGAGGAAGAGCCAGCAGTGTAGTGTGAGAAGAGGGGAGGGAGTTAGATCCACTATTTGAATGGACATTAACTTGAAGGATAGTATTTCTCTATTTCTCTTAAGTATTAATTGTGTGCATGTACCATCATAAAATTAAGATGTTATTTTACTACAACATAGTTATGTGTCTTCAAAAGTGGAGTTTGAAATTGGAGCTGGTTTCTGTGGAATTAATCCCATATGTTCTGTTCATTTCCCGCCACTATGAGATTTACTTAACACGGGACCCTCTGGGTTCTATTGACGCGTTAAGTGAGATACCTTTATTATATATATATATATATATATATATATATATATATATATATATATATATATATATATATATATATATATATATATATATATATATATATATATATATATATATATATATATATATATATATATATATATATATATACTATATACATATATATATATATATATATATCTAACAAAATATATGTACAAAAATAAATGTTAAAATGAATTATTTATGGTGCATTAGGGTACTGAATACTTCAGACACAAAGAGCGGGCTATAAATAGCCTTCTTTATCTCCTCCATCTCACCCTGAGCCAGAGGAAGGGTCATGATAAATAACATTTGTTTGCTTATTTTTATTTACTTGAGCCGATTTACAAATTATTTGTTTATATATTTAAAAGTCATTTACTGAATATTCTATGTAAAAATAAATTTTAAATTAATTATTTGTCTGAGATAAGTATGATCAGTAAATATATGGTATTACTAGCCACTTCAGACACAAGAGCGGGATAAAATAGCCCTTCCCCTCTTCTTACAGCTGCCAATGGGGAGCGTCTTATTGAAATTAAATTTGATGTTTATTTTTCATTGTCTAATTTATCATGTATCAAAAGTAATATTACTAAAAATTTGTGTAGGTGGTAGGCAGCTACCAAGCGAGTAGATACTACGCCTGGGAAGATATTGGAAGCATAATGTATTTGTCTAATGGTAGACCCCCTGCTGCCATATGGCATCACGAAAATTGTGACCAAGTCCCAGGTTCAGCGCTGGCCTGACTTTCTGCCTCATTTACACACAATTGCGGTTGAATTGTTCCTCTAACTGACAACACAACATACATACAGTATATATTTCTACTTTTGATCTTTTTTTACTCTTTGTATTTATTTATGGTTGATTACTTAAAAATAAGGCCAATTCACTTCAAGTAATGGCATCCGTCAACTACCAACTGGTGTAGTGTAAACACTAGTGATGTCATAAAGCGTCTGTATTTAACTGTCAGTAGTTTAAAATTTAATGCAGTCATTTACTGAATATTCCTTGTAAAAAAATAAATTTTAAATTAATTATTTATAGGAGATACGTAAATATTATTATCAGTAAATATACCGATATGCGTACTGACCACCTCCACAGCTAAAATAGCTGAAATCTGTGATCTTCTTCTCCTCACTGGAAATGGAAGTGGGGAGGGTATTGATGATAGCTATTATTTATTACAGGGGTATAATTCTCTCTTTTTTACGGTATGTTAGACAGTTTATCGTTTTTTATTTATTTATACGGTAATCTTAATTTGAATCAGCTTGCCAAAAACATTAGTGGTAAGACCTTGTGAGGTAACTACACGATGTTTCCATCACCGCACTCTTGACACACTGCTTTAATATTTAAGAGTAAGAAATTTTATACTTATGGTTGACATTCCCCTAACTTTAGATTTTTTAATGTTCAAATTCCG
>NW_024746552.1:0-17557 GCF_018991925.1 Homarus americanus | reverse complement strand
CGAAATGTGAAAATCTATCTACTTTTCGGGAAAGTAGACATCAACAACTTTCCCGGAAAGTAGATGCTTCCCCCGACCACATGATACAAATTTCCCGTTTCCTATGATAATCTATTTTCGGGAAAAGTTGTTTACCTGTCTTTCGCCCGGAAAGTAGATATTTCCCATTTTTTTATGATGCAAATTTCCCGTTTCTATATTAATCTATTTTCGGCAACTTGGTTATCTAACCAACTTTCCCCGATAGATATTTCCCATTTTTATATTTTTAAATTTCCCGTTTTCTTATGATAATCTATTTTCGGGAAAGTTGTTTATCTAGCTTTCAACTTTTCATGGAAAGTGAATGTTTCCACATTTTTATGATACAAATTTCCATTTTCTATGATAATCTGTTTAGGCAAATTTGGTTGTCTATAACTTTCCCGGAAAGTGATATTTCCCCATTTTTTATGATACAAATTTCCCGTTTTCTATGATAATCTATTTTCGGGAAAGTTGTTTATCCTTTCAACTTACGCGGAAAGTAGATATTTCCATTTTTTGTGATACAAATTTCCCGTTTTCTATGATAATCTATTTTCCGGAAAATTTGGTTATCTAACCAACTTTCGGAAAGTAGATATTTCCCCATTTTTGTGATACAAATTTTACATTTCTTCTATGATAATCTACTTCGCAAAAGGTGGGTAATAGCTACCACAAAATTCGAAAATCTATTTGAAAAATCGATAATCTGCTCGGTAGAAAATCTATCTACTTTTTCGGGAAAGTAAATAACCAACTTTCCCGGAAAGTAGATATTTCCCATTTTTTATGATACAAATTTCCCGTTTTCTATGATAATCTATTTTCGGGAAAGTTGTTTATCTAACTCAACTTTTCGCGGAAGTAGATATTTCCCATTTTTTATGATACAAATTTCCCGTTTTCTGCGATAATCTATTTTCGGCCATTTGGTTTATCAACCAACATTCCCGGAAAGTAGATATTTTCCATTTTTTATGAGTACAAATTTCCCGTTTCTATGATAATCTATTTTTCGGGAAAGTTGTTTATCCTAACTCAACTTTCGCCCGGAAAGTAGACATTTCCCATTTTTTATGAGTACAAATTTCCCGTTTTCTATGATAATCTATTTTCAGCAAATTTGGTTATCTATGCTTTCCCGGAAAGTAGATATTTCCCCATTTTTAGGATACAAATTTCCTGTTTTCTATGATAATCTATTTTCGGAAAATTTGGTTATCTAACCAACTTTCGGAAAGTAGATATTCCATTTTCTGGGTTTAAATTTCCGTTTCTATGATAATCTACTTCACTTAAAATTAGGTAATATTTCCCCAAAATTCGAAAATCTATTCCCCGAAAATCGATAATCTACTTTCCGAAATGTGAAAATCCATCTGCTTTTCGAGAAGTAGGCAATAACTTTTTCGGAAAGTAGATACTTCCCATTTTTTATGATACAAATTTCCCGTTTTCTGTTAATCTATTTTCGGGAAAGTTGTTTATATAACCAACTTTCGCGGAAAGTAGATATTTCCATTTTTTGTATTTCAAATTTCCGTTTTCTATGATAATCTATTTTCGGCAAACTTCTAACCAACTTCGCGGAAAGTAGATATTTCCCATTTTTTATGATACAAATTTCCTGTTTCTATGATAATCTATTTTCGGCAATTGTTATTAAACCAACTTTCCCGGAAAGTAGATATTTCCATTTTTTATGATACAAATTTCCTGTTTATGATAATCTATTTGCGGGAAAGTTGTTTATCTAACCAACTTACGCGGAAAGTAGATATTTCCCATTTTTATGATACAAATTTCCTGTTTTCTATGATAATTCATTTTCGGAAAATTTGGTTATCTAACCAACTTTCCCGAAAGTAGATATTTCCCATTTTTGGATACAAATTTCCTGTTTTATGATAATCTACTTCGCAAAATTAGGTAATATTTCCAAAATTCGAAAATCTATTCCCGAAAATCGATAATCTACTTTCCTGAAAAGTAGAAAATCTATCTACTTTTCGGGAAAGTAGATAACCAACTTTCCCGGAAAGTAGATATTTCATTTTTTATGATACAAATTTCGTTTTCTATGATAATCTATTTTCGGTTGTTTATCTAACCAACTTTCGCGAAAGTAGATATTTCCCATTTTTTATGATACAAATTCCTGTTTTCTATGATAATCTATTTTCGGCAAATGGTTATCTAACCAACATTCCCGGAAAGTAGATATTTCCATTTTTATGATACAAATTTCCTGTTTCTATGATAATCTATTTTCGAAAGTTGTTTATCTAACCAACTTTGAAAAGTAGACATTTCCATTTTTATGATACAAATTTCCTGTTTTATGATAATCTATTTTTGGCAAATTTGGTTATCTAACCAACTTTCCCGGAAAGTAGATATTTCCATTTTATGATACAAATTTCCTTGTTTTATGATAATCTAATTTCTGAAAATTTGGTATTCAATTCAACTTTCCGGGAAAGTAGATATTTTCCAGATACAAATTTCCGTTTTATGATAATCTACTTGCAAAATTAGGTAATATTTCCAAAATTCGAAAAATTCATTCCCCGAAAAATCGATAATCTACTTCCCGAAAAGTAGAAAATTATCTACTTTTCGGAAAGTAGATAACCAACTTTCCTGAAAGTAGATATTTCCCATTTTATGATACAATTTCCTGTTTATGATAATCTATTTTCGGGAAAGTTGTTTATCTAACCAACTTTCGCGAAAGTAGATATTTCCTCTTTTATGATACAAATTTCCTGTTTTCTATGATAATCTATTTTCGGCAAATTTGGTTATTTAACCAACTTTCCGGAAAGTGGATATTTCCTATTTTTAGATACAAATTTCCCGTTTATGATAATCTATTTCGGAAAGTTGTTTATTTAACCAACTTCGCGAAAGTAGATATTTCCATTTTTATGATAAATTTCGTTTTCTATGATAACTTCTTTGCAAATTTCGTTATCTAACCAACTTTCCCGGAAAGTAGATATTTCCATTTTTATGATACAAATTTCCCGTTTTCTATGATAACTATTTTCGAAAAATTTGTTATCTAACCAACTTTCCCAGTAGATATTTCGTTTTTGTGATACAAATTTCCTGTTTTCTATGATAATCTACTTGCAAAATTAGGTAATATTTCAAAATTCGAAAATCTATTCTCGAAAAATCGATAATCTACCTTCCCGAAAGTAGAAATCTATCTACTTTTCGGCAAGTAGATAACTAACTTTCCGGAAAGTGATATTTCATTTTATGATACAAATTTCGTTTTCTATGATAATCTATTTTCGAAAGTTGTTTATCTAACCACTTTCGCGGAAAGTAGATATTTCCATTTTTTATGATACAAATTTCCTGTTTCTATGATATCTATTTTTGGCAATTGTTATTTAACCAACTTCCCGGAAAGTAGATATTTCATTTTTTATGATACAAATTTCGTTTTCTATGATATCTATTTTCGGCAAATTTGGTTATCTAACCAACTTTCCGGAAAGTAGATATTTCCCATTTTATGATACAAATTTCTGTTTTCTATGATATCTATTTTCAAAATTTGGTTATTGCAACCAACTTCCCGGAAAGTAGATATTTCCCATTTCGGGATACAAATTTCTGTTTCTATGATAATCTATGCAAAATTAGTAATATTTCCGCCTGAAAAAATCTATTCCGAAAATCGATAATCTACTTTCTGAAATGTAGAAAATTTATTCACTTTTCGAAAGCAGATAACCAATCTTTCCGGGCAGATACTCATTTTATGATCAAATTTGTTTATGATAATTCATTTCGGTTGTTTATATAACCAACTTTCGCGAAAGTAGATATTTCCCATTTTATGATAAATTTCTGTTTTCTATGATAATCTATTTTCGAAAACTTGGTTATCTAACCAACTTTCGCGGAAAGTAGATATTTCCATTTTTTTGGATACAAATTTCTGTTTTCTATGATAATCTATTGGCAAATTTGTTATTTAACCAACTTTCCGGAAAGTAGATATTTCCCATTTTTATGATACAAATTTCCTGTTTCTATGATAATCTATTTGCGGAAGTTTTATCTAACCAACTTACGCGGAAAGTAGATATTTCCATTTTTTGATACAAATTTCCTGTTTATGATATCTATTTCGGAAAATTTGTTATTCAACCAACTTTCCCGGAAAGTAGATATTTCCATTTTTGTATACAAATTTCCTGTTTTTTATGATAATCTACTTCTGCAAAATTAGGTAATATTTCCAAAATTCGAAATCTATCTCTGAAAAATCGATAATCTACTTTCCGAAAAAGTAAAATTATTTACTTTTTAGAAAGTAGATAACCAACTTTCCCGAAAGTAGATATTTCATTTTTATGATACAAATTTCCGTTTATGATAATTCATTTTCGAAAGTTGTTTATCTTAACCAACTTTCGCGGAAAGTAGATATTTCCCATTTTTTGTGATACAAATTTGTTTTCTATGATAATCTATTTTGGCAAATTTGGTTTCTAACCAACATTCCCGGAAAGTAGATATTTCCCATTTTTTATGGATACAAATTTCCTGTTTTGCGATAATTCATTTTTCGGGAAAGTTGTTTATCTAACCAACTTTCGCGGAGTAGACATTTCCATTTTTATGATAAATTTCTGTTTTATGATAATCTATTTTCGGCAAATTTGGTTATTTAACCAACTTTCCTGAAAGTGATATTTCCCATTTTTATGATACAAATTTCTGTTTTATGATAATCAATTTCTGCAACTGTTATCTAACCAACTTTCCGGGAAAGTAGATATTTCCATTTTTTGAGATACAAATTTCGTTTTCTATGATAATCTACTGCAAAATTAGTAATATTTCAAAATTCGAAAAATCTATTCCCCGAAATGATAATTCACTTTCCCGAAAGTAGAAAATTTATCTACTGAGTAGACCAACTTCCCGGAAAGTAGATATTTCCATTTTTTATGATACAAATTTCCTGTTTTCTATGATAACTATTTCGGAAAGTTGATCTAACCAACTTCGCGAAGTAGATATTTCCATTTTTTATGATACAAATTTCCGTTTTCTATGATAATCTATTTCGGTTATTTAACCAACTTTCCGGAAAGTGATATTTCCCATTTTTATGATACAATTTCCTGTTTTGCGATAATCTATTTCGGAAAGTTATTCAACCAACTTTGGGAAAGTAGATATTTCTCATTTTTATGATACAAATTTCCCGTTTATGATAACTATTTTGGTAAATTTCGTTATTCAACCAACTTTCCCGGAAAGTAGATATTTCCCATTTTTATGATACAATTTCCGTTTTATGATATTTATTTTCGAAAATTTGTATCTAACTAACTTTCCCGAAAGTGATATTTCTGTTTTTGTGATAAATTTCCTGTTTTCTATGATAATTCATTTCTGCAAAATTAGGTAATATTTCCAAATTGAAAAATCTATTCTCAAAAATCGATAATCTACCTTCCTGAAAAGTAGAAAATCTATCTACTTTTCGGTAAAGTAGAGATAATCAACTTTCCCGAGTAGATATTTCCATTTTTATGATAAATTTGCTTTATGATAATCTATTTCGAAAGTGTGATCTAACCAACTTCGGAAAGCAGATATTTCCATTTTTATGATACAATTTCTGTTTTCATGATATTATTTTCGGCAATTTGGTTATCTAACCAACTTTCCCGGAAAAGTAGATATTTCCATTTTTTATGATACAATTTCTATGATAATCTATTTTGGCAATTTGGTTATTTAACTAACTTTCCCGGAAAGTAGATATTTCCCATTTTTGTGATAAATTTCCTGTTTTTATGATAATCTACTGCAAAAATTAGGTAATATTTCAAAATTCGAGAAAATCTATTCCCCGAAAATCGATAATCTACTTTCCCGAAAAGTAGAAATCTATTTACTTTTCGGGAAAGTAGATAACCAATCTTTCCGGAAAGTAGATATTTCCCATTTTATGGTACAAATTTCCTGTTTTTGCGGATAATCTATTTTCGTGAAAGTTGTTTATCTAACCAACTTTCGCGGAAAGTAGATATTTCCCATTTTTTATGATACAAATTTCGTTTATGATAATCTATTTTGGCAATTTGGTTATCTAACCAACTTTCCCGGAAAGTAGATATTTCCTATTTTTTATGATACAAATTTCACGTTTTCTATGATAATCTATTTTCGGGAAAGCTGTTTATCTAACCAACTTTCGCGGAAAGTAGATATTTCCATTTTTTATGATACAAATTTCCTGTTTTATGATATCTATTTTCGGCAAATGGTTATCTAACCAACTTTCCTGAAAGTAGATATTTCCCATTTTTATGATACAAATCGTTTTCTATGATAATCTATTTTCGGAAATTGGTTATCTAACCAACTTTCCTGAAAGTAGATATTTCCATTTTTGTGATACAAATTTCCGTTTCTATGATAATTACTTCGCAAAATTAGGTAATATTTCCAAAATTCGAAAATCTATTCTACCCGAAAATCGATACTATTCTTAAAAGTAGCTGGAAAGTAGATATAACCAACTTTCCGGAAAGTAGATATTTCCATTTTATGATACAAATTTCCTGTTTTCTATGATAATTTTTCGGGAAAGTTGTTTATTTAACCAACTTTCGCGGTGATATTTCCCATTTTTATGATACAAATTTCTGTTTTCTATGATAATTTATTTCGGCAAATTTGGTTATCTAACCAACTTTCCCGGAAAGTAGATATTTCCCATTTTTTATGATACAAATTTCCTGTTTTCTATGATAATCTATTTTGTTGTTTATCTAACCAACTTACGCGGAAAGTAGATATTCTATTTTTATGACAAATTCCTGTTTTCTATGATATCTATTTCGGTACTTTGTTATCTAACCAACTTTCCCGGAAAGTAGATATTTCATTTTTGTGATACAATTTCGTTTTCATGATAATCTACTTGCAAATTAGGTAATATTTCCAAAATTCGAAAATCTATTCCCGAAAATCGATTAATCTCTTCCGAAAGTAGAAAATTCATTCTACTTTTCGAAAGTAGATAACCAACTTTCCCGGAAAGTAGATATTTCCATTTATGATACAAATTTCCTGTTTATGATAATCTATTTTCGGAAAGTTGTTTATCTAACCAACTTTCGCGGAAAGTAGATATTTCTATTTTTATGATACAAATTTCCTGTTTATGATAATCTATTTTCGGCAAATTTGCTATCTAAATCAATATTCCCGGAAAGTAGATATTTCTATTTTTATGATACAAATTTCGTTTTCTATGATAACTATTTCGTGAAAGTTGTTTATCTAACCAACTTCGCGGAAAGTAGACATTTCATTTTTATGATACAAATTTCCTGTTTCTATGATAATTATTTTCGCAAATTTGGTTATCTAACCAACTCTTCCCGGAAAGTAGATATTTCCATTTTTTTGATACAAATTTCCTGTTTTCTTGATATTCATTTTCGGAAAAGGTTATCTAACCAACTTTCCCGAAAGTAGATATTTCCCATTTCTGATACAAATTTCTGTTTCTATGATAATTACTTCGCAAAATAGGTAATATCGTACCCGAAAATCTATTCCCCGAAAATCGATAATCTATTTCCCGAAATGTAGAAAATTCATCTACTGAAAGTAGATAACCTATCTTTCCCGAAAGTAGATACTTCCCATTTTTTATGATACAAATTTCGTTTTCTATGATAACTATTTTCGAAAGTTGTTTATATAACCAACTTTCGCGGAAAGTAGATATTTCCATTTTTTATGATACAAATTTCCTGTTTTCTGTGATAATCTATTTTGGCAAACTTGGTTATCTAACCAACTTTTGAAAGTAGATATTTCCTATTTTTTATGATACAAATTTCTGTTTTTGGATATCTATTGGCAATTTGGTTATTCAACCAACTTCCGGAAAGTAGATATTTCCATTTTTTATGATACAAATTTCGTTTATGATAATTCATTTGCGGGAAAGTTGTTTATCTAACCAACTTACGCGAAAGTAGATATTTCCATTTTTATGATACAAATTTCCTTTTTATGATATTCATTTTCGAAAATTTACCATCTAACCAACTTTCCCGGAAAGTAGATATTTCATTTTTGTGATAAATTTCCTGTTTTCTATGATAATCTATTTCGCAAATTAGGTAATATTTCCCAAAATTCGAAAATCTATTCCCCGAAAATATAATCTACTTTCCTGAAAGTAGAAATCTATCTACTTTTCGGTAGATAACCAACTTCCGGAAAGTAGATATTTCATTTTATGATACAATTTCCTTATGATAACTATTTTCGGAAAGTTGTTATCTAACTAACTTTCGCGGAAAGTAGATATTTCCATTTTATGATACAAATTTCTGTTTATGATAATCTATTTTCGGCAAATTTGTTATTCAACCAACATTCCTGGAAAGTAGATATTTCATTTTTTATGATACAAATTTCCTGTTTTCTATGATAATTATTTTCGAAAGTTGTTTATCTAACCAACTTTCGCGGAAAGTAGACATTTCATTTTTATGATACAAATTTCCTGTTTTATGATAACTTTTTCGCAATTTGGTTATCTAACCAACTTTCCCGGAAAGTAGATATTTCCATTTTTATGATACAAATTTCTGTTTTCTATGATAATTCAATTTCTGAAAATTTGGTTATCTAATTAACTTTCCGAGTAGATATTTCATTTTTGTGATACAACGTTTCTATGATAATTTACTTTGAAAAATTATAATATTTCCAAAAATTCGAAAAATCTATTCTCCGAAAAATCGATAATCTACTTTCCGAAAAGTAGAAAATTATCTACTTTTGGGGAAAGTAGATAACCAACTTTCCTGCGAAGTAGATATTTCCCATTTTTTGGATACAAATTTCCGTTTTCATGATAATCTATTTCGGAGTTGTTTATCTAATCCAACTTTCGCGGAAAGTAGATATTTCCCATTTTATGATAAAAATTTCTGTTTTCTATGATATTCTATTTTCGGCAAATTTGGTTATCTAACCAACTTTCCTGGAAAGTAGATATTTCCCATTTTTATGATACAAATTTCTGTTTTCTATGATAATCTATTTTCGGGAAAGCTGTTTATTCAACTGAGGTGTACCAGGGAGTGTCAGAGGAATACGGGGAGGCCAGAGGTGTACCTGGCAGTGTCAGGTGTACTAGGGAGTCAGAGGTGTACCTGGGGGTGTCGCAGGTGTTCCAGGAGTGTCAGTGGAGTACTGGGAATGTCAGGTGTACCTGGGAGTGTCAGGGGTGTACCTGGTGTGTCTGACGTGTACCTGGGAGGTCGAGGTGTACCTGGGGGTCAACCTGGCAGTGTCAGGGGTGTACCAGGGAGGTCAGTGGAGTACTTGGGAGTCAGAGGTGTACCTGGGAGGTTGGGGGTGTACCAGGAGTGTCAGTGAGTACCTGGGAGTGTCGGAGTGTACCTGGGACTATCGAGGTACCTGGTGTGTCTGAGGTGTCCTGGGAGTGTCAGAGGTGTACCTGGGAGGTCAGGTACCAGGAGTGTTAGGTGGAGTACCTGGGAGGTGTGGAGGTGTACCTGGAGGTCAGAGGTACCTGGGAGTGTCAGGAGGTACCTGGAGTGCAGAGGTGTACCAGAGAGTGTCTGAGGATGTACCTGAAGTGTGAGGGCTGTACCTGGGAGTGTGTAAACAGGAGGTCAGAGGAATACCTGGGAGGCTGGGAGGTGTACCTGGAGTGTCAGGGGTGTACTAGGAGTGTCAGTGGAGTACCTGGGAGTGTCGGAGGTGTTCCTGAGGAGTGTCAGAGGTGTTCCTGGGAGTGTCAGAGGTGTACCTGGGAGGTTAGATGTACCTGGGAGGTTCAGGGTCTGAGAGTGTCTGAGGTGTACCTGGGAGGTCAGGGGAGTACCTGGGAGTGTCACAGGTGCACATGGGAGTGCCTGGGTGTACTGGGAGTGTCAGGAGGTGTAGCTGGGAGTATTAGGAGGTGTATCTGGGAGTGCTGGGGTGTACCTGGGAGTGTCAGGGAGGTGCCTGGGAGTGTCGGAGGTGTTCCAGGGAGTGTCAAAGGAGTACCCAGAGTGTCAGAGGTGTACCTGGCAGTGTCAGGGTGTACCAGGAGTGTCAGTGGAGTCTTTGGGAGTGTCAGAGGTGTACCTGGGAGTGTCAGGGGTGTACCTGGGAGGTCAGAGGTACCTGGGACTATCGGAGGTGTAATGGAGTATCGGAGGTGTACCTGGGAGTATCGGAGGTGTACCTGGGAGTGCCAGGAGGTGTACCTGGGAGTATCAGAGGTGTACCTGGGAGTGCTGGGGTGGTACCTGGGAGTGTCAGAGGTGTACCTGGGAGTGTCTGAGGTGTACCTGGGAGTGTCAGAGGAGAACCAGGGAGTGTAAGAGGTGTACCTGGGAGGTCAGAGGTGTACTGGAGTGCTGGGGTGTAACTGGGAGTGCCGGAGGAACTGGGAGGCCGAGGAGTACCTGGGAGGCCAGAGGTACCTGGGAGTATCAGAGGTGTATCTGGGAGTGGAGGGGTGTAACTGGGAGTGTCGGAGGTAACTGGGAGTTTCAAAGGTGTACCTGGGAGTGTCAAAGGTGTACCTGGGAGTGTCAGGGTGTACCTGGGTGTGTCTGAGGTGTTCTGGAGTGTCAGGGGTGTACCTGGATGTCCTGTGGTACCTGGGAGGTCAGAGGTGTACCTGGGAGGTCAGTGTACCTGGGAGGTCAGGGGTGTACCTGGGAGTGTCAGAGGTGTACCTGGGGGTGTCGCAGGTGTTCCAGGAGTGTCAGTGAGTACTGGGAATGTCAGGGGTGTACCTGGGAGTGTCAGGTGTACCTGGTGTGTCTGACGTACCTGGGAGTGGGAGGTACCTGGGAGCAGGGGTGTACCAGGAGTGTCAGTGGAGCACCTGGGAGTGTCGGATGTGTACCTGGGACCTATCGGAGGTACCTGGGTGTGTCTGAGGTGTACCTGGGAGTGTCAGAGGTACCTGGGAGTGTCAGGGTGTACCAGGAGTGTAGGAGTACCTGGGAGTGTCGGATGTACCTGGGACTATCGGAGGTGTACCTGGGAGCATCGGGAGGTGGGAGTGTCAGAGGTGTACCTGGGAGTATCAGAGGTGTACCTGGGAGTGTCAGGGGTGCAGTGGGAGGTCAGGGGTGTAACTGGGAGGTCGGAGGTACCTGGGAGTGTCGGAGGTGTACCTGGGAGTGCTCGGAGGTGTACCTGGGAGGTCGGAGGTGTAACTGGGAGTGTCAGAGGTGTACCTGGGAGCATCAGAGGTACCTGGGAGTGTCAGAGGAGTACCTGGGAGTGTCAGGAGGTACCTGGGAGGTCAGAGGAGTACCTGGGAGTGTCAGAGGTGTACCTGGGAGTGTCATAGTGTACCTGGGAGTGTCAGAGGTGTACCTGGAAGTGTCAGAGGTGTACGGGAGTATCAGAGGTGTACTGGGAGTGTCAGGGGTGTAACTGGGAGGTCGGAGGTGAACTGGGAGGCTGGGAGGTGTACCTGGGAGTGTCGAGGAGTACCTGGGAGTGTCACAGGAGTACCTGGGAGTGTCAGAGGTGTATGTGGGAGTGTCTGGGGTGTTCTGGGAGGTCAGAGGTGTACCTGGGAGTGTCAGAGGTACCTGGAGTGTCGGAGGTGTTCCAGGGAGTGTCGGAGGTGTCTGAGAGGTCATGGTGTACCTGGGAGTGTCGGAGGTGTACCTGGAGCTGGAGGTACCTGGGAGGTCGGAGGTACCTGGGAGGTCGGAGGTACCTGGGAGTGTCGAGGTACCTGGGAGGTCGGAGGTACCTGGGAGTGTCGGAGGTGTACCTGGGAGGTCAGAGGTGTACTTGGCAGTGTCAGAGGTACCTGGCAGTGTCAGAGGTGTACCTGGCAGGTCACGGAGTACCTGGGAGGTCAGAGGTGTACCTGGGAGGCCAGAGGTACCTGGGAATGTCAGGAGAGTACCTGGTAGCAGTGGTGTACCTGGGAGCGTCAAAGGAGAACCTGGGAGTGTCAGAGGTACCAGGTCAATGGTGTTCTTGGAGTATCAGAGGTACCTGGAGTAGCAGAGGTGTACCAGGAGTGTCAGGAGTACCTGGGAGGTCGAGGTACCTGGGAGGCCGAGGTACCTGGAGTGTCAGAGGTACCTGTGAGTGTCAGAGGTGTACCAGAGAGTGTCTGAGGTGTACCTAAGTCAGAGCTGTACCTGGGAGGTCGGAGGTACCAGGGAGTGTCAGAGGAATACCTGGGAGTGTCAGAGGTGTACCTGGCAGTGTCAGGGGTGTACTAGGGAGTGTCAGAGGTGTACCTGGGGGTGCTGCAGGTGTTCCAGGGAGTGTCAGTGGAGTACTGGGAATGTCAGGGGTGTACCTGGGAGTGTCAGGGGTGTACCTGGGTGTGTCTGACGTGTACCTGGGAGTGTCAGAGGTGTACCTGGAGTGTCAGGGGTGTACCCAGCAGTAGGTGTACCAGGGAGGTCAGTGGAGTACTTGGGAGGTCAGGAGGTGTACCTGGAGTTAGGGGTGTACCAGGAGTGTCAGTGGAGTACCTGGGAGGTCGGATGTGTCCTGGGACTGGAGGTGTACCTGGGTGTGTCTGAGGTGTACCTGGGAGGGTCAGAGGTGTACCTGGGAGGTCAGGGGTGTACCAGGAGGTAGGAGTACCTGGGAGGCCAGAGGTGTACCTGGGAGTGTCAGAGGTGTACCTGGGAGTGTCAGAGGTACTCATGAGTGTCAGAGGTACCAGAGAGTGTCTGAGGTGTACCTGAAGCAAGCAGAGCTGTACCTGGGAGGTCAGGGATTAGGAGTGTCAGAGAATACCTGGGAGTGTCAGAGGTACCTGGGAGTGTCAGGGTGTACTAGGGAGTGTCAGTGGAGTACCTGGAGGTGTGGAGGTGTTCCTGAGAGTGTCGAGGTGTACCTGGGAGGCCAGAGGTGTACCTGGGAGTGTTAGATGTGTACCTGGGAGTGTCTGGGGTGTACCTGAGAGTCTGAGGTACCTGGGAGTGTCAGGGGAGCACTGGGAACATAGGTGCACATGGGAGTGCCTGGGTGTACCTGGGAGTGTCAGAGGTGTAGCTGGGAGTATTAGAGGTGTATCTGGGAGTGTCAGGGGACTTGGGAGGCTCAGAGGTGTGCCTGGGAGTGTCGGAGGTGTTCCAGGGAGGTCAAAGGAGTACCTGCGAGTGTCAGGAGGTGTACCTGGCAGTGCTGGGGTGTACCAGGGAGTGTCAGTGAGTACTTGGGAGGCCAGAGGTGTACCTGGGAGGTCAGGTGTACCTGGGAGTGTCAGAGGTACCTGACCATCGGGAGGTAATGAGTATCGAGGTGTACCTGGGAGTATCGGAGGTACCTGGGAGTGCAGAGGTACCTGGGAGTATCAGAGGTGTACCTGGAGGTCAGTGTACCTGGGAGGCTGAAAATTGGGAGGCCTGAGGTCCTGGAGGCCAGGGGAGAACCGGGAGTGGCAGGCACTGGGAGGTCAGAGGTGTACCTGAGCAAGTCAGGGGTGAACTGGAGTGTCGGAGGTGTAACTGGGAGGCCGAGAGTACCTGGGAGTGTCAGGAGGTGTACCTGGGAGTATCAGAGGTGTATCTGGGAGGAGGGGTAATTGGAGCACAGGTGTAACTGGGAGTTTCAAAGGTACCTGGAGTGTCAAGGTGTACCTGGGAGTGTCAGGGGTGTACCTGGGTGTGTCTGAGGTGTATCTGGAGTGTCAGGGGTGTACCTGGATGTCTCTGTGGTGTACCTGGGAGTGCCAGAGGTGTACCTGGAGTGTCAAGGTACTGGAGCCAGGAATTTGGAGGCTCAGAGGGTACCTGGGGGTGTCGGAGGTGTTCCAGGGAGTGTCAGGTGGAGTACTGGGAATGTCAGGGGTGTACCTGGGAGGCCTAGGGTGTACCTGGGTGTGCCTGACGTACCTGGGAGGTCAGAGGTACCTGGGAGTGTCAGGGGTGTACCAGGGAGGCCAGTGAGCACCTGGTGCCGGATGTGTACCTGGGAGCATCGAGGTACGGTGGTCTGAGGTGTACCTGGGAGTGTCAGAGGTGTACCTGGGAGTGTCAGGGTGTACCAGGAGGTTAGTGAGTACCTGGGAGTGTCGGATGTACCTGGGACCATCGGAGGTGTACCTGGGAGTATCGGAGTGCATGGGAGGCCGAGGTACCTGGGAGTACAGGGGAGGCACCTGGGAGTGTCAGGGGGTACGTGGGAGGCTGTGAACTTGGGAGTGGCGGAGGTGTACCTGGGAGTGCCGGAGGTGTACCTGGGAGTGTCGGAGGTGTACCTGGGAGTGTCGGAGGTAACTGGGAGGTCAGAGGTGCACCTGGGAGTATCAGAGGTGTACCTGGGAGTGTCAGAGAGTACCTGGGAGGTCAGGAGGTGTACGGGAGGTCAGAGGAGTACCTGGGAGTGTCAGAGGGTACCTGGGAGGTTCATTGGTGTACCTGGGAGGCCAGAGGTACCTGGAAGTGTCAGGAGGCATGGGAGTATCAGAGGTGTACTGGGAGGTCAGGGGTGTAACTGGGAGTGTCGGAGGTGTAACTGGAGTGTCAGAGGTGTACCTGGGAGTGTCAGAGGAGTACCTGGGAGGTCAGCAGGAGCACCTGGGAGTGTCAGAGGTGCATGGGAGTGTCTGGGGGTATCTGGGAGTGTCAGAGGTGTACCTGGGAGGCCAGAGGTGCACCTGGAGGCCGGAGGTGTTCCAGGAGGTGTCGGAGGTGTACCTGGAGGTCAGAGGTGTACCTGGGAGTGTCAGAGGTGTACCTGGGAGTGTCTGGGGTGTACCTGGGAGTGTCAGGGTGTACCTGGGAGGTCGGAGTGTAACTGGGAGTGTCAGAGGTAGTGCCTGGGAGTATCAGAGGTACCTGGGAGTGTCAGTGTACCTGGGAGTGTCAGAGGTACCTGGGAGTGTCGGAGGTACCTGAGAGTGTCAGAGGTGTACCTGAGAGTGTCAGGAGGTGTACCTGGGAGAGTCAGGAGGTGTACCTGGGAGGCTGATGTGTACCTGGGAGTGTCTGGGGTGTACCTGGGAGTGTCAGGGGTGTAACTGGGAGTGTTGGAGGTGTAACTGGAGGTCAGAGGACCTCCTGGGAGGCTGGGGAGGTGCACCTGGAGATCAGAGGTGTATCTGAGTGTCAGGTGTACCTGGGAGTGACGGAGGTGTACCTGGGAGGTCGGAGGTGTACCTGGGAGTGTCAGTGAGTACCTGGGAGCAAGGCCGAGGTACCTGGGAGGTCAGGGATGTACCTGGGAGGTCAGGTGTGCCAGGGAGGTCAGTGAGTACCTAGTGTCGGAGGTGTACTGGGAGGTCGGAGGTACCTAGGAGGTTGGGAGGTGTAGCAGGAGGTCAGAGGTACCTGGGAGGCCAGAGGTGAACCAGGGAGTGTCAGAGGAGTACCTGGGAGTCAGAGGTGTACCTGGGAGTATCGGAGGCACCTGGGAGTATCAGAGGTGTACCTGGGAGCACAGAGGTACCTGGGAGACAGAGGTACCTGGGAGTATGAGAAGGTGTATCTGGGAATGTCAGGTGTACCTGGGAATGTCAGGTGCCTGGGAGGTGTGGGTGTAACAGGAGTGTCGGAGGTGTAACTGGGAGTGTCGGAGGTGTAATCGGAGTGTCGGAGGTAACTGGGAGGCCAGAGTGGCTACCTGGGAGCATCAGAGGTGTACCTAGGAATGTCAGGCACCTGGAGTGGCCAGAGGTGTACCTGGGAGTGTCTGGGAGGTGTACCTGGGAGGTCAGAGGTGTACCTGAGGCCAGGTGTACTTGGGAGGCCAGAGGTGTACCTGGGAGGCCAGGAGGTACCTGGGAGCCAGAGGTACTTGGGAGCACAGAGGACATGGGAGCCGGGGAGTACCTGGGAGTGCCAGAGACCTGGGAGAGGTGGAGGCTGAGAGGTGTAAAGCTGAGATGTTGGGGAGGCTGGACAGATTTGGGAGTGCTGGACAAAGTCAGAGGTTGAGGTGTACCTGGGAGTGTCAGAGGTACCTGGAGTTTCAGATATGTACCTGGGAGGTCTGGGTGCATGGGAGGTCTGAGGCACCTGGGAGGTCAGGGGTGTACCTGGGAGGCCAGGGGTACCTGGGAGGCCAGAGGAGTGCCTGGGAATGTCAGAGGTGTATCTGGAAGTGTCTGGGGTGTACCTGGGAGGTCAGAGGTACCTGGGAGTGTCAGAATTGTACCTGGGAGGTCAGAGGTGTACCTGGGAGTGCTTGATGTACCTTGGAGTGTCTGAGGTACCTGGGAGTGTCTGAGGTACCTGGAGTGTCTGAGGTGTGAGTGTCTTGAGGTGTACCTGGGAGGTCTGGTGTACCTGGGAGTGCCTGAGGTGTACCTGGGAGTGCCTGAGGTACCTGGGAGGTCTGAGGCACCTGGGAGTGTCTGAGGTACCTGGGAGTGTAAGAGGCACCTGGAGTGTCAGAGGCACCTGGAGTGTCAGGTACCTGGGAGGCCAGGAGGTGCCTGGGAGGCCGAGGTGTACCTGGAGGCTGGGAGGTGTACCTGGGAGGCCAGGGGAGAACCAGGGAGTGTAAGAGGTGTACCTGGGAGTGTCAGAGGTGTACCTGGAGGCCGAGGTAACTGTGGAGTGTCTGGGGTGCATGTGGGAGGTCTGGAGGTGTACCTGGGAGGTCAGGGGTGAACCAGGAGGCCAGGTGAACCAGGGAGTGTCAGGAGGTGAACCAGGAGTGTCTGAGTACCTGGGAGTATCGGGAGGAGTACCTGGAGTACTGAAGGTGTACCTGGGAGGCTGGGAGGTACCAGGAGTGTCAGGAGTACCTGGGAGGCTGCTGTACCAGGAGACCTGGAGGTACCAGAATATCGAGATGTACCTGGGATTGCCAGAGGTGTACCTGAAGTGTCGGAGATGTGCCTGGGAATGTCACAGGTGTACCAAGGAGTGTCAGAGGTACCTGGCAGCAGTGGCCTGGGGGTGTCTAGGTGTACCTGGGGTAGGAGGCCCCAGAGTGTCAGAGGTACCAGGTTTGGGGTGAGTACCTGGGAGGCCAGAGGTACCTGGGAGTGATCATAGGTGTACCTGGGAGGCCAGAGGTGTACCTGGGAGTGAGAAAGTGTACCTGGGAGGTGAAAGGCACCAGGAGCGTCGGAGGTGTACCTGGGAGGTCAAGGTGACCTGGGAGGTCAGAGGTGACCTGGTGCCTGGTGTACCTGGGAGGTCAGGAGGTGTACCTGGGAGGCCAGGAGGCACTGGAGGCCAGAGGAGACCTGGGAGCGTCAGAGGAGTACCTGGGAGTGTCAAAGGTACCTGGTAGTGTCAGTGGTGTACCTGGGAGTGCCAGAGGTGACCTGGGAGCGCTTGAGGTGTACCTGGGAGGTCATTGTACCTGGGAGTGTCACAGACCTGAAGTGTCGAGGTGTACCTGGGGAGGTCAGGGGTGTGCCTGGGAGGCCAGGGGTGTACCTGGGAGTGTCAGGGGTGTACCTGGGAGCATGAGGTGTACCTGGGAGTGTTGGGGAGGTACCTAGGAGTAGCAATACGTAACTGAACGGGCGCATACTGAG
>NW_024746551.1:0-3484 GCF_018991925.1 Homarus americanus | reverse complement strand
GAATGTAAGAATGTTAGGTTCTGGCAAGGCACCGCGTTAACGTTGAAAGCGGAATGCGACCGCTAATGTGAGACCAACTGTATATTATATATATATATATATATATATATATATATATATATATATATATATATATATATATATATATATATATATATATATATATATATATATATATATATATATATATATATATATATAAGTAAATCACTGTAGTTGCTGTGATCCAGTATGTTAACATAAGTTCATGCCATGTAATTCATCTTCAGGGTGAGTTCAGACTGTACTCACCCTGAAGATGTGAATTACACCTAGTGCTTGAACTGTTTTTCTTTCCTTATATATATATATATATATATATATATATATATATATATATATATATATATATATATATATATATATATATATATATATATATATAAGTATCAAATAGGTGAATTTCTAAAATTGATTAAATGGAATGGCCATTGGTCCAATACTGCGAATCCTATGAAAAAAGAACACGGACGAAATCCTGGGTCATTTGGACAATATTTAGAGGTAGCTCAAGTCAATTGAAGTTTTATCCTTTTGGCAAAAAATACTATTCATAATATGCGGTTTATTTAAATTTACATATTGAGCAAGTTTATGTACACTGTACATATAAATGATTAATTCTTTTAAAATGAAACTGCAGTGAACACGCTTACATCAATGGGTGGGAGAGGTGTGGACAACCCATTCATTGTTTTCGCTTTTTGCTTGTAAGGTCCTGTTTTGATGTCCCTAGTTGTGACCGCCTCTGCTCTTCAACAACCTGCAGCAGATGTTGACGCTGGTCTTCACTCTTCGTGATCTTGCTGTTGAATGCCTGTATCAAGGCAAATCCTCTCTCTGCAGTGCGTCTGATGACTCTGAGACCACCCAACTGCACGCCAGTTTTGAAGTCTTCATCATCAGACCATGTGTCAGGTTCCTGGACAAAAAGAAGTCTTCATTTTGAGACTTTCAACAGGAAAGTTTGATCCTCTAGAAGCAAAGTTCGAGAGCTGCTTTGTGGGAAGGGGAAGATGTGGCAGAGAGCAGCTACGATGTCTCGAACTATGTTTGTCTTCATTGTTGCATTAACTTGTGGATCGAAGAGTGCAAGACCCAGCAAGCCTCCACTGAGGAATTACAGGTGACGACCGAAGACTGTGAGACATGTTTTGATATTTTGACGTCGTGGTACTCTGACAGGTCTTGGAGGAGCCGCAAATCATTAGCAGGAGCGGAGGATGGAACGGAGCGTGAACCATGCACTGACATACACCTCTAGCACAAAGAATGTGAATCGTTTAAGCCAATGTCTCACGAGCAGTTAGTTTAAACTGATTAGCAAAAATCAGGATCTTCATGACATAATGAGCTTAGTCACCACCGTGTTTCCGGTGAAGTGTTCGGCCGTCGGAGATTAAACTTGGGTAGAGCCCATCGAGACACCTGATTGCTAGCTCCAGTACCTCACGGTAATCATCACGGCTGCTGCTTCTTGCCCAGATGATGTTTCAGCAACAGATGAGGTCATCTCGTTTCTCGTACAAACTTGGAGGGAGGTCTGATGTCCTTCCACTTATGCTTGAAGCGAGAGAAAGTATTATCTGGTCCAGAAGGAAGGCCCATGCATTCCACATACGCTTTCTCGGCAACAAGCTCAAGGATGGTGAGCGACCGCGAGATGCAGAAGACGGCGGCCGAGGTTTCTGCTCCAGAATGACACATGCCCCGACAAGTGCCCAGTGTTTGAAGCTGTTGTGTCAAAACTGAGTGCTGAAACATTCTCTGATATTTTCCACTCTTCCAGCGCTGCACTGACTGCTGTAGCAAAAGGCCTGCCAGTCCCTGACAATAGTTTCGGGACACAAGCAGCTTTTCAGTACAGTACTCCCTCTTTATCGACGGGGGTTACGTTCTGTAAACGGCCGTCGATAAAGAAACCGTCGATACCGTGATGGTTACGTAATTTTTCTAACTATTATTAGCATATGTTGAATAAATGTACCTTTAAGCATTAATGCGTTTCCTTTACACATAACCTTAAATAATAGTGTATAAATAATAATATAATAAGTGGACAAAAATACTAGCAAACTTACGATTTCATTTATTGAAGTGAACATCGGTCCTTACAGTAAACAAAACAGTGTACAGTACAGTAAAAGTCCAAAAATCCGGATGCCCAAGGCAAATTGTTTACCATTTATTATTACAACACTTTACACTGAAACGCGGGTAGTTTCAACAAAAATATTGTATATTTCCATTCAAGTATTTATTCAAGTCAATTAGGAGGGAATATTATTGTAATACAACAGTTTTTTAACTAAACCATTCGAAAAGTGATTACGGTAACATCTTTTGAACGAAAGAAAGTGAGTCATTGTTTTCGTCACGATTTTATCCCACTTTCCACTGTAATACGTACGTAATTTCAACAAAAATATTACATTTCCGTGAATGTATTATATCAAGCACAGTATGAATAGAATATCATTGTAATATAACAGAATTTTAACCGAAAACTATTAAAAAAACGAGTAACATCTCAAGAACATCGGAAGCATAGGTAAAGTCTTTTGTTTTCGACATGTATTTTATCCTATTTTACATTGAAATACATCACGTTTCAGCAAAACTACTATTTATTTCCGAGAATATATTCATTCAGGCGCAGTTTAGGTAAAATATACGTGTGATGTAATAATTTTTTAACTGAAAACGATTCGAAAAACACGTAGCCTCTAGCCCTGTTCAAGGAGAGGACTGGGAGAAGCTGTTTGGTGCTGCAGACGATGACAAGGAAAATGATTTTGATGGATTTTAATGAAAATATTCAGAAATATGGTATCGTAATATTTATTCAAGTCAATTAGGATATTATTGTAATACAATACAACAGTTTTTTAACTAAACCATTCGAAAAGTGATTACGGTAACATCTTTTGAACGAAAGAAAGCGCAAGTCATTGTTTTCGTCACGATTTGATCCCACTTTCCACTGTAATACGGACGTCATTTTAGCAAAAATATTACATTTCCGTGAATGTATTATATCAAGCACAGTATGAATAGAATATCATTGTAATATAACAGAATTTTAACCGAAAACTATTAAAAAAACGAGTAACATCTCAAGAACATCGGAAGCTTAGGTAAAGTCTTTTGTTTTCGTCATGTATTTTATCCTATTTTACATTGAAATACGTCACGTTTCCACAAAACTACTATTTATCTCCGAGAATATATTCATTCAGGCGCAGTTTAGGTAAAATAGACGAGTGATGTAATAGTTTTTTAACTGAAAACGATTCGAAAAACACGTACCCTCTAGCCCTGTTCAAGGAGAGGACTGGGAGAAGCTGTTTGGTGCCAAAATAAAAATCCGGCTAAATAATCCGTCGATAATCGAAACCGTCCATAAAAAATCCGTCGATAAAGAGGGAGTACTGTATTGATTCCG
>NW_024746550.1:0-9266 GCF_018991925.1 Homarus americanus | reverse complement strand
TTTGTTATACGCGATTAGGGGACTTTTTTATACTCGACCAGAGGACTTTGTTATACTCGATCAGGGGATATGCTATACTCGATCAGGGGACTTTGTTATACTCGATCAGGGGACTTTTTTATACTCGACCAGCGGACGTTTTGATACTTGATCAGGGACTTTGTCATACTCGACCAGATGCCTTTGTTATACTCGATCGGGGGCCTTTGTTATACTCGATCAGTGGACTTTCCTATATTTGACCAATGGACTTTGCTATACTAGATGAGGGGCCTTTGTTGTACTCGATCTGGGGACTTTGTTATACTCGACCAGGGGATATGTTATACTTGATTAGGGGGCTTTGTGATACTCGATCAGGAGACTTTGTTATACTCGATCAGGGGATATGTTAGATTCTATCAGGGGACTTTGTGATACTCGATGAGGGGACTTTGTTATACTCGATCAGAGGACTTTGTTATACTCGACCAGGGGACTTTGTTATACTCGATCACGGGACTTTTCTATACTCGACCAGAGGGCTTTGTTATACTCGATCAAGGGACTTTGTTATACTCGACCAGGGGACTTTTTTATACTTGACCAATGGAATTTGTTATACTCAATGATGGGCCTTTGTTATACTCGATCAGGGGACTTTGTTATACTCGACCAGGGGACTTTGTTATATGCGATCGGTTGACTTTTTTTATACTCGACAAGAGGACTTTGTTATACTCGATCAGGGGATATGTTATACTCGATAGGGGGACTTTGTTATACTCAAGCAGGGGACTTTGTTATACTCGAGCAGGGGACTTTGTTATACTCGATGAGGGGGCTTTGTTATACTCGACCAGGGGACTTTGTTATACTCGATTAGAGGAGTTTGTTATACTCGACCAGGGGAATTTTTTATACTTGATCAGGGGACTTTTTCATACTCTTACAGAAGCCTTTGTTATACTCGATCGGGGGACTTTCCTATATATGACCAATGGACTTGGCTATACTCAATGAGGGGCCTTTGTTATACTCGATTAGGGGACTTTGTTATAGTCGCCCAGGGGAATATGTTATACTCGATTAGGGGACTTTGTTATACTCCACCGGGGACTTTGTTATGCTCGATCAGGGGAAATATTATACTCGATCAGGGGACTTTGTTATACTCGACCAGGGGACTTTTTTATACATGACCAATGGACTTTGTTATACTCAATGAGGGGCCTTTGATATACTCGATCAGTGGACTTTGTTATACTCGACTAGGGGACTTTGTTATACGCGATAAGGGGACTGTTTTTATACTCGACCCGAGGACTTTGTTATACTCGATCACGGGATATGTTATACTCGATGGGGGGACTTTGTTATACTCAACCAGGGGACTTTGTTATACTCGAGCAGGGGACTTTGTTATACTCGATCAGAGGACTTTTGTTATACTCGATCAGGGGACTTTGTTATACTCGACCAGGGGCCTTTGTTATACTCGATCAGGGGACTTTGTTATACTCAATAAGGGGACTTTGTTATTCTCGATCAGGGGGACTTTGTTATATTCGATCCAGGGGCTTTGTTAAACTCGATCAGGGGCCTTTGTTATACCCGATAAGAGTAATTTTGTTATACTGATAAGGGAATTTGTTAGACGATCAGGGGACTTTGTTGCGCGGCGACCAGGGGACTTGGTTATACTCGATGAGGGGACTTTGTTATACTCGATCATGGGACTTTGTTATACCCGACCAGGGGACTTTGTTATACTCGACCATGGGACTTTTTTATACTCGATCAGGGGACTTTGTTATGCTCGATTAGGGGCCTTTGTTATACTCAACCAGGGGACTTTGTTATACTCGATCAGGGTACTTTGTTATTCTCGATCAGGGACCTTTGTTATACTCTATCAGGGGACTTTGTTATAGTCGATCAGGGAACGTTGTTATACTCGATGAGGGGCCTTTGTTACACTCGACCAGAGGACTTGGTTATACTCGATGAAGGGACTTTGTTATACCTGCAACCAGGGGACTTTTTTAAACTTGATGAGGGACTTTGTCATACTCGACCAGCGGACTTTTTTATACTTGATCGGGGACTTTCTCATACTCGACCAGAGGCCTTTGTTATACTCGATCGGGGGCCTTTGGTACACTCGATCAGTGGACTTTTGTTATACTAGATCAGGGGACTTTGCTATACCTGACCAGGGGACTTTGTTATACTCGATCAGGGGACTTACTTATACTCGACCAGGGGACTCTTTTATACTTGACCAATGGACTTTGTTATACTCAATGAGGGGCCTTTGTTATACTCGATCAGGGAACTTTGTTATACTCGACCAGGGGACTTTGTTATACGCGATTAGGGGACTTTTTTGTACTCGACCAGAGGACTTTGTTATACTCGATCAGGGGATATGTTATACTCGATCAGGGGACTTTGTAATACTCGATCAGGGGACTTTTTTATACTCGACCAGCGGACGTTTTTATATTTGATCAGGGACTTTGTTATACTCGACCAGATGCCTTTGTTATACTCGACCAGATGCCTTTGTTATACTCGATCGGGGGCCTTTGTTATACTCGATCAGTGGACTTTCCTATATTTGACCAATGGACTTTGCTATAATAGATGAGGGGCCTTTGTTGTACTCGATCTGGGGACTTTGTTATACTCGACCAGGGGATATGTTATACTTGATTAGGGGGCTTTGTGATACTCGATCAGGAGACTTTGTTATACTCGATCAGGGGATATGTTATATTCTATCAGGGGACTTTGTTATACTCGATCAGGGGATATGTTATACTTGATTAGCGGACTTTGTGATACTCGATGAGGGGACTTTGTTATACTCGATCAGAGGACTTTGTTATGCTCGACCAGGGGACTTTGTTATACTCGATCACGGGACTTTTCTATACTCGACCAGAGGGCTTTGTTATACTCGATCAAGGGACTTTGTTATACTCGACCAGGGGACTTTTTTATACTTGACCAATGGAATTTGTTATACTCAATGATGGGCCTTTGTTATACTCGATCAGGGGACTTTGTTATACTCGACCAGGGGACTTTGTTATATTCGATGAGGCGCCTTTGTTATATTAGATCTGGGGACTTTGTTATACTCGATTAGGGGCCTTTTTTAGACTCGATGAGTGGCGTTTATTATACTCGATGAGGGGACTTTGTTATACTCGATCGGGGGACTTTGTTATGCTCGATCAGGGGACTTTGTTATATTCGACCAGGGGACTTTTTTATGCTTGACCAATGGACTTTGTTATACTCGACCAGTGTCCTTTGTTATACTCGATGAGGGGACATTGTTATACTCGTCCAGGGAGCTTTGTTATGCTCGATCAGGGGACTTTGTTATACTCGATGAGGGGCCTTTGTTATACTGGATCAGGGGACTTTGTTATACTCGACCAGGGGAGTTTCTTATACACGATTAGGGGACTTTATTATACTCCACCGCGGACTTTGTTATACTCGAAAAGGGGATATGTTATTCTCGATCAGGGGACTTTGTTATACTCGACCAGGGAACTTTTTTATACTTGACCAATGGACTTTGTTATACTCAATGAGGGGCCTTTGTTATTCTCTATCAGGGGACTTTGTTATACTCGACCAGGGGACTTTGTTATACGCGATTAAGGGACTTTTTTATACTCGACCAGAGGACTTTGTAATACTCGATCAGGGGATATGTTATACTCGATCAGGGGACTTTGTTATACTCGATCAGGGGACTTTTTTATACTCAACCAGCGGACGTTTTTATACTTGATCAGGGACTTTGTCAATCTCGACCAGATGCCTTTGTTATACTCGATCGGGAGCCTTTGTTATACTCAAACAGGGGACTTTGTTATACTCGAGCAGGTGACTTTGTTATACTCGATGAGGGGGCTTTGTTATACTCGACCAGGGGACTTTGCTATACTCGACCAGGGGACTTTGTTATACTCGATTAGGGGACTTTGTTATACTCGACCAGGGGACTTTTTTATACTTGATCAGGGGACTTTGTCATACTCGACCAGAAGCCTTTGTTATACTCGAGCGGGGCACTTTGTTATATTCGATCAGTGGACTTTCCTATATTTGACCAATGGACATTGCTATACTCGATGAGGGGCTTTTTTTATACTCGATCAGGGGACTTTGTTATGCTCGATTAGGGGACTTTGTTATACTCGACCAGGGGACTTTTTTATACTTGACCAATGGAATTTGTTATACTCGACCAGGGGCCTTTGTTATACTCGATGAGGGGACATTGTTATACTCGTCCAGGGGGCTTTGTTATGCTCGATCAGGGGACTTTGTTATACTCGATGAGAGGCCTTTGTTATACTCGATCAGGGGACTTTGTTATACTCGACCAGGGGACTTTCTTATACTCGATTAGGGGACTTTGTTATAATCCACAGGGGACTTTGTTATACTCGATCAGGGGATATGTTATACTCGATCAGGGGACTTTGTTATACTCGACTAGGGGACTTTGTTATACTCGATCAGCGGATATGTTATACTTGATTAGGGAAGTTTGTGATACTCGATCAGGGGACTTTGTTATACTCGATCAGAGGACTTTGTTATACTCGACCAGGGGACTTTGTTATACTCGACTAGGGACTTTTTTATACTTAACCAATGGAATTTGTTATATTCAATGAAGGGCCTTTGTTATACTCGATCAGGGGACTTTGTTATACTCGACTAGGGGACTTTGTTATACGCGATAAGGGGACTGTTTTTATACTCGACCCGAGGACTTTGTTATACTCGATGAAGGGATATGTTATACTCGATGGGGGGACTTTGTTATACTCAACCAGGGGGCTTTGTTATGCTCGATCAGGGGACTTTGTTATACTCGATGAGGGGCCTTTGTTATACTCGATCAGGGGACTTTGTTATACTCGACCAGGGGACTTTCTTATACTCGATTAGGGGATTTTATTATACTCCACCGGGGACTTTGTTATACTCGAAAAGGGGATATGTTATACTCGATCAGGGGACTTTGTTATACTCGACCAGGGGCCTTTTTATACATGACCAATGGACTTTGTTATACTCGATGAGAGGCCTTTGTTATACTCGATCAGGGGACTTTGTTATACTCGACCAGGGGACTTTGTTATACTCGATCAGGGGATATGTTATACTTGATTAGGGGACTTTGTGATACTCGATCAGGGGACTTTGTTATACTCGATCAGGGGACTTTGTAATACTCGATGAGGGGCCTTTGTTATACTCGATCAGGGGACTTTGTTATACTCGACCAGGGGACTTTCTTATACACGATTAGGGGACTTTATTATACTCCACCGGGGACTTTGTTATACTCGAAAAAGGGATATGTTATACTCGATCAGGAGACTTTGTTATACTCGACCAGGGGACTTTTTTATACATGACCAATGGACTTTGTTATACTCGATGAGGGGCCTTTGTTATACTCGATCAGGGGACTTTGTTATACTCGACCAGGGGACCTTGTTATACTCGATCAGGGGAATTTTTTATACTCGACCAGAGGACTTTGTTATACTCGATCAGGGGACTTTGTTATACTCGATCAGGGGACTTTTTTATACTCGACCAGCGGTCGTTTTTATACTTGATCAGGGACTTTGTCATACTCGACCAGATGCCTTTGTTATACTCGATCGGGGGCCTTTGTTATACTAGATGAGGGGCCTTTGTTGTACTCGATCTGGGGACTTTGTTATACTCGACCAGGGGATATGTTATACTTGATTAGGGGACTTTGTGATACTCGATCAGGGGACTTTGTTATACTCGATCAGGGGATATGTTATACTCCATCAGGGGACTTTGTTATACTCGATCAGGGGATATGTTATACTTGATTAGGGGACTTTGTGATACTCGATCAGGGGACTTTGTTATACTCGATCAGAGGACTTTGTTATACTCGACCAGGGGACTTTGTTATACTCGATCACGGGACTTTTCTATACTCGACCAGAGGACTTTGTTATACTTGATCAAGGGACTTTGTTATACTCGACCAGGGCACTTTTTTATACTTGACCAATGGAATTTGTTATTCTCAATGATGGGCCTTTGTTATACTCGACCAGGGGACTTTGTTATATGCGATCAGTGGACTTTTTTTATACTCGACAAGAGGATTTTGTTATACTCGAAGAGGGGATATGTTATACTCGATAGGGGGACTTTGTTATACTCAAACAGGGGACTTTGTTATACTCGAGCAGGGGACTTTGTTATACTCGATGAGGGGGCTTTGTTATACTCGACCAGGGGACTTTGCTATACTCGACCAGGGTACTTTGTTATACTCGATTAGGGGACTTTGTTATACTCGCCCAGGGGACTTTTTTATACTTGATCAGGGGACTTTGTCATACTCGACCAGAAGCCTTTGTTATACTCGATCGGGGCACTTTGTTATATTCGATCAGTGGACTTTCCTATATTTGACCAATGGACTTTGCTATACTCGATGAGAGACTTTTGTTATACTCGATCAGGGACTTTGTTGTGCTCGATCAGGGGACTTTGTTGCCTCTCGACCAGGGGACTTTTATACTTGACCAATGGAATTTGTTATATACTCGACAGACGCTGTTATACTCGATGAGGGACATTATTATACTTTTCGTCCAGGGGGCTTTGTTATGCTCGATCAGGGGACTTTGTTATACTCGATGAGAGGCCTTTGTTATACTCGATCGGGGGACTTGGTTATACTCGACCAGGGGACTTTCTTATACTCGATTAGGGGACTTTGTTATAATCCACAGGGGACTTTGTTATACTAGATCAGGGGATATGTTATACTCGATCAGGGGACTTTGTTATACTCGACTAGGGGACTTTGTTATACTCGATCAGGGGATATGTTATACTTGATTAGGGAACTTTGTGATACTCGATCAGGGGAATTTGTTATACTCGATCAGAGGACTTTGTTATACTCGACCAGGGGACATTTGTTATACTCGATCAGGGGACTTTTTTATATTCGACCAGAGGACTTTGTTATACTCGATCATTGGACTTTGTTATACTCGACTAGGGACTTTTTTATACTTGACCAATGGAATTTGTTATATTCAATGAAGGGCCTTTGTTATACTCGACCAGGGGACTTTGTTATACTCGACTAGGGGACTTTGTTATACTCGATAAGGGTACTGTTTTTATACTCGACCCGAGGACTTTGTTATACTCGATGAGGGGATATGTTATACTCGATGGGGGGACTTTGTTATACTTCAACCAGGGGCTTTTGTTATGCTCGATCAGGGGACTTTGTTATACTCGATAGGGGAGCCTTTGTTATACTCGATCAGGGGACTTTGTTATACTCGACCAGGGGACTTTCTTATACTCGATTAGGGGATTTTATTATACTCCACCGGGGACTTTGTTATACTCGAAAAGGGGATATGTTATACTCGATCAGGGGACTTTGTTATACTCGACCAGGGGCCTTTTTATACATGACCAATGGACTTTGTTATACTCGATGAGAGGCCTTTGTTATACTCGATCAGGGGACTTTGTTATACTCGACCAGGGGACTTTGTTATACTCGATCAGGGGATATGTTATACTTGATTAGGGGACTTTGTGATACTCGATCAGGGGACTTTGTTATATACTCGATCAGGGGACTTTGTTATACTCGATGAGACGCTGTTATACTCGATCAGGGGGACTTTGTTATACTCGACTAGGGGACTTTGTTATACTCGATAAGGGTACTGTTTTTATACTCGACCCGAGGACTTTGTTATACTCGATGAGGGGATATGTTATACTCGATGGGGGGACTTTGTTATACTCAACCAGGGGGCTTTGTTATGCTCGATCAGGGGACTTTGTTATACTCGATGAGGGGCCTTTGTTATACTCGCCCAGGGGACTTTGTTATACTTGACCAGGGACTTTGCTATACTCGACCAGGGGACTTTGTTATACTCGATTAGGGGACTTTGTTATACTCGACCAGAGGACTTTGTTATACTTGATCAGGGGATGTGTTATACTCGATCAGGGGACTTTGTTATACTCGATCAGGGGAATTTGTTATACTCGATAAGAGGACTTTGTTATACTCGATAAGGGGTAATTTGCGAGACTCGAACAGGGGACTTTGTTATACTCGACCAGGGGACTTTGTTATACTCGATTAGGCGGCTTTGTTAAACTCGATCAGGCGACTTTGTTATACTCGATGAGGGGCCTTTGTTATATTCGATGAGGCGCCTTTGTTATATTAGATCTGGAGACTTTGTTATACTCGATTAGGGGCCTTTTTTAGACTCGATGAGTGGCGTTTATTATACTCGATGAGGGGACTTTGTTATACTCGATCGGGGGACTTTGTAATATTCGATCAGTGGACTTTCCTATATTTGACCAATGGACTTTGCTATACTCGATGAGGGGCCTTTGTTATACTCGATCAGGGGACTTTGTTATGCTCGATCAGGGGACTTTGTTATATTCGACCAGGGGACTTTTTTATACTTGACCAATGGACTTTGTTATACTCGACCAGTGTCCTTTGTTATACTCGATGAGGGGACATTGTTATACTCGTCCAGGGAGCTTTGTTATGCTCGATCAGGGGACTTTGTTATACTCGATGAGGGGCCTTTGTTATACTGGATCAGGGGACTTTGTTATACTCGACCAGGGGAGTTTCTTATACACGATTAGGGGACTTTATTTTACTCCACCGCGGACTTTGTTATACTCGAAAAGGGGATATGTTATTCTCTATCAGGGGACTTTGTTATACTCGACCAGGGGACTTTGTTATACGCGATTAAGGGACTTTTTTATACTCGACCAGAGGACTTTGTAATACTCGATCAGGGGATATGTTATACTCGATCAGGGGACTTTGTTATACTCGATCAGGGGACTTTTTTATACTCAACCAGCGGACGTTTTTATACTTGATCAGGGACTTTGTCATCTCGACCAGATGCCTTTGTTATACTCGATCGGGAGCCTTTGTTATACTCAAACAGGGGACTTTGTTATACTCGAGCAGGTGACTTTGTTATACTCGATGAGGGGGCTTTGTTATACTCGACCAGGGGACTTTGCTATACTCGACCAGGGGACTTTGTTATACTCGATTAGGGGACTTTGTTATACTCGACCAGGGGACTTTTTTATACTTGATCAGGGGACTTTGTCATACTCGACCAGAAGCCTTTGTTATACTCGAG
>NW_024746549.1:17500-25316 GCF_018991925.1 Homarus americanus | reverse complement strand
AATGTAGATATACACAACAAAGCTGTAAATATTTGGAAAAAAGTGACAGAACTTAACACAGAAACATATCAAAACTGGAAAAATAATATAGACAGGAAGAAGTAATTGAACCACCTCCTGCCTCAATATACACATTTCTACATAAAACATTACTAGAGGAATAAAGATGAGAGTGACCAACCAGCTCCACTAAGAACCTGGCATACAGTGTACCTTTAGACTAACACAACTAACACTTAACTAACACCAAAAAAAAAAATGTGACTACCCTCCCAGTTACACAAGGACCTAGGCGGGCTCACTAACTCCAACAATAACAAAAATAATAATAATAAGCAGCATTATATAAATAAACCAATATTAATACAAAGGTCTGACGACCCAAGGGAGCAGAACAAAGACAAAACACCAATAAGAAAGATGAAGCGATCTGGTTGAGCCCAGATTCTTTCTACTCCTACTGTATTTCAGTTTCACCACCTTTTTCTTCAATTCCTAATAATCTTCTTTCACCTCTTAACTAATGACTTCGTATCGTATCGTACTATCTGGCCTAAACTGTTTAGCCTGACGTAGAGTTTTTTAATAAATCTGGTGATATGGAACCACACACAACCCCCCTTAACCTGGGATAATGCAATCAAATGGATAATTGCTAACTATTCTCAGAGATAATGCAATCAAATGGTTAGTTGCTAACCGGGGGCTGCGCCCCCGGACCCCCTGTGTTAGATACTGTATTTGGTCATGATGAATTGTTTATTAGACTATAAGAAATCCTCTTCCTTCTTGTATTGGCAAAGGGAGTTTGCTTTAACTTAGGTATGCTAGCCTAAGTAAAAATAGATGCCCCTTCCTTATTGGTGTTGTCGATGGCACAGCACAGCACAGCACCGTGCCTATGACGAAATCAACTTCATTAAACTCAACTCATACTTCAAATGCACCAAGAGAACTTGCACACCCGAATGGAAGACCGTCAGAGTCAATGGAGGGCCGATTTAATAGCATACTATACAAAATGATCCGAGAATCTGCAAATACCGAGTGGGAGACGGTCGTCAAAGCGTCCGCCCTTGTATGCTGGATGGCACTATTTCACTATAGTAAGGGGTAGGGGCACCTCGGTCATATTATACAACATACCAAAGAAGTTCCACACCCGCATGGGAGACCATCAGAGTCAATCGGGGTCGATTTGATAGCATACTACAGAAACTTGCACACCCGAATGGGAGACCGTCAAAGTCAATCCGGGGTCGATTTGATAGCATACTACAGAAACTTGCACACCCGAATGGGAGACCGTCAAAGTCAATCGGGGATCGATTTGATAGCATACCACAGAAACTTGCACACCCGAATGGGAGACCGTCAAAGTCAATCGGGGGTCGATTTAATAGCATACTACAGAAACTTGCACACCCGAATGGGACACCGTCAAAGTCAATCGGGGGTCGATTTGATAGCATACTACAGAAACTTGCACACCCGAATGGGAGACCGTCAAAGTCAATCGGGGATCGATTTGATAGCATACTACAGAAACTTGCACACCGAATGGGAAGACCGTCAAAAAGTCAATCGGGGTCGATTTAATAGCATACTACAGAAACTTGCACCCGAATGGGAGACCGTCCAAAAGTCAATCGAAGTCGATTTGATAGCATACTACAGAAACTTGCACACCCGAATAGGAGACAGTGAAATCAATCGGGGTCGATTTAATAGCATACTACAAACTTGCACACCCGAATGGAGACAGTCAAAAAGTCAATCGGGGTCGATTTATGCTTATACTACAAACTTGCACACGAATGGGAGACAGTCCAAAAGTCAATCGGGGGTCGATTTAATAGCATACTACAGAAACTTGCACACCCGAATGGGAGACAGTCAAAGTCAATCAGGGGTCGATTTAATAGCATACTACAGAAACTTGCACTCCCGAATGGGAGACCGTCAAAGTCAATCGGGGGTCGATTTAATAGCATACTACAGAAACTTGCACACCCGAATGGGAGACAGTCAAAGTCAATCGGGGGTCGATTTAACCTGAAAACGCACACCCGAATGGGAGACAGTCAAAGTCAATCAGGGGTCGATTTAATAGCATACTACAGAAACTTGCACTCCCGAATGGGAGACCGTCAAAGTCAATCGGGGGTCGATTTAATAGCATACTACAGAAACTTGCACACCCGAATGGGAGACAGTCAAAGTCAATCGGGGGTCGATTTAATAGCATACTACAGAAACTTTTACCCGAATGGGGAGACCGTCAGAATCAATCGGTCGATTTGATAGCATACTACGAAAACTTACACCGAATGGGGAGACGATCCAAAAGTCAATCGAGGGGTCAATTTAATAACATACTACAGAAACTTGCACGCGAATAGGAGACCGTAAAAGTCAATCGGGGGTCGATTTAATAGCATACTACAGAAACACTGCGAATGGAGACCGTCCAAAGTCAATCGGGGTCGATTTGATAACATACTACAGAAACGCACACACCCGAATGGGAAGACCGTCAAAGAATCAATCGAAGTCGATTTGATAGCATACTAAAAGCACTTGCACACCCAGATAGAGCCAGTCAAAAGTCAATCGGGGGTCGAGTTAATAGCATACTACAGAAACTTGCACACCCGAATGGGAGACCGTCAGAGTCAATCGAGGGTCGATTTAATAGCATACTATACAAAATGATCCGAGAATGTGCACACACCGAGTGGGAGACGGTGATGAAAGCGTCCGCCCTTGTACACTGGATGGCACTATTTCACTATAGTAAGGGGTAGGGCCACCTCGGTCATATTATACAACATACCAGAGAAGTTCCACACCCGCATGGGAGACCGTCAAAGTGGATCGGGGGTCGATTTGATAGCATACTACAGAGAACTTGCACACCCGAATGGGAGACCGTCAAAGTCAATCGGGGGTCGATTTGATAGCATACTACAGAGAACTTGCACACCCGAATGGGAGACAGTCAAAGTCAATCGGGGGTCGATTTAATAGCATACTACAGAAACTTGCACACCCGAATGGGAGACCGTCAAAGTCAATCGGGGGTCGATTTGATAGCATACTACAGAAACTTGCACACCCGAATGGGAGGCGTCAAAAGTCAATGAAATTGATTTGATAGCATACTACAGAAACTTGCACCGAATGGGGAGACAGTGAGAAGTCAATCAGAGTCGATTTAATAGCATACTACAGAAACTTGCACACCCGAATGGGAGACCGTCAACGTCAATCGGGGGTCGATTTAATAGCATACTACAGAAACTTGCACACCCGAATGGGAGACCGTCAAAGTCAATCGGGGTCGATTTAGTAGCATACTACAGAAACTTGCACACCCGAATCGGAGACCTTCAAAGTCAATCGGGGGTCGATTTGATAGCATACTACAGAAACTTGCACACCCGAATGGGAGACAGTCAAAGTCAATCGGGGGTCGATTTAATAGCATACTACAGAAACTTGCACACCCGAATGGGAGACCGCCAAAGTCAATCGGGGGTCGAGCATACTTTACAAAATGATCCGAGAATCTGCACACACCGAGTGGGAGACGGTGATGAAAACGTCCGCCCTTGTATGTTCGATTGCACTATTTCACTATATTAAGGGGAGAGGGTGCCTTCGCACACATATTCGGTGTGAAATATCTTCCGCCCCCCAGCGGAGCACTTCGGCGCCTCTGCGAAGCAAAGCGCGGCATTCAAAAACAACAACCAAAATTGCCGTCGCTTTCCCTTCCCTGCACTGCAATGGCTGGAGCAGCAGCAGAAGGAGAGAGAGAGAGAAAATAGTCTCATGGGGTCAGAGGAATGGCAGTGGAGCGCGATCTATGAATTTCACTAGCCAGGTCTGTCTCCCAATTGAACATTATTACTCTCTCGGCGCACACGTCGCCACCACGGTTTCCGTGACAGCAGCAGCATCATGATGATGTTGCGTCTATTGTAAGTCCGGAACCGGGTTATTCGGCTGTTCGCGAACAGTCAGGTTTTAACCTTGCCTAACAAACGATCAAACAACTTCCACTCTCGAGGTGCGGTACGGTGACTGTCCTATCGTCCGCCCTTGTAAGCTGGATTGCACTATTTCACTATATTAAGGGGAGAGGGTGCCTTCACACATATTCGGTGTGAAATATCTTCCGCCCCCCAGCGGAGCGCTTCGGCGCCTCTGCGAAGCAAAACGCGGCATTCAAAAACAACAACCAAAATTGCCGTCGATTTCCTCTCCCTGCCCTGCAATGGCTGGAGCAGAAGGAGAGCGAGAGAGAGAATAGTCTCATTGGGTCAGAGGAATGGCAGTGGAGCGGGCTAATGGCGAGTAGGCTCGCGATCTATCAATTACACTAGCCAGGTCGCTCTCCCTATTGAACATTATTACTCTCTCACGTCGCCACTGCGGTTTCCGCGACAGCAGCAGCATCATCATGATGTTGCATCCACCAAATAGTCCGGAACCGGGTTATTCGGCTGTCTGCGAACAGTCCGGTTTTAACCTTACCCAACATCCACTCTCGAGGTGCGGTACGGTGAATGTCCTATCGTCCGACCTTGTATGCTGGATTGCACTATTTCACTATATTAAGGGGAGAGGGTGCCTTCACACACATATTCGGTGTGAAATATCTTCCGCCCCCCAGCGGAGCGCTTCGGCGCCTCTGCGAAGCAAAGCGCGGCATTCAAAAACAACAACCAAAATTGCCGTCGCTTCCCTGCCCTGCAATGGCTGGAGCAGAAGGAGAGAGAGAGAGATTTTAGTCTCATTGGATCAGAGGAATGGCAGTGGAGCGGGCTTATGGCGAGTAGGCTCGCGCTCTATCAATTACACTTGCCAGGTCTCTCTTCCGTTTGGACATTATTTACTCCGTCTCTCTCTCTCTCTCTCTCGGCGCACACGTCGCCACCCTACTAGTTTCCGTCACAGCATATGCTGCGGCCTTTCAGTCCGGAACGGGGCTCCCCTTCGCCTTGCTGTCTGCCCAACTTAGCGGACTTGCGTTGGCTGATCACCCCGTCTTCGCGTCTGTGCCGGCCTTCAATGCAGCGCCCAACCGTCTCTTGACCGAGATTCATTGCACTATTCCACGCGCAAACGGCTACCCTAAATGTGCATAGACAACGCTCATGGTTCAACACGACCAGGGCGCAGTCTGGGAGCCGAGTATACTAAAAAGAGAGTTTAGCAGCCAAAACTCGTCAAAGCACACGTTGGGTTACCCCATCACCTAACAACGATGATGGCGGTTCCCACCCGTGAAATACACAACCTAACCAATATTGGGCGACGATGGCGCTCATGAGCCCACGTCCCCACAAACAGTAAGAGAAAGAGAGAGAGGAGGAGATGGGCCAATGTCTTATGCCTCGCTGGGGCAAAGAGAAGAGAAGAGGAGCGGATAAGGGAGGAGATTGGCCAACGTGCGGTCCCTCGCCCAATGTCGGCTGCCTCGCTGGAGCTGGGTAAAGAGGAGAGGAGCGGATAAGGGAGGAGATTGGCACACACGGTGGCGCTGCCGGCGCCGAGGATAGCGAGAGAAGGTGCAGTTTGATCTGATCATCTGGTTTGCTATTTCTCTAAGGCCAACGTGCGGTCCCTCGCCCAATGTCGGCTGCCTCGCTGGGGCAAAGAGAAGAGGAGAGGATAAGGGAGGAGATTGGCACACACGGTGGCGCTGCCGGCGCCGAGGATAGCGAGAGAAGGTGCAGTTTGATCTGATCATCTGGTTTGCTATTTCTCTAAGGCCAACGTGCGGTCCCTCGCCCAATGTCTTCTGCCTCGCTGGGGCAAAGAGAAGAGGAGCGGATAAGGGAGGAGATTCGCCAACGTGCGGTCCCTCGCCCAATGTCGGCTGCCTCGCTGGAGCTGGGGCAAAGAGGAGCGGATAAGGGAGGAGGTTGGCACCCACGGTGGCGCTGCCGGCGCCGAGGATAGCAAGAGAAGGTGCAGTTAGATCTGATCATCTGGTTTGCTATTTCTCTAAGGCCAACGTGCGGTCCCTCGCCCAATGTCTTCTGCCTCTCTCTCAATCTCACTATTTTGGCCGCCGTGATAGGCGCCGCCAACAGCAGCAGCTACCTGGTTGATCCTGCCAGTAGTCATATGCTTGTCTCAAAGATTAAGCCATGCATGTGTAAGTACAAGCCGATTTAAGGCGAAACCGCGAATGGCTCATTAAATCAGCTATGTTTCATTGGATCTGTAAACCCACTTACTTGGATAACTGTGGCAATTCTAGAGCTAATACATGCAATTGGTCTCTGACCGCAAGGGAAGAGCGCTTTTATTAGTTCAAAACTGGTCGGGCCCCGGTCCGTAACCCACCTGTGGTGAATCTGAATAACTTCGGGCTGAGCGCACGGTCTCCGCACCGGCGCCGCTTCTTTCAAGTGTCTGCCTTATCAGCTTTCGATTGTAGGTTATGCGCCTACAATGGCTATAACGGGTAACGGGGAATCAGGGTTCGATTCCGGAGAGGGAGCCTGAGAAACGGCTACCACATCTAAGGAAGGCAGCAGGCACGCAAATTACCCACTCCCGGCACGGGGAGGTAGTGACGAAAAATAACGATGTGAGTCTCATCGAGGCCTCCAATCGAATGAGTACACTTTAAATCCTTTAACAGTATCCATTGGAGGGCAAGTCTGGTGCCAGCAGCGGTAATTCCAGCTCAATAGCGTATATTAAAGTTGTTGCGGTTAAAAAGCTCGTAGTTGGATCTCAGTTCGGACTGGTGCACCGCCCGGTGTTTACTGTCACGCTCGAACAACAGCCGCCCGCTCGCAGGATACTCTTTGTCGAGTGTCGAGTGGCCGGAGAGTTTACTGAAAAAATTAGAGTGCTCAGAGCAGGCTATTTGAATGGCGAATGGTGATGCATGGAATAATGGAATAGGACCTCGGTTCTATTTTGTTGGTTTCGAACCAGAGGTAATGACTAATCGGAACAGGCGGGGCATTCGTATTGCGACGCTAGAGGTGAAATTCTTGGACCGTCGCAAGGCGAACTACTCGCGAAAGCATTTGCCAAGGATGTTTTCATTAATCAGAACGAAAGTTAGAGGTTCGAAGGCGATCAGATACCGCCCTAGTTCTAACCATAAACGATGCCAACTAGCGATCCGCGGCGTTATTCCCATGACCAGCGGGCAGCTTCCGGGAAACCAAAGTCTTTGGGTTTGGGGAAGTATGGTTGCAAAGCTGAAACTTAAAGGAATTGACGGAAGGGCACCACCAGGAGTGGAGCCTGCGGCTTAATTTGACTCAACACGGAAACCTCACCAGGCCCAGACACGGAAGGATTGACAGATTGAGAGCTCTTTTCTCGATTCGGTGGGTGGTGGTGCATGGCCGTTCTTAGTTGGTGGAGCGATTTGTCTGGTTAATTCCGATAACGAACGAGACTCTGGCCTACTAAGTGATCGACGGATCTCCAGAAAATGGTGTCCAGTTCGCAACTTCTTCTTAGAGGGATAAGCGGCAATTCTAGCCGCACGAGATTGAGCAATAACAGGTCTGTGATGCCCTTAGATGTTCTGGGCACGCGCTACACTGAAGGGATCAACGAGTTTTCCCCCTCCGAGAGGAGCGGGTAACCCGTTCAAAGCCTTTCTTGATAGGGATTGGGGCTTGCAATTGTTTCCCATGAACGAGGAATTCCCAGTAAGTGCAAGTCATCAGCTTGCGCTGACTACGCCTGCCCTTTGTACACACCGCCCGTCGCTACTACCGATTGAATGATTTAGTGAGGCCTTCGGACTGGCGCTCTTGGATTGTCG
>NW_024746549.1:0-10000 GCF_018991925.1 Homarus americanus | reverse complement strand
CTTAGTACAAAGTCTATTGGTGTCCTCAATTTTATAGAGGTTAGCCACCCGAAGTCAATAAGAGACAAGGAAATAATCCAAGCAGCCTAAACTGTTTAGCCTGACCGTGGTAAAGTCTAACGGGGACCTTAAATTTTATATAATAATAATAATACAGGCAACTAACCAACCACTACCGGGCCGCCTCATCCCAATCCACTATTGCCGGAGGTTTCTGTCACGCCTCCCCGATGGCGAAATCTCCATTACAGCAAAGTGTCTGTTTAACCTAACCTTAGTATTGTAAAGTCTATTATGTCCTCAATTTTATAGAGGTTAGCCACCCGAAGTCAATAAGAGACAAAGAAATAATCCAAGCAGCCTAAACTGTTTAGCCTGACCGTAGTAAAGTCTAACGGGGGACCTTAAATTTTATAGAATAATAATAATAATACAGGCAACTAACCAACCACTACCGGGCCGCCTAACCTAACCACTACTTTCGCCGGAGGTTTCGTCACGCTCCCCGATGGCGAAATCCTCCATTACAGCAAAAGTGTCTGTTTAACCTAACCTTAGTACAAGGTCTATTGGTGTCCTCAATTTTATAGAGGTTAGCCACCCGAAGTCAATAAGAGACAAAGAAATAATCCAAGCAGCCACCACTATCTAGCCTAAACTGTTTAGCCTGACGTAGAGGTTTTTAATAAATCTGGTGATATGGAACCACACACAACCCCCCTTAACCTGGGATAATGCAATCAAATGGATAATTGCTAACTATTCTCAGAGATAATGCAATCAAATGGTTAGTTGCTAACCGGGGGCTGCGCCCCCGGACCCCCTGTGTTAGATACTGTATTTGGTCATGATGAATTGTTTATTAGACTATAAGAAATCCTCTTCCTTCTTGTATTGGCAAGGGAAGTTTGCTTTAACTTAGGTATGCTAGCCTAAGTAAAAATAGACACGGAGCTGCGAAGACCTGATTCTTTTGCTGCATGTTTGAGTCTGCAACTTTGTTGTGATAAGACACTCAATCCTAGTGATTGTACTTACTCAACATAGTGACGGTGTAATTACCATCACAGATTGTACGGGAAATTCCAACTTTGGAAAAAACAAATATTTGGCCTACCCAAATTTTGACTACTACCCGTGCGTCTACGTCCTGGATTGGCCAATCAGTGGTGCCCCACGGTGGCGTGATACATGCACGTTTACTGCGGTGCTCTGATTGGCTGACCGAACGTGGCGTGGTAGGTAGGCTGTTTCTACTCTCTAAGTCCTCTTCTTTCCTTTTTTCATCCCCCTCATGCACTCCGTCTCTTTGAACGGGAGGCGGGACTTCGCGATACGGTCGATCCGGCAAGGAACCTGTGATAGTGCAGGGCACCCCTTGTCCGGGGGTCACCGGTAGGTGGCAACTTTTAGATATTACTATAGTCACAGGTAACCTGGGTGCAGAGCCCGACGCCCGTCCAAGAGGGGGGCGGGGTCACTGCCTCCAGGCAGGAGCCCTGTGTTATAGGTAGGATTAGATGTAATCAAGAAGATGACAACTAGCATTAGAATAAAACATAGAGATAAGGGACACTCTATTGGAAGGGGAAAAGTGGCAGAAATCACTTACAACAAACTGTAAGTCCCACTAACTAGAATATTCAGCACCAATGAAGGTTTTAAAGTAATCTGTAAAGATGACTTTGATTCAGATAAAATCCTTTCAAAAGAAGCAAGAGATATATTTTACAATGAAGGCCTTATTGTTGTCATGCCACCAGAACAAAAAGCAAAAAGATCAGTTTTTGTTCGTCAAGTCGATCAAGAGATCGGGAGGAAGACCTGAAAGAAGAACTGGAACGCCAAAATAGGTGGATGAAGATTGAAGAAGTCATTAAGATAAAGGACTATACTCATGTTTGAAGAAGTGTCAATGGCTGAGAAAGTTTTACAACAGGGCTTTCTAATATTCAACATGTCAGTCACACCACATCAAATAAAGAAGGAGACATTCATCAGTCTGCAAACTTGCTTCTCCTGCTACAAATATGAAGAACACACAACGAGAGACTGTCCGGAAAAAGAAAAAAAGTACTGCTCAGATTGTGCAGGCGACGACCATACCTTACACTGAATGTAAGAATACACATGTTGGCTGTCTCAACTGTAAGAGAAACGGGAATGTATACATAGGACATAGGACGTTAGCAATGGTACGCCCAATAAAAAACATGATAAAGTACAAGAAAAACAAGGAAAAGGAAATAACATTAAGAAGGATACGACATACGTCGAAATAGCAAAGAGAGCGGTCCAAGAGGCTCATAGACCAGAATCCACAGTATTAAACCTAAGTGAGCCATCATACGATATAGTAATGATTAGTATGATCCAGCACATTTGCACAATATCATTGCACCCGGATCATGTTAATGAGGAATTAAGGAAAATGTTTAAATTGAATAACCTACCAGAGATGATATTTAAGAGAATCCACAATCCGAAAAACTATTTCAGACAACATATGCAAGCGAACTGAGAGAAAGACCACATCAAGACGAACAAAGGTTTGAGCAAGGAGCAACAGCTGATACACAAGGAACACAAGCGACTGATAGAGATCCCAGACAAATGACTAGAAGTGACAAAGAGAAGATAGAAATAACAAAAGGACAGACAAAGGAGTAGGAGGAGAGAAGATAAGATGGAAACTGATCACAATATACAACCTGAATCTGCTGAAGAAATTGGATTAAAAGTTATCACTACAACAAAACATGGAATCCCAACATCGAGACCAACAGGAGGGACAATAGTAAAAACCTGTGAAGGAGGGATATACAAGTGGACATATCAAGAAAAATCCCTAAGTGAAGATTATGTCTGGTCACTAATTACTACGGACAAACTAAAGATTACGGCCAAAGACTTTAAAATAGTAGACCCGTCAGAGTATAGAAGAGTCAGAAGCGGGAAACAGGATGATAGGTCTCCACTCCAACTGACTGCCACAATCCAAGTATAAGAAATAATGGACAATAGACAAACAGTAAGAACTTTAAGAATAATACAACACAACGTAAGAAACTGGAAGACCGAGAGAATTAACCTAAGTAATATATATCAAGAAATTGACTCTGACATTATACTAATAAACAGTCACGGTGAGACAGAAAACAACAACATAAAACTCTTTAACTATTATGTAAACCAAAGAAATAAATCGGGCGAGAAAAATGACGGAGTAGCTATAGCGGTTAAAAGAACTAAAATTTAAACTAATTGATGACTTCCAGGATGAATTCTAGCAATAAAATAAATATTAACTCAAGGAGACGTAATTATTGCTACTATTTACCCATAGAAGACTTATTAAAATTGGCTAACAATAGTCATCCGATGTACATCTTAGAGACTTTAACGCCAGACATAGGATTTTGATAATGCTAAATAATAACGTCGGGAAACGCCCTTTAACTTCAATTTAATAAATTTAGGGAAAATCAATCATCTGGGTCCTAACTTTCCAACCTGGAGAAACCACAATACACAATCGACACCAGACAAAATTTTTACCAACAACAAAGCCTTTTTCAATTACCATATAATACAGGCAGTGACCATCTGCCAATTATACTAACACTGTCAACAAGCCCCATACAGATACCAATAAAAAAGAGACTGAAAATGAGTAAAACAGACTGGGACAGCTTCAAAGACGACTTAAGTAATCACCACTCGATTAACCTACAAAGGAAAACAACAGAAGATATAGACTCAGAAATGGACAGACTGCACTCAGCAATAAAAACATCTTATAACCAAACACACTTATTTTACACTTTAGAACATTACCCAACAACAGACTACCAGAAGAAGTTAAATTAATCCAGACCTATTTACAATGAAATAAACAGGTATATGGAAAGACACGGCAGTAACAGATGGCCATTGTTACGAGTTGGGGATTTAGAATATAGTTAAAAGTCTACCCAGATCCCAACAGGTAACAACAATAAAAAAAACAAAGACAATCGGACTATAAAAGGGTAGACAAAGGATGCGAGTTTTCGTTGTGTATAATAAAGTACCATAAATCCCTTAACAAAATATTCAGCTTATAAATTACCCTTAACCAAACTTAACCTAAACATTAACAGTATATACATATTAATAAAACATAAAACAATCGTGAAGCAAGGTGGAGGTGGGAGAGGCAATACAAGATTACAAATACTTAAGTGAGGAGCTGAGATGGCTGACGAGCAAGGCTGAGTATTGTAGAAGACGGTAGGTAGTCACTGTGCCGTAGGTTTAGAGGATAGATGATCCTGTGGTCACTTCCCAGAGTGTAGTTCTCTCTCCTCGAATTGGAGGTGACGCAACAACCGTGATAGGAGAAGGGAAACCCTGAGTGGTAAGACGAGTCATACTCGTGTCTCGTCCCTAGATGGCGTTGCTCGGTGCTGTAGGTAGATCAGGGCCAATAGGATATGTGCTTCTGTAGTGCTGGGTGGAGGGGGTTCGTAACACACCTCTCCAAAGACCTCTCCGTAGCGCGTGGGGGCGCGAAGGAGGTGATCACCTGGTGCGTCTGGAGAGTAGCTGCTGCATTTCCACTGGAGCCTGGACAAGGAGTCTGCAATCAGGTTATAGGGCTGGGTGAGGAGAGTTTGTGCGGAGGATCTGCTGTTGGAGGTCTTGCTGGTTTGGATGAACGTGAGGGGTTATGGTCGGTGAAGACTAGGGCTAGTTTGTGGGCAAGACTGAGGCAACATTCAAACTTCTTTTATTGCCAACACCAGAGCCAAGGCCTCTCTATGGTCGAGTAGTTGGTCTGATGTTTTTTCAACTTGGCGGAGTAATATGCCACAGGGTGAAGAACATCAGTGGTTGGGTCGGGTTGTAGGAGCACAGCCCCCACTCCGACACCACTAGCGTCGATTTGCAGATGGAAGGGCGAGGTGTAGTCAGGCTTGGAGGCAAGGAAGGCTTTGAGGCGGTGGAAAGACTGGTCGCACCTCTGGTTCCAGATGTAAGGGACCGCAGAACCGGTAAGGTCTGTGAGGGGTCCGGCCACGCTGGAGAAGTTACTGCAGAAACCGATGGTGTAGCCGCACATCCCCAGGAAGCGCATGAGTTCCTTCCTGTCCTTGAGTGGGGAAGATAAGATGGCTCTAACGTTTGCGTCCTTGGGTCTCACCATACCATGCCCAACGATATGTCCTGTAAGTTTATCGAGGCCCGGCCAAAGCAGATTTAGCCAGGTTTATGGTGAATCCAGTCTCTTGCAGTCGTGTGCAAACAGTATCTCCAAACGCACTCAGATGTTCGCTGTCCCAGCTGTCCGACACCACCACCAGGTCATCCAGGTAGGCAACGTCCCACCTAGGTCCTGAATTAGGGGAAGTTGATGCCCCTCTGGAATGTACGGAGCATTAGAAAAGCCAAACGCCATAACCAAATATTGAAAAGAATTAAATGAGTTATAAATGCCGAGATTATTTTGGCCCTATCCGTGAGTCCCACTTGATAATATCCTTTCAATAAGTCCACCGTACTGATAAATTTGGTACAGCCTATGCTGTCTATTATATCTTCAATCAAAGGTAAAGGGTAGGAGTCTGAGACAGTGACCTGGTTCACTTTACGATAATCGGTACAGAAACGAAAAGTGCCATCGGGTTTTGGAATGAGAAGGCAAGGTGAAGCCCAGGGGGAGGTACTAGGCTCAGCTAAGTTATGTTTTAACAAAAAATCTACCTCCTTTTTCATAATCTCTTTTTTTTGTGGATTTAGTCGATATGCTGATTGCCTAATGGGTTGCACATCATCTGAGATTAGCTTAATATTATGTTTAAGTATATTGCAAAACCCTGGGAGGTCTGACGTGACTTTAGGAAATGTTGATAATAACTGAGTGAGATCTTTTGCTTGAGATGGATTCAGAACAGAAAAATACTAATCCAAGTTGTTGAGTATGTGACTGTTAGTAGGGTTTTCTTTAGGTAGAGGGAAGTCTAAATTCCTCCAATAGGTCCATGTCATCTGTCTCCGGCCCGCCCTGACAAAACCGTATGCAATACAGGTTGGCTTATAGCCTCTGGGATGTCTTCCTCTGACTGCCTGGAATGGTAAAGTTTCACGAGATTAATGTGAACAAGTTGTGAATCTTTTCGGCGATCAGGAGTATGAACTATATAGTTGAGGGGAGATAGTTTATCAGCAACTATATAGGGACCAGTAAACTTGCTTTTAAGGGGAGAGCCTGGAATGGGTAGAAAGAGTAACACTTTGTCACCTGGAGAAAATGATCTTTTAACTAATTTAGGTTGGGACTTCACCATTTTTTTTTGGACTTTTTTAAGTTTGACTGAGCAATGGTTCGGACTTCAGTTAATTTGTCCCGTAAAGTGTCAATGTATTGGGAAACTGTTGCGGGCTTAATAGATGGAGTGTCAAACCACTGCTCCTTTACTATTTTTAAGGGGGTCCCTTATTTGTCTCCCATATAGTAACTCGAACGGGAGAAACCCAATGACTCCTGGGGACACTTCTGATGGCAAAGAGTAACAACAAGTCTATAAGCTTTCATCCCAGACCTTTTGGTGTTCTATACAGTATTTTTTGAGCATTGATGCGTTGTAATGGTCCACACTGAGGTCTTTCATCACCTGTTTGAAAAGATTGCTCGTAAAACTGGTGCCCTGATCGGATTGGATCTCTTTAGGAATGCCCACTGAAGTGAAAAGGTGCAAAAGATGTTTGATTACGTTTTTTGAAGTGATGCTTTTAAGGGGAAAAGCCTCAGATAACGTGTACTGGTATCCATAACTGTGAGCAGGAATTGATTTCCCTTCTTAGTCTTTGGTAATGGGCCCACACAATCCACAACAATCTTTTCAAATGGTGTAGAAAATACTGGGATGGGCTTAATGGGAGCTGCTGGTTTACTTTCATTTGGTTTTCCTACCATTTGACAAATATGACAAGATTTTAGGTACTTTGACACATCCTTCCTAAGTCCAGGCCAATAATAGTGTTGGAGGAGCTTTTTATATGTTTTCAGGATTCCCAAATGTCCTGAAATACCATCATGGGCAAGGGCAATTAATGCTGGTCTGACTGAGGTGGAAATTACCACTTGATGTATTTCAGACCACGTGTCTAGATGGGCAAGCTCAGGGGGCCTATAGGCCCTCATCAAACCCTCCCTTCATGATAATAAAAACACGGAAGGGTGTTAAAATCTTTACCTCAACTGCTGCATGATGAAGTTTATCAAAGATATTCGATTGTTGGGCTTTAACGAGCTCATCCTTACTAATTAGCCCGATGTACAGATCTTCTGTGGGTAGGAAAACATAGAGGTGGTTTAGACGAAGAGGCTCCATTTGCACACTCCAGACCGGGTGACAGCACAAGATGGGAAAAGATGAGGAATAGTTTCTTTAAGGTCAGTGGTGGAGGTGACAGGTAAGGGAGAGTCGACTGTCTTTATGTTGGGAACCACTAGATCTCCTACCAAGTCATTACCCAATAATAAATGAATGCCGCACACAGGCATTGGGTTTTTCCTAATGGCTATTTGCACTTCCCAGTAATCAAGGGACATTGGAGGTGCACTTTAGCTAAAGGATAGGAAGAATGGGATGAGAGATCTGAAATTAGAACACTCATTAGTAAATGCGGTAGATATATCAGGAATGACGTTAAACAGGAGGATAGATTGTGCTGCGCCCGTATCACGTAGTATACGAATAGGAAAAGAACGAGACCCCTCTATGATTGAAATTTTTCCCTCATAGGTGAATGAAGAGAAGAGATCCTGATGGGGCCTTTCCACATTGGTATTTGCTATTGGTTTGGATTTGGGATCCAGGGAACTACTTTTAGCAATTCGACACTTTGGGTGTTTACAACTCTGGATTGTATGCACTGGGCTTTTACAGCAAGAACAAGTAAGCTTATTGCATCGGGGGAGTAGGTGGGATCTTCGACCTACCACCACGTTCCTGGGCTGTTATCATCAGAGGAGGACCTTAAATACGTCGGAAGTACCACGTTCTCATTGCTCCAGTGACTCCACCAACAGCTGCACGCATCAGCCAGCTCCAGCAGCACGCCCTAAATTAACTCCTCTCCACGCTCCTCCACATGCTTCAAGATGAAATGGTATCTTGTTTTTCCACTCCTCCAGGACTACCAAATTAACAAATCCTGAAATGTGGAGAGGTCTCTTGTAGCCTCTAACCACTTTAAACTGCTTTTTTCTTGAGCAACCCAACAAAGGTGTGGAAAATGGTTTGCTATTTACGAAACTTCTGCCGGTATCCATCTGGCGTGATAGCATAAGAGTAGAGATATTCTTTATCATAGCAAATACCCAGTTCATCTAAACAGTTATAAACTCTACGAGCCTTACCATATAATTTAGGAACTAACACTGACACCCACTGGTCCTTTGGCCACTCATTCTTCCCGGCTATTTTCTCAAAAGTCCTAAATGACCCGTCCATATCGGATTCATCAAACCCGGGAACAAGGGAAGAAGCAGTAGCAGGGTTAAAAGCAGCTAGTTTCTCTCTTAATGCCACTTCCTTTGATCTAAACTCCGATGTTAAGGTGACTTCTATCTCTCTTACCTGTAGTTCTTTCAGTCTAACCTCCTGCTCCAACTTGGCCTGTTCCATCATTTCCTCATGCTCCAACTTGGCCTGTTCCGACCTTCCCTCATGCTCCAACTTGTGCTCCAACTTGGCCTGTTCCAACTTTTCTTCATGCTGCAACTTGGCCTGTTCCGACTCCTGCTCCAACTCGAGTTCTTTCACTTTGATTTGGAACTCGAACCTAGCTCGTTCCAGTTCTAAGGCGTCTATTCGTTGTGTTTCTTGTTGAGGGCTAGCCAGACCTGAAGCAACTTCTGAGTGAGGAGGGGTGGTGGATAGTGGTTGAAGTTTCTTGGACATGGGCGTTAATCTGTCAACAGCGGATTCTTTTAAAACTTCATGTTGAACCAGCACTTCAATCACATGATTTTTTAACATTTCCTTAGTCAGTTGCTGTGAAAATGGGATATTATATTAGTTGGCTATTTCTTTCCATTCTTTCTTCAGGATATTCAGGATATTAACACGTAATTTAGCTACGGAAGGATTTTCAATAAAATCCTGGAGATCAAAACCTGAGGTGGCCATTGTTAAGAAAATAGGATAAATTAACTAATGGTCAAAAGATAAGATAAGTGGATAACCCTAGAAAATATCACGGCAGTGGATAACCAGAAAGTCCCGGAAACTAACCAAGTTATACCTAGGGAAATTACACTTATGAATATTGTTCTTCTGATAAGATCCTTAGATAAGGATAAGAGACTTGAAAGGGGAAGGGCGTATTACGGCATTAATATAGAGATTCGGATTAACAACCCTGATAAATGGTATGATTGACCCTGAATGAGATAATGAGAAGAACAATAATTGAGGCTTTATAAATTATGGGTCCTGGTAGAGCGGGGCGTCCCAAGATATCATCACCGTAAACTAGTGACTATGGAACAGCCTACTTCTGGAGTGAGGGCATGCATTAAACAGATCTCGATTCTTCCTTGGCACTGATAAGACTTACTACATAACTGCCACGTGTAATAACAGGTAAGCCTTATGACACTTGGAACTCATTGTCTTACGTCTGTCACTCTTACTGTACGATAATACCAATATATGCAAACACATATGAAGGAAACTTTAAAACCACCGTAAAGCAATTGTGAACAGAAGTGACTGGGAGGAATAATTAACAAGGAGTTACAAGGGCGGAAGGAATATGGCACTTAATGTTGGGTCCTGTCACGGTCGCCATTTGTTACGAGTTGGGGATTTAGAATATAGTTAAAGGTCTACCCAGAACCCAACAGGCAACAACAATAAAAAAAACAAAGACAATCGGACTATAAAAGGGTAGACAAAGGATGCGAGTTTTTGTTGTGTATAATAAAGTACCATAAATTCCTTAACAA
>NW_024746548.1:0-9259 GCF_018991925.1 Homarus americanus | reverse complement strand
AATCTTATCTCAAATAAATAAACCAACACCAGACACTCTTGTCACCCCCCCCCCCTTCCCACGCACGCTGGCTACCTCCCTCCTTGTGTTCCCAGACAAAAGATTGGTGATACCTTTATGCTTTAAGGCATTTATTTTATATAATATCTCAGACTAAAGTTAGGAGATTATAATTTGCATTGCTGGAATCTTTACAAGACAGCCAATAATCTTAATATAAACTTCATATATTTTGCTCAAGATATAAAAATTGTAGTACATTAGTGTACAATACTGTAGTACATTTTATAATACAGTATAAAGTTTTTCAACTGTATTTTTGGGTAGATTTACATAAATATCTTCATTTATTTTCATCCATTTACATGCACACACCATACTAAAAGAAACGTAAAAGAAATACTGTAAATGACTTTAGTGCAAAGCTGGAGTGCACATGTACTAATTTGATTACGGTACTAAAATTGTTGTCTAGTGCAAATTATAGGTTGTTTATATTTAAATAAATCAGCATCTTACAAGAATCCCAGCAATGTAAATTATATTCACCCAGGTCATTTCACTGGCTTTTTATAGGAGAGAAGCTTAGTCACTTAAGAACTGATAATTCGTTAGACCTGGGCCTGTGCCAACTGTCAAACTGCTCCCCTCCACCCCACCCCACGCCCCCTCCTTCCCTCTCCCCCATCTGCCCAGTGTTGCTGGAATCCTTGTAAAACAGTGAATAATATTAAAATAAACGTCATGTATTTTGCACAAGAGATAAAAATTAATCACCTGTATCACATTACAGTAGTGATTTAGGAGTAAAAGTGTATACTGTATGTACGATTATAGTATTCCACATACACGTAAGTATAAATACTGTACACAGTTTATGTGATGATCGGACAACGGTTAACGTCACGTTTCCAAGAACGTATCTAGGACGTTAACCGCGCATGACTGTATATGAAAATGTAATTTTATTTTATTTTTATTATAGTTTCGTCATAAATTTGAATAAAATAATGACGTAAATTGAATTGGGTCCTAAATTAACCAGGGTCTTAAATATAAATTGTCGTTGGTGGAACTGTCGTTATCGGAGGCTTTACTGTACAGTACAGTAATCCAGACTGAGAGGTACATGAGATTTGTACAGATTAAGGAGCATTTATCTATCTTTGTGTTAGAAGGTTTGCTTTATAATTCCCTCATTTGAACGGCTTATGGTTGCAACATCGTCTTGACTTACTACCTTCTCAAGTACTGTACAGTGTCGTCTGTAAACTTGGCAATGTGGCTCAATATATTTTCATCTCTGTCATTTATGTAGATCTCAAGCAGGGTGGATCCAAGGATAGAGCCTTGTGCTACACCACTGAGAACCTTTTTCCATTCAGAATGTACTCCATTTATGACCACCATGTACTCCATTTATGACCACCCTGTACTCCATTTATGACCACCCTTTGTGTCCATTCTTTGAACCAGTTGTTAATCCACTTAAAAATTTTGCCTGTGATACAATTTGGCTGGATTTTAGAGGCTACCTGTAAATGTGGGACTTTGTCAAGTGCCCGAGAGAAACCCACGTTCGCACACTTATTCTCAAAAGTTTTCTCGTCCACACATTATATAAAACGGCATACCCACATCATTTGACAGTCAGGGTTAGTTAGCTCAAAGACTTTGTTTTACCACGAGGAGCAAAATTTAGACCACAACTGTACGGTGCATCCACTGGTGGGGGAGTGCATCCCCCTCTACAATCGAGTTGGAATGTTTCCTATACCTGGATAATCATCCCCCCTTACAATTAATGTAATTCTTAATATAACTGGGGGAGCACTCTGAGATTCTGAGTTTTCATTGTCTGGTGATTCTATCATTTTGAAGGGACATCCAATGAGAACCAAGGGATTAAAAAAATGAGTTAGTTTTGCACACGGGTTGTCCAAGAGAGGACGCTATTAATAAGTGTGTGTTTTTTTATAAGTAATTGGTGGATTTTATCCTGGTAATTACTTTAGTGATGAAATAAGAACAATTTAGAGTAATGTCAAACTTATTTTCAAAAAGAGCAACATAGTCTTGCTAGTCCCTTATCCCCTCCTTTGAGCTGAGATAGCTAGTGACATTGAGGTCCAACTGCTTCGGGTCACATGAGTTGGCACAATAGTGTTGGCAATGCAAGGTCAGCCTGTCAGGCCATTACATATTATGGCAGTCCCAGCAAGTCAATTCTGCAAAACCATTGCTTTTTAAAACGATATAAAAGATGTATTTTGTTATGGTTTTGTTCAGAGGCGCATTTCTACAATCACAACAATTCTACACCAGTGACTGGTAAGTCTTGGTCTATGTACAGTAGTCTGTTACCATTTCAAGGAAAGTGAGTAAGTTTGTCAAGCAGGATAGTCTCCCTGATATCCTAGGTCGTATTCACAATCGTTAAGCCACCCGACTGATTGGGAGCGCCGTCGTGTGTGGTTATTCGGAGACGCCTACAGACTCGAAGGCAGTCCCAGTGGATGGGATTCATATTGAGATTGTTGGAATAATTCATCAGGAGGGGGGTACCCATTCTATGGCATTTGCAATGCATAAAAAATACCCTCTAATTTTGATATATAGAGATAAAATAGAGTACTGTATACATCATTCAAAACTGATAGGAAATGAGTTTGTTGGCGACCGAGTCTTATTTTCCATATACATAACTACATTGAAAGATTGTCAGTTATTTACAAGTGTTAAATAATTCCGGCTGATCATGAGGGTGTTACCGTGCATCAACAACCAAACAAAGCTTTGTCTCTTATAACAGCTCCAGGTGTCAGATGCTTTGTCTTATATAATTTTCCCTTTTCTTGAATAAGGCTAACTAGAGCACTGTGCTGTTTAAAAGACAGCGGCATGCTGCATTCATGGCTATCCATATATACCACGTTGTGTTGTGACAGCTCACTTGTGGTATATGTATCAACCATTGGCCATCCTAGTGTGGCCAACAAATGGCTAAAATACAGCCTTCAAAACAAACCTCACAAACACATGTGTGCATGCATGCACGTGCATCTGTGTGTGTGTGATTGTTTGTTTGTTTGTTTATGGTAATATTTTGGGGGTACTTAATATCTGGGATGTGGCAACAGCCGATTTGGAAATGTTGGTGGCTCTGCCCGGAGGATTGGATACCGACCCATCGTAGTGCCCGAAGCACTTTCTTAAAAATAATCTCTCCCTACACAAACTTGGATCCCAATGGTCGGGCATGACAACTGTGAATATGGTCTCATGTTGTGATGCACTGATCAGACTGCTTGGTCAGGTATTGGATGATGGTGTCCCTTAAAATGTTCTCAATAGTTTGTGGATATAGTGAGTTGACATAAAGCAAGGGTCAGGTATATGTAGCGGGTGTGTGCCAGAGTTAGTTTTACTCCGACATGGACATTGGCCACCATTGCCTCTTCACTTGTTAAGAGAGCATTCAGATTGTTTTTTCTGTGGTGGGTTCCATCGTGTGTTTTGGGAGGAATGAGTCTTGAAGGAGGTCAAGGAATTCTTCTCCCTCAGCTTGTGTGGTAAGAGTCACCCAGTCTACTGTCTCATAATGAGAGCTTGTGTTCTGGATGACTCTATGGAGTCTGCCACTTCCCCTTGTGAGGCTGATTCAGCCTTATATAACACACACCTACTGTCAGCTTCCTTTTGTTTTATGCTATTAGTTTACACTGAGTAGATTTGGAAGATCAAATTTCATTTAGCTCATCATTTCTGGTTACTGTCTGGTGTTCCTTGACATACAGTAGTACACCACCACCTCTTGGAGCCCACTCCTTTCTGAATGGTGGGTGATACCTTGGTAAACAACTTTCACCATGCAACACATCATCTCAACCCCAGGACTGATCCCAGTGATGTCTGGCTGTTCTGTATCCACCTATGCACTCAATAGTTCAGTCTTATTAACTAGACTTGTGTCATTCTTGAACCAACACTAATTGGCTCAGTTTCTAATATTGTCCTTATTGAAGGCTGTGAGCGTGAGCCTCGAGTGTTAGTAGAGTTACTACCACGTATTTGGGGTTTTGTTCTCACTGGGTTACAAGTGTTACTCAAAGCTACACTTGTGATGTGCAACTCTTATATAAAGTCCACAACATTTCTCACGTCTGTCCTCCCTAGGTACTTTTTAATGAGGCTGTCTGTTTATTTCTTATTGTTCTCTCATCACATGTTGTGTTAGTCAGCTGCAGCTGCCACATTATTACTGTGGGTATTGATGTAACTTTCTTGTTAGTGTTTTAGTGTATCGTAAAAGCATAAAATCACTAACACCTGCGATGAACTGATATTCCAGCCCTGGTGTGCCACAAGAAATATGAACATTAGTTATTGCTGAAACTCAACTAAAAATTAACCCAATGTGGAGTGTAAATACAAAGTGTTTCTCAGTCATATTTTGTTTTCTTTTAAGTATATTAATAACATTTAGCTTCATTTTCAAAGCAGAATTTAATCAGTTATGATACTTTGCAAATACTGCATGCCCTTCAAATTCAGGGGGGGCGGGGGCATTTTTATTTGTGTGCAAGGAAATGTATATTCCCTGTATGTGTTCGCCCTTAGGACAATTATTTCTTATACCTGTATTGTATATATGTGTGTCTACACACATATATACAATACAGGTAAAGGAAAATGCTCCCTGTCCAGGCTGCAAAAATGCCAGCAACTTTAAAACTACCCTTAGACAAGCTTGGTTACATCCAGGGCATCATCCGCAAGAATCGAGTTCTGCAAATTTGAAAGACATGCAGTACTATTTTTTTTTACTTTGTTTCACTTCAGTTAAATAAACTTTTATTTAAGTAATTTTGAAGAAAGCTGCTTTGTACATGTTTTAATTTTTACATAGTAACAGTGCAGTACTTTATCTTAAGTAACATTTTCAAGTACTTTCTCCATCACTGCCTGAAGTGGACTTGATGTGAACTAGGCTAAAGTGAGCTGGACCTGAAGTTAACTGGACCTGGAGTGAGCTGGACCTCAGGTGAACTGGAACTAGAGTTAACTAAACCTGATGTTAATGCACCTGCAAGTAAAGTAGACCTAAAGGACTATCTGGTATTTATTTAATATTGTTCTGGTTGTTATATTAGGAAGGTTCTACCGGCATTCCCTAGTTTCTAAGAGTTCTGTTCCTGAAAAACCACCCCACCATCCCCTCCCCCCAGCTAGAAGGTGATAGGATATTTATGGTAAAGGTGTTTTTTGGCTTATAACTTGCATTGCTGGAATCCTTGCAAGATAGCAATTAAATTGAGTATAAACATCTCACAGTTTGCACTAGAGATAATTTTTTTTAGTCCTTTAGCCAAGTACATTTGAGTACAGAGTGAGTACAGTTATATGTTGCTGAAAATTATGGCTTTTTCACAGGGAAACGTCTGTATAACTATCCCCAGTAGTTAGGATATTATGTACTGTATTTTGGGTGTTTTTTATATAATTATTTATCGTTTTTATACGTTTAGTACATTTGCTGGAAGATTTTTACAGCTGGTCCCTCCTTTTAGTTTTGATTTTTGAGGGTTCACCGTAATTGTCCTAGGGCAAATGCTTGAAGGGAATATACATTTATTTGCACACAAGTAAAATTTACCTTCCCCCCCCTTCAACCCATCAGCAAATGATATTCACGGATTTGGCAATTTACAGCTGTTTTGAGACCCAAACTCCACGAATTTTAAGGACATGCTGTACTGTATGTATAATATTTTTTTAGGGATTAAAATTCTTGCGTTTCCGTGGATCATTACGATGAAAGATAGCTCCCTGGTACAGTACAGAGTGAGGGATTGCCGGTTGTATGACTTCAGACTACTAAAGTTGATTGAAAGGAATGGCTGTATTTTACCAAGTTAATGGATAGGGGAACTGCCGGAGATATGATTGATGAGTATTACAGTGAAGGAGGGAAAGCTGTTGGATGTATGACTAAAGACAATACTGAAATATGAGCAAGAGAAAAGGCTGATGATGTGAATTAAAACTGTGCTGAAGTAATGTATAAGTGAGGAAAACTTCACTAGAATGTAAGACTTATTGTACTGAAGCAGAAAAAGAGTGAGGGAGGACCGTAGACTAGACTGAAGTTTTATGAGTGAAGGAATGATTTGTACTACTTAATCTGCACTGGATTTATTTCTTTCGTTTCTTCCACATCCTAGGTTAGGTTTATCAGAGCCAACCATATAGAGGGTCATCTGACACCACCATAGTTTTATCTATCAACTGCAGCTGACCCCAACATGAAGGGCATTTCATCTATCAACTGCATCTGAACCCCTTTCCCCTACCCCTTTAGAGCGGGGGTCAGAAGTCTGTTCTGGGAAGTACCTTACTCTCGGAGCATTATAACTCTGCGTTTATGGCTCGGACATTTCTGTATCTGGGATAAGGAGCTTCCTGGAGGAGGCGACTGGCCCTAGGAGCAGCAATTGCTGTATCTAGGTGTCAGCGTTAGGCTGCTTAGGTTCCCTTTTTTTTTAAGGATCTTCAGGCGTGCCTCTTCAAGGATAAACTGAATCCTAGGACAAGGAGAGCCGGTCCTGAAGCAGATTGGTACCATTTTTTTTATCCTTTTGAGCTGGGGTCAGGAGGCTTCTTCCAAGAGGTAAATGGCTTTTGGACCAGCATGTCCAGGAGTCAGGATCCTCTCGGGGGAGAACCCTGGCCCTCGGACCTGGCATCAGTCAGGTTCAGGGACTCCCCATTTTTTTTTCTTATCGTTGCCCTCCTCCTTTATCAACTGGAATGGACATTGTCAAGTCCAGCATAAACAAATGGAAATGAAATTGTAGAAGAAAAGTGCAAGATTTTAATGGTTTATTATGAGAATACTGTACTGTATTGGTGTAATGTCTGTGTGTATTGTCTCTTTTCATGAGTCATCTATACAATAGTCACTTACCAATGTAATTTGAAGAAGCATCAACTGCATTTGCCCCCTTTCCCCTACCCCTTTAGAACGGGGGTCAGAAGTCTGTTCTGGGAAATGCCTTACTCTCGGAACATTATGTCTCCGTTCTAGAGGATTCGGACATTTCTGTATCTGGGATAAGGAGCTTCCTGGAGGAGGTAACTGACCCCAGGAGCAGCATTTGCTGTGTCTCGGAAGTCAGCGTTAGGCTGCGCAGGTTCCGTTTTTTTTAAGGGTTTGGAATTCCTCATCCAGGAAGTGCCAAACCTAGGACAAGGAGAGCCGGTCCTGAACTTGGTTAGCCTTTTTTTTATCCTTTTGAGCTGGGGTCAGGAGGCTTCTTCCAAGAGGTAAATGGCTTTTGGACCAGCATGTCCAGGAGTCAGGATCCTCTCGGGGGAGAACCCTGGCCCTCGGACCTGGCATCAGTCAGGTTCAGGGACTCCCCATTTTTTTTTCTTATTGTTGCCCTCCTCCTTTATCAACTGGAATGGACATTGTCAAGTCCAGCATAAACAAATGGAAATGAAATTGTAGAAGAAAAGTGCAAGATTTTAATGGTTTATTATGAGAATACTGTACTGTATTGGTGTAATGTCTGTGTGTATTGTCTCTTTTCATGAGTCATCTATACAATAGTCACTTACCAATGTAATTTGAAGAAGCATCAACTGCATTTGCCCCCTTTCCCCCACCCCTTTAGAACGGGGGTCAGAAGTCTGTTCTGGGAAATGCCTTACTCTCGGAACATTATATCTCCGTTCTAGAGGATTCGGACATTTCTGTATCTGGGATAAGGAGCTTCCTGGAGGAGGTAACTGACCCCAGGAGCAGCATTTGCTGTGTCTCGGAAGTCAGCGTTAGGCTGCGCAGGTTCCGTTTTTTTTAAGGGTTTGGAATTCCTCATCCAGGAAGTGCCAAACCTAGGACAAGGAGGTTTGTTTGTGAGTCCAACTTTACTCATGTAGATGTACAGTACAGTGGCCTGTAAGTTGACCTTTGAAGCTCCAATTTGTTTTCTTAAAACTAAGAGTCGTCTTATACAACGGGTATACAATGTCGATCTCTAAATACACTCCACCACTAGCATCAGATTTTCACTTTGCTGTACCGGCAGGTCTCGGTCACATAATTTCCAGCACTCGTAAATAAGTTTTACCTAACTGTAGCATTTTTCCAGAAGAGTAAATGTTACTGAACTCTGCTTATGTTTAGTGTTTACACTAGTCACATTATGGGTGTCCCTACACACACCGACACCTTTCAAAATATCTTTCGGTGTTAACTGCGATTTTTTACAAACAAACGTTACTGGGGCAATAACTTGTAATATTTGTTGTTAAATTTAAAAAAAAAATGCCGTTATTGTATATTGATATAATGCTCCAGCATATTTATAAATGTTTACATGAATGTGGTGTAAAGTTGTTAACAAGACAGGCACCTGGGAACAGCTGGCTGGGCTGCAGCAGCTCGGTCAGTGAATGTCACTAGATTTATCGGCAAAATTGCTAAATACAAAAAAATCTGGAGAAATACCATTACATATAAGACGTTATCTAACACGAGAATTGTTAACAATGGCTTTGATAAATGCCAAAAAAACTGTCACAGGTGGCATTAAAGGTAGACGGCGTAAACAACGCTAAACTGGCAACTAGGAGGTCAACATATGAATGACCACTATCTCTGTTGTACAGTAGTCAGTATACTGCACATTATGTTCACACAGACTCAAGTACTAAGTACCATAGAATGTTGATGCACAGCTGGCACAAAATTAATGGTCACTTTCCTATCTGTACAGTGTATTTCCATATAGATATTCAATGAACAAATAATTGATGGGTCTTATAAATCAAAGGGTAGGTTAAGACAATATGAAACTCATCTTAATTGTGAAGTTAAACAGATTATAAGGATCGTCAGTTCATTTTCCTTCAGAATTATCAGTGAAAATTATTTTTGGATCACCTCTGGCTTATTTAACCTTAAGATTAACCACCCTAACCTTACCTAACTTACTTAGTGTTAAGGTGCTTAATTCATCAGGTGATATTAATTGGGGGCTAATCTTCATGTGATCTTTGGTTTCTCTATCAAGCTCCTCAGATCAGCCATCACACCAGACCAGGACCAGGACCTGTACGAGAGAAGGAATACTGTGGTCTACCTTGCAGTATGTTATTGAGTTAGTTACTTTACAGTAGAAGTAAGTGGCCACACCAGTACTTAACAGATTATTTAACTATGTTGAGTTTTGGTGTTGCTGTGTTATTTGAA
>NW_024746547.1:0-8645 GCF_018991925.1 Homarus americanus | reverse complement strand
AATAAGACATATAATAACTAGCTGGGAAAAAGCTCAAACTACAGTTCATTTCAACATAGTGACAGTGCAAGGAGTAGTGTTTACTGGGAGTGAGTACACTGATTTATTACAAGTTATCGATAATTTTTACAATGGTTGGGACTGGGCTGTTCTTATAGCGATCAGTTCGTGCACGTATGGGCTGGGCTGGATGCGGTTGTGGTGTCGAAGAGCAATTCTCGGACTAGGGATCTCAGGTGGTAGTAGGAGCCGGTGTCGGGGATGGTGTAGAAGCTTCTTACCAAATTTGCAGATGAGGTCGTGGTGATGGTCAGTGAGAGTCTAAAGGGTCAGTGTGTTGAGCGCTTCTTGATATGTGGAGTAGGAAGGGTAGAGAATAATCTTGCATGGCCTCTTTTGCACTTTTTCGAGGTGTTTACGTTGTGTGGCATTTAGGGAGGAAGACCAGGTGGAGGAGGCATAGGTGGGCTTGGGAAGTATGAATGTTGTGTAAACACTGAGGAGCTCGTGTGCAGGACCACCGAGGGACTTGAGTCGGCGTAGGAGGTGGAGACGGAAACTGGAGGATTTGATAACTTCACTGACGTGTGGTTTTTAATTTAGTTTGTTGTCTATATGTATGTGTGTGTGTGTGTGTGTGTGTGTGTGTGTGTGTGTGTGTGTATACTACTGTACTTTTTAGATCCTCCTACGCAACCTAACCTATTATAGTTAAGTATAGTAGGCTATACACTATTTTGTTAGTATGTGTTATAAAATGAAATTGCATGTTATTATTATTAATATTATTATTATTAATATTATTATTATTATTATTATTAGTAGTAGTAGTAGTAGTAGTATTATTATTATTATTATTATTATTGTTATTATTATTACATGCTAATATAATACTAAGTTGCCTGCCAGATTTCCTCAGAGATGGGAGGAGCACATTGGCGGCGGTGTTGTTTATACTCCGCCCGATTACTGATTCCTATTCACCGAGCCCGAGCTGGCGGGCGGCGTGTTATGTGCCACGTTTTGTTTCCCATTGGGCGTACCGCTCAGCTGGGGAGTAGGAGATTTCATAAAAAGAAAGTTTGAGTGGAGAGCACACCTTTTCCTTCACATACAGTTATCTTAGACCATCTACTAGTATAATAGTTTGCACAAAAATACTCTACACTCTTTCTAGGTTGTTGCTATTTTTTTTTTTTTTTTTTTTGACTTCTCATCAGATTGTGCATTCAACTAATATACACTATTAGTGTGTTTATTATTATGTTTTATAGTATTATTTCGTATAATATTGGGTAACACAATTAGAGTCACTAGTATAGTATATTATTGGGGTTTATAGCAGTTTGTGGTCTAATAGTATCATGTTTTATGAGTGGTGTTCTATGTAGTGATGATTAGGCAATAAAATATGCTTTGGGGGTTTATAGCAGTTTTTGTGGTCTACTAGTATCATGCTTTATGGGTGGTGTTCTATGTAGTGATGATTAGGCCATAAAATATGCTTTTGGTTTATTGCTAACAAAATATACTTTGCTCTACCGCTGTAGTGCAAAAAATGGTGAAACTTACATACACCGTTAATAAAGTATTGATGGAAGAAGAAGAAGAAGAAGAAGAAGAAGAAGAAGAAGAAGAAGAAGAAGAAGAAGAAGAAGAAGAAGAAGAAGAAGAAGAAGAAGAAGAAGAAGAAGAAGAAGAAGAAGAAGAAGAAGAAGAAGAAGAAGAAGAAGTAAGAGGAAGAATTGTGGAGGGAATGAACAGTGAGACAATGTAAAGCCTCCGGGATGGCGGCAGCGTTTCTGTTATTAATATATAATAAGACAATAGGAAAATATGTTGTTGTCTCTACCTGTATTATTACCTTTGCGATAGCATGGTTCAATTTTGGGAGGACATAGGAAGGAGCAGGAGGTTAGGAAGGAGCAGGAGGTTAGGAAGGGATTTGTAGTGGGAGAGATAGTGTCTGTGATCCTCGGGTCACCACTCCTCGGATTGTGTCAGTTCAAGTTTAGAAGCTCCAACAACTTTCCCTGAATACGAATTGGCAACCTTTCGATTTACAACAGGTACCTACTTACTGCTACAGTAGGTAGGTGAACAGGGACCAAGGGGGCTAGGAAGAGTGTCCAAACAACTTGCTCCTGCCTGCCTGTGTGATGTAGTCGTGGACAGAATTAGGTTAGGATACAGACACATCTGGCTAGTTAGTAACGCTGTACCCATACCGGAACACTCAGCATGTAAACTTGGTGATACACCTTTAAAGCACTACTATATTATTGAATGTGACACTGTCAAAGACTTCAGGCCACCTCACTTATTGTATCTTGAACTATGTCATTACTTCATTGAGGACATTACATTCTTGCTCTTTATCCCAAATTGGCTAGCCCACACTGGTAAATGTGTACTGTACTGTCAATGAATCTGATGTATTTCTTTGTGTATGAACCTGACTGAAAATAAGGTCGCCTCCCTGGCTGCTGCTGCTGCTAAAGCTGCTTCTGCTTCTGCTTCTGCGCCCTTCTAAGTCCCGTTTAAGTCCCCCACCCCAGGCCCCCACAACCGCCCTTCACATCTACACCATTCAAAAACAATTTCACTCAATTTCCACAATACTATGCTAATTAGACGGAAAATAGAGTGTTATCCTGCAAAACGTTGATGTCGTATATTTCTCTCTTTAAGTGATATCCTGTGGCTCCGAAAGGAGCCTGTTTGGTTAGGTTGTCTTGTGTGAACGAACCTTGGGTTCTTATTTCTTCTCTGTCTTCTTGGGGAGGAGCACAGCTTGGATGTTAGGAAGGACACCCCCTTGGGCAATGGTGACTCCAGACAGGAGCTTGTTCAGCTCCTCGTCATTGCGAATGGCAAGCTGAAGATGACGCGGGATAATGCGGGTCTTCTTGTTGTCGCGGGCGGCGTTACTGGCCAGCTCGAGCACTTCTGCTGCCAGGTACTCCATGACGGCTGCAAGGTACACAGGGGCACCTGCACCAACACGCTCAGCATAGTTGCCTTTACGCAAGAGACGGTGGATCCTACCCACGGGGAACTGGAGTCCGGCCCTGCTAGAACGGGACTTTGACTTGCCCTTCACCTTGCCTCCCTTGCCGCGTCCTGACATGTTGCTGCTGCTGCTTTTCGTGATAGGAGTTAAATTTCCGCCCGCCACCTTGGTCTTTTATACCAAGCTCAGGATCAGGCCAGGTGGCTGTCTCGCGGACCCAACCAATGTAAGAGAGCCGTAGCTGCAGCCAGTCTGATCCTGAGCGGCCCGCTCGGTATATAAGGAAAAGTTAGTCGGGCCAGTTTTCAATTCTCTCGCTCCGCGCCACGAGTAACTGTGCCGCCATGCCTCCCAAAACTCCCGGAAAGGCTGCCAAGAAGGCTGGAAAGGCCCAGAAGGCCATTGCCAAGGGTGACAAGAAGAAGAAGCGCAGGAGGAAGGAAAGCTACAGCATCTACATCTACAAGGTACTGAAGCAAGTGCACCCCGACACAGGAGTCTCCTCCAAAGCTATGTCCATCATGAACTCTTTCGTGAACGACATCTTCGAGCGCATCGCTGCCGAGGCTTCCCGCCTGGCGCACTACAACAAACGCTCCACCATTACAAGTCGGGAAATCCAGACAGCTGTCCGACTCTTGTTGCCCGGTGAACTGGCCAAGCATGCCGTGTCTGAGGGCACCAAGGCTGTCACCAAGTACACCTCTTCCAAGTAAGAGGTTACTTGTGCACAACAAACACGCCATCCCACTACTACAACTTAATCGGCTCCATCGGAGCCACAGTTACATGTTAAAGAGACAGTTACCGACAGTGATATATTGAGAGGGAAATAAAAAAAATAAAATTATAATAATCTGCATTCTCTATTGGCGTAGAAACAGGACTAAATCGAAACATAATAAATAAATAAATAAATTCTGCGTGGAGTACTTTTACACCCACTGCAAAGTGACATACATGGAGTGTGTTTGGGCTTCATTTCTTGTTTGCAGCATGCCTATTTCATGTAAAAAAAAATTTTATTTTATTTTATTGTATGTTCTTTTATTTTATTTATTTCTTTACTTACTTATTCTTTATATATTTATTTGTTACTAGCTCTTGTTTGTTGCACCCACCCACCTCCCGAATTGATGACCTACTATACAATCGTACCTCCACGAATGTTACCAACTTACCGTTAGGCGATTTGGGTAACCGAAATTAACGCTCTCCTACCACCAACCATTTCGATTGTCAAGAAAATTATCTTCAGAACAGTTCTTTGGCCCTGAGAAGGGCCGAGTTATAGATGTCTGGTAGGTTTTGTTGTGCTTTTTGTTTGTCCCCAAGGAAGAGGACTTAAGCACGCTCTCCGCGGATGCGCCGGGCCAGCTGGATGTCCTTGGGCATGATGGTAACGCGCTTGGCGTGAATGGCACACAGGTTGGTGTCCTCGAAAAGACCCACCAGGTAAGCCTCAGAGGCTTCCTGCAGAGCCATGACGGCAGACGACTGGAAGCGCAGGTCAGTCTTGAAATCCTGGCGATCTCACGCACCAGGCGCTGGAAGGGCAGCTTCCTGATGAGTAGCTCTGTGCTCTTCTGGTAACGACGGATCTCACGAAGGGCGACGGTTCCGGGCCTGTAACGATGGGGCTTCTTGACACCACCGGTGGCTGGGGCGGACTTGCGAGCTGCCTTGGTGGCAAGCTGCTTCCGTGGAGCCTTGCCTCCAGTGGACTTGCGGGCAGTCTGTTTAGTACGGGCCATCTCGACGACGAAATAGTCAATACGGGCGGCCCGGCAGGCGGGCGGGCTTATATACAGACATTCTCCACCTCAGTGGCCACCTCATTGGCCACGAGTGCCGCATGCGTCATCCGCAAGCTACGCCCCACCTCCAAGAGGGAGGGACGGCCTTGGATGAACGATACTACCGCTGCGTCCACAGCACGCCACCTACTCCCACCAAACCGTGGGCGAAGCCACATTGGAGCCAGGACCACCACAGAGAGCAGACACGCAGAGCGACGGGGAAGCCGGAGATCAAACGGACATAGCTGATTCGCTAGTTCTGGGACCTCTCCCACCTTCCCACCAACCTTGGAAATCACAAGCACCTGACTCCATTCTCCAACTGACAATTCTGTTGATTCAATCGACACATTGAGCCTCTCCTACAGTATCGGACCTCCCTTAGGAACCCCGAATGCTGCTGAGGGGCTTGGTGTGAAGAAAGAGTCAGCAGTAAGTTTTCAGACCTTTTTCTACCACTCTAACCTTTATCTTCCGTGCCGTGAAAGGACCTATTCCCCTGTCAGTTGACGTACAGGGGAGTATTCGTCTGGAAACGCCCTCTGTCCCCACACCTCGCTAGTGCGTGTTTGTGTGAAGGGCGGGGGGTCAGCACAGCCTGCCGATTCGCCTGGGGACCTCTGTGATAGTGCAGGGCCTCCCCTACGTGAGGGGCGCAGGAAATTAGGGACACTTTGTTAGGGGAGATCTCCATAAATCTCCAATTCCACCAGTCAACATGCCTTCAATTAAACTCAAAGTGGACCGTACCATCCAACAGTGCACAGACCTCGCTTCACTCATTTTCCAGCTGACTTTGATCTTCCAAATACGTTCCTTCACCAATGACGACATTATTAAAATATTTGTACAGAATGACGAAGACGCCGACCTATTCCACTCCCCAGCATTGAACAAAAAACTAAAAGACAATGGCTTAACGGTCCTCAGCTCACCCGAATATCGCGCAAAATGCACCCTCATATGTAGAAAAATCATCCCCCATATCCTTGACAATCCTAACCTATTGACAGTCCCGACCTCATCTTCCCCACTGCCCCCATCTCCGACCGTACCAACATGCCCCCCCCACCCCCCAGAGAATCCACTGTCTCCCTCCTCCCCTCCACTTCTGCCATGCCTACACCTGACTTATCTCACCATTCTACCATTACCTCACCCCCCAAAGTAATCAGTCCAAAACATACCGGCCCCTCCACCTCGACCTTGCCTACACCCGACTTCTCCCACTTGACTACGTTGAACTCCCGGACCACGAACACCCAAACCAAACCCGATCCTCCCCTAACACCCCAGACTCCCAAGAATAAAATGGCAGCCCTTCCCCCCACAGAAATAGTGGTCAAGACCCCTAGACCAAAGAGGAAGAACACCTCCCCCCTGTCTCCCTATACACCTGACAGCAAAAAAATTATTCAATACACTCATCCAACCAAATCAATAATCAAAGTAAACCTATACGGCACTACCCCAAAGGAAACAGAAATCAACCCCGACACGAACCTAGCACACTCCCCTCAACCTCCCGACTCCCCCACACACAGTCACGTAACTGCCCTTCCCTCATTTGCATACACAACACTCATACCACCACCTCGCTCACTGTCACTCGAAAATTTAGACCTCATCTCTGCACCCCAGAATTTCCATCTTTAAGTATTAAACAGACCAAACACTCCCCTCCCACCTCCCTTATATTGATATCTTCCCTATAACCACACCCAACAATTTCCCCCCAAATTAAACCTAACCTCTCCTTAACCCTCACCCAACGATTCCCACCCAACCTAACCAAATCAACCTAACCTAATAACCTATCCTCTCCTCAGCCCACACCCACCGATTCCCACCTAACCTAACCCAATCAACCTAACCTAACTTAAGACCAATTCTCTCCTCCCCCCCCTCACTCCAAACCCCACGCCACCAACTCAAACTCAAGACCACTCAAAAAAAAAAAAAACTAACCCACTCAACCTGCACTAACACTTCAACCAAAAAAAAAAAAAAAAAAACCCTAACAATCCCCCCAAAATAAAAACCTAACATACCCAGCCGTTACTAGCAATCCCACACAAAATAAAAAATTACCATTCTACCATTAACTAACCACACCCTATCACTCCTCCCAAAACAAATACCTAACTTACCCATCCCATACTAACTCAGATGACATGTACGTTTCCCTTAACCAATAAGGTCGGTGAGAGTTCCACAATGCCTGTACGCAAGCCCTCTCCCTCAAGGTCGGAGAGGTGTACCTTATAAAAACGGCACCAACTGCAGACGACATTGAACGCCTCTCTCGGCCAATAAGGTCGGGGAGGGGTGCAATGTACCTGTACACAAACCCTCTCCCTCAAGAATGGGGCCAGAACTCACAATACCTGCAAGAAAGAGTGAATGTAATAATTAACCCAACTCTGCCAACCACTAACAAAACCTATAATCCTCCCAAAAGAAAAATTTAACCCACCCAACCTTACTCACAATCCCTTCAATCCTCCCAAAAGAAAAACTTAACCTACCCAACCTTACTCACAACCCCTCTTAAAATCAATACCTACAATCCTCCCAAAACAAAAACTTAATATACCCGACCTTTCTAACAAGTCCCTTTGACCCTCCTAAAAAAAAAAAAAAAACATATGACTCAATACAACTATTCATTGGCAACACAAAACATATCATTCCTAAGTAATCCTACCATACTATAAAATAACCCAAGAACCTCCTAAGCCCGCCTCTCCACTCCTCTCCTCCCCCCCTCCTCCCGACAACCGAACCACACCTGACCTTATAACTTTATCCTAACCCTCCCTCCCTCCCCTTACTACATTTACATACAAACACATACACACTCACACAACAACCCCCCTCAAGCAATTTTAATTCACCTAAAATTAACATACAACCGCCACCCCCATCAATCCCCAAACACAAACTCCCCCCCTCCCACAACCAATCTCCAAACACAACATCCCCCGCCAGACAAAGCCCCTCATAACACTACAACTCTCAAAAACCAAATCAAACATACCCAACTTCTATAATCAGCCACCTCAACAAAATCGACCTAACTCAAGACTGAAACCTAACAACCTATCTCTCTCTCTCATCTCCGTTCACAATTTGACACAGCTCAAAACTGCCTCCTGCTATTACTAAACAACTCTCCTACGATACACTCATCCTTCCTCACTACGAATACTTTGACATTTCAAGCTCAAAGATTCAAAAACCCCTCCTCCATCTCTCTCCAATTCTCTCTGACATAGCTAAAAGACCCACAACTCTCAGAACCTAATCAAACATACCCAACGTCTGTGACATCCAATTCTTAATAAAATTGACCTAACACAAGACTGAAACCACTCAACCTATATCTCATTCTCGTCTCCGTTCATAATTTGACAAAAAAGCTCAAATCTGTCTGCTGCTATTACTAAAAACTGTCCTACGATACGCTCATCCTTCCTTACTATGAATACTTTGACATTTCAAGCTCAAAGATTCAAAAACCCTTCCTCCAACTCGCTCCGTTCCTCTTTGACATAGCTCAAAGACTTTACCTTCATCTCTCTCCAAACAACCCTACGACTAGCAAAATTTCTATATTTTCACCTTCTCTGTCTGATTTGATCGTGTGCTGCCTGTGCGTCCGTCCACCTGCGTTTCTCGGCTTGCGCCGCCGCTGTGGCGGGGCGGTTCTTCCTCCGCTTTGCCAACACTGCCTAAGCTGGACGACAACCAGAGCACCTGCGTTGGCCCTTTGCTTGCCCGGACCTGCTCCCGCCCTCCCTCTGCCTCGTCCTGATTGTGATTGTTGCACC
>NW_024746546.1:0-13523 GCF_018991925.1 Homarus americanus | reverse complement strand
ATATATTTATTTGTTACTAGCTCTTGTTTGTTGCACCCACCCACCTCCCGAATTGATGACCTACTATACAATCGTACCTCCACGAATGTTACCAACTTACCGTTAGGCGATTTGGGTAACCGAAATTAACGCTCTCCGACCACCAACCATTTCGATTGTCATGAAAATTATCTTCAGAACAGTTCTTTGGCCCTGAGAAGGGCCGAGTTATAGATGTCTGGTAGGTTTTGTTGTGCTTTTTGTTTTTACCCAAGGAAGAGGACTTAAGCACGCTCTCCGCGGATGCGCCGGGCCAGCTGGATGTCCTTGGGCATGATGGTAACGCGCTTGGCGTGAATGGCACACAGGTTGGTGTCCTCGAAAAGACCCACCAGGTAAGCCTCAGAGGCTTCCTGCAGAGCCATGACGGCAGACGACTGGAAGCGCAGGTCAGTCTTGAAATCCTGGGCGATCTCACGCACCAGGCGCTGGAAGGGCAGCTTCCTGATGAGTAGCTCTGTGCTCTTCTGGTAACGACGGATCTCACGAAGGGCGACGGTTCCGGGCCTGTAACGATGGGGCTTCTTGACACCCCCGGTGGCTGGGGCGGACTTGCGAGCTGCCTTGGTGGCAAGCTGCTTCCGTGGAGCCTTGCCTCCAGTGGACTTGCGGGCAGTCTGTTGAGTACGGGCCATCTCGACGACGAAATAGTAAATACGGGCGGCCTGGCAGGCGGGCGGGCTTATATACAGACATTCTCCACCTCAGTGGCCACCTCATTGGCCACGAGTGCCGCATGCGTCATCCGCAAGCTACGCCCCACCTCCAAGAGGGAGGGACGGCCTTGGATGAACGATACTACCGCTGCGTCCACAGCACGCCACCTACTCCCACCAAACCGTGGGCGAAGCCACACCAGGACCACCTGTAGTAGCAACCACAACAACATGACTGGACGAGGCAAAGGAGGCAAGGGACTTGGAAAGGGTGGCGCCAAGCGCCATCGTAAGGTGCTTCGTGACAACATCCAGGGTATCACCAAGCCCGCCATTCGTCGTCTAGCTCGGCGTGGAGGTGTTAAACGTATATCCGGCCTCATCTACGAGGAGACCCGCGGCGTCCTCAAGGTGTTTCTGGAGAACGTCATCCGTGACGCCGTCACCTACACCGAGCACGCAAAAAGGAAGACCGTCACCGCCATGGATGTGGTGTATGCCCTGAAACGGCAGGGCCGCACCCTTTATGGTTTTGGTGGTTAATCAACCTGATGGACGGGCGCACACCACCACCACCACCACGACAAACAAATATACGGACCTAATTTTAGGTCCACATTTAAATCGCCAAAGAGTTGGTTAGACACTGAGTAAATCGTTGAAAATATATCCAATAACATGATCCTCTCTAATTCTGGACTTGTGGTATGAGTATAGGTTGTGTGTGAACGTGTTGGAACCACTTCCTAATAATTGTCAGTCAGTCAGTCAGTCAACATTCACCTAACCTCCAGGTACCTCACCTAACTTCCTGTAGCATCACCGAACCTCACGAAATGTAACCCAATGTAGTTTATAATCTATCCTAACATGACATAACATAACCACGCACTATATTACTTCGGTAAGAGTAATGAGTTTTAATACACAAAGTTGCAGTTATCATTCATTCATACATACATACATACATACATACATACATACATACATACATACATACATACATACATACATACATACATACATACATACATACATACATAACATGCTAGTGGCAGGGGGGGATTGAAGTGAATTTTAGGAGGATAGAATAGGTGCAGTGGCTAAACAGCGCTTGCGTGAGGGACTTTAAGCAGCAACTCGCCTGGATGCGGCAGGATAGAGTCAGGTCAAGCGTCCGGTGCATGTTGGGTTCCGCCATGGTTTCTCAGTGTTTGGTCGGCTTGATTGTGTGTGTTGTTTTCTTGTTTGGAGGAAATGTCTTGGTATTCTTCTTCTTAGCTTGAAGTTGATTTTCTTCTAACTCTTCTCCTCTTGTTGTTTGTCTTCCTCGTGTCTGCTATCATTCTGTAAAGACTCTCTATATGTATGTAGGTATGAGTGAGTAACAGTTGCCGGTTACAGTGATACTTCATATTCGCTGGTGTTGTACTGTATGGCTTCGGTATTTCTTAATATACAAACGGCACCGTTAGGGGATTGAGGTATTTAAAAACCAGCCTGCATTACTTATATATAGAAATAAATAATGTGGCTTGGACAATAATGACGACTACTCTCTCCTACCTTCCCCAAACAAGGGCTTTTCGAAAGTATACATTGGACACAAATGACTTAGTACATCATAAATTGGTGGTTTAACACAAGCCCTCATTAGAGAAAGGTGAAGGAGCACACAGTGAACATACAGATTAATGTTTGCACGCGTAGATCATGTAAGGTGAGATGTTGAACACCAGACACGTAGTGTAGTAACTCCCTCACAGATGGCGTTATGAGGGCCTGATGATGTAGCAGTTACCTCACAGATGGTGTTATGAGGAAATTCACATGATGATGCTGTAGCAAAACATTCACTACGTGTTGTCGTAGCATCTTGGGGACACCACGTGGTCGACATGACTCACTCATTCAAGTGGGTGAGGTGTGGTCCCAGGCCTCTCTATCGTGGAGTCTCAGGGGAAGTATAACTGGGTACCTGGGACCTCACTGTGTGAAGGTGGTTAGCTAGCTTGGGTAAGACTCAACTGCCGAGTTGTTTTTCACTGAGTTAAGCACTGTTCACCACTATTCATCACTGGTTCCATTCCTTGGCCAAATGAGATAGTACCTTATGGCAAGAACTTGTTGATAGTCCGTTGGGGAGGAGGGTTCAGGGGAGTGAGTTGGTATGGGCCAACATATAACACACACACACACAATAATTAACGGTTTATTGGAAAGAGCTTTAAGCCAGAAGACTGAAAATAGGTTGTTAGTGATATTTGTGAATGGGTTACGAATTACAAAATGGTTGATATAAGTAAAATATGAGTATGGACAATAAATAAGACATATAATAATCCAAGCTGGGGAAAAGCCTAAACTACAGTTCATTTCCTAAAACATAGTGACAAAAAAGGAGTAGTGTTTTACGTTGGGGAGGAGGATCGACTTGGTTGGCGTTATCGACAATTTTTACAATGGTTGATCATTGTTTTAGTTTACTGTTCGCAAACGATGTATGGGCCGGATGCGGTTGTAAAAGTCACAGCAATTTTGGACTAGGGATCTTAGGTAGTAGGAGCCGGTGTCGGGGATGGTGTAGAAGCTTTCACCAAATTTGGTAGACAGAGGTCGGTGATGGTCAGTGAGAGTCTAAAGGGTCAGTGTGTTGAGCGCTTCTGGATATGTGGAGTAGGAAGGGTAGAGAATAATCTTGCATGGCCTCTTTTGCACTTTTTCGAGGTGTTTACGTTGTGTGGCATTTAGGGAGGAAGACCAGGTGGAGGAGGCATAGGTGAGCTTGGGAAGTATGAATGTTGTGTAAACACTGAGGAGCTCGTGTGCAGGACCACCGAGGGACTTGAGTCGGCGTAGGAGGTGGAGACGGAAACTGGAGGATTTGATAACTTCACTGACGTGTGGTTTCTAATTTAGTTTGTTGTCTATATGTATGTGTGTGTGTGTGTGTGTGTGTGTGTGTGTGTGTGTGTGTGTGTGTGTATACTACTGTACTTTTTAGATCCTCCTACGCAACCTAACCTATTATAGTTAAGTATAGTAGGCTATACACTATTTTGTTAGTATGTGTTATAAAATGAAATTGCATGTTATTATTATTAATATTATTATTATTAATATTATTATTATTATTATTATTATTATTAGTAGTAGTAGTAGTATTATTATTATTATTATTGTTATTATTATTACATGTTAATATAATACTAAGTTGCCTGCCAGATTTCCTCAGAGATGGGAGGAGCACATTGGCGGCGGTGTTGTTTATACTCCGCCCGATTACTGATTCCTATTCACCGAGCCAGAGCTGGCGGGCGGCGTGTTATGTGCCACGTTTTGTTTCCCATTGGGCGTACCGCTCAGCTGGGGAGTAGGAGATTTCATAAAAAGAAAGTTTGAGTGGAGAGCACACCTTTTCCTTCACATACAGTTATCTTAGACCATCTACTAGTATAATAGTTTGCACAAAAATACTCTACACTCTTTCTAGGTTGTTGCTATTTTTTTTTTTTTTTTTTTTGACTTCTCATCAGATTGTGCATTCAACTAATATACACTATTAGTGTGTTTATTATTATGTTTTATAGTATTATTTCGTATAATATTGGGTAACACAATTAGAGTCACTAGTATAGTATATTATTGGGGTTTATAGCAGTTTGTGGTCTAATAGTATCATGCTTTATGAGTGGTGTTCTATGTAGTGATGATTAGGCAATAAAATATGCTTTGGGTGTTTATAGCAGTTTTTGTGGTCTACTAGTATCATGCTTTATGGGTGGTGTTCTATGTAGTGATGATTAGGCCATAAAATATGCTTTTGGTTTATTGCTAACAAAATATACTTTGCTCTACCGCTGTAGTGCAAAACAGGGTGAAACTTACATACACCGTTAATAAAGTATTGATGGAAGAAGAAGAAGAAGAAGAAGAAGAAGAAGAAGAAGAAGAAGAAGAAGAAGAAGAAGAAGAAGAAGAAGAAGAAGAAGAAGAAGAAGAAGAAGAAGAAGAAGAAGAAGAAGAAGAGAGGAAGAATTGTGGAGGGAATGAACAGTGAGACAATGTAAAGCCTCCGGGATGGCGGCAGCGTTTCTGTTATTAATATATAATAAGACAATAGGAAAATATGTTGTTGTCTCTACCTGTATTATTACCTTTGCGATAGCATGGTTCAATTTTGGGAGGACATAGGAAGGAGCAGGAGGTTAGGAAGGGATTTGTAGTGGGAGAGATAGTGTCTGTGATCCTCGGGTCACCACTCCTCGGATTGTGTCAGTTCAAGTTTAGAAGCTCCAACAACTTTCCCTGAATACGAATTGGCAACCTTTCGATTTACAACAGGTACCTACTTACTGCTACAGTAGGTAGGTGAACAGGGACCAAGGGGGCTAGGAAGAGTGTCCAAACAACTTGCTCCTGCCTGCCTGTGTGATGTAGTCGTGGCCAGAATTAGGTTAGGATACAGACACATCTGGCTAGTTAGTAACGCTGTACCCATACCGGAACACTCAGCATGTAAACTTGGTGATACACCTTTAAAGCACTACTATATTATTGAATGGGACACTGTCAAAGACTTCAGGCCACCTCACTTATTGTATCTTGAACTATGTCATTACTTCATTGAGGACATTACATTCTTGCTCTTTATCCCAAATTGGCTAGCCCACACTGGTAAATGTGTACTGTACTGTCAATGAATCTGATGTATTTCTTTGTGTATGAACCTGACTGAAAATAAGGTCGCCTCCCTGGCTGCTGCTGCTGCTGCTGCTGCTTCTTGCGCCCTTCTAAGTCCCGTTTAAGTCCCCCACCCCAGGCCCCCGCAACCCCTTCACATCTACACCATTCAAAATCAATTTCACTCAATTTCCACAATACTATGCTAATTACACGTAAAATAGAGTGTTATCCTGCAAAACGTTGATGTCGTATATTTCTCTCTTTAAGTGATATCCTGTGGCTCCGAAAGGAGCCTGTTTGGTTAGGTTGTCTTGTGTGAACGAACCTTGGGTTCTTATTTCTTCTCTGTCTTCTTGGGGAGGAGCACAGCTTGGATGTTAGGAAGGACACCCCCTTGGGCAATGGTGACTCCAGACAGGAGCTTGTTCAGCTCCTCGTCATTGCGAATGGCAAGCTGAAGATGACGCGGGATAATGCGGGTCTTCTTGTTGTCGCGGGCGGCGTTACCGGCCAGCTCGAGCACTTCTGCTGCCAGGTACTCCATGACGGCTGCAAGGTACACAGGGGCACCTGCACCAACACGCTCAGCATAGTTGCCTTTACGCAAGAGACGGTGGATCCTACCCACGGGGAACTGGAGTCCGGCCCTGCTAGAACGGGACTTTGACTTGCCCTTCACTTTGCCTCCCTTGCCGCGTCCTGACATGTTGCTGCTGCTGCTTTTCGTGATAGGAGTTAAATTTCCGCCCGCCACCTTGGTCTTTTATACCAAGCTCAGGATCAGGCCAGGTGGCCGTCTCGCGGACCCAACCAATGTAAGAGAGCCGTAGCTGCAGCCAGTCTGATCCTGAGCGGCCCGCTCGGTATATAAGGAAAAGTTAGTCGGGCCAGTTTTCAATTCTCTCGCTCCGCGCCACGAGTAACTGTGCCGCCATGCCTCCCAAAACTTCCGGAAAGGCTGCCAAGAAGGCTGGAAAGGCCCAGAAGGCCATTGCCAAGGGTGACAAGAAGAAGAAGCGCAGGAGGAAGGAAAGCTACAGCATCTACATCTACAAGGTACTGAAGCAAGTGCACCCCGACACAGGAGTCTCCTCCAAAGCTATGTCCATCATGAACTCTTTCGTGAACGACATCTTCGAGCGCATCGCTGCCGAGGCTTCCCGCCTGGCGCACTACAACAAACGCTCCACCATTACAAGTCGGGAAATCCAGACAGCTGTCCGACTCTTGCTGCCCGGTGAACTGGCCAAGCATGCCGTGTCTGAGGGCACCAAGGCTGTCACCAAGTACACCTCTTCCAAGTAAGAGGTTACTTGTGCACAACAAACACGCCATCCCACTACTACAACTTAATCGGCTCCATCGGAGCCACAGTTACATGTTAAAGAGACAGTTACCGACAGTGATATATTGAGAGGGAAATAAAAAAAATAAAATTATAATAATCTGCATTCTCTATTGGCGTAGAAACAGGACTAAATCGAAACATAATAAATAAATAAATAAATTCTGCGTGGAGTACTTTTACACCCACTGCAAAGTGACATACATGGAGTGTGTTTGGGCTTCATTTCTTGTTTGCAGCATGCCTATTTCATGTAAAAAAAAATTTTATTTTATTTTATTGTATGTTCTTTTATTTTATTTATTTCTTTACTTACTTATTCTTTATATATTTATTTGTTACTAGCTCTTGTTTGTTGCACCCACCCACCTCCCGAATTGATGACCTACTATACAATCGTACCTCCACGAATGTTACCAACTTACCGTTAGGCGATTTGGGTAACCGAAATTAACGCTCTCCGACCACCAACCATTTCGATTGTCATGAAAATTATCTTCAGAACAGTTCTTTGGCCCTGAGAAGGGCCGAGTTATAGATGTCTGGTAGGTTTTGTTGTGCTTTTTGTTTTTCCCCAAGGAAGAGGACTTAAGCACGCTCTCCGCGGATGCGCCGGGCCAGCTGGATGTCCTTGGGCATGATGGTAACGCGCTTGGCGTGAATGGCACACAGGTTGGTGTCCTCGAAAAGACCCACCAGGTAAGCCTCAGAGGCTTCCTGCAGAGCCATGACGGCAGACGACTGGAAGCGCAGGTCAGTCTTGAAATCCTGGGCGATCTCACGCACCAGGCGCTGGAAGGGCAGCTTCCTGATGAGTAGCTCTGTGCTCTTCTGGTAACGACGGATCTCACGAAGGGCGACGGTTCCGGGCCTGTAACGATGGGGCTTCTTGACACCACCGGTGGCTGGGGCGGACTTGCGAGCTGCCTTGGTGGCAAGCTGCTTCCGTGGAGCCTTGCCTCCAGTGGACTTGCGGGCAGTCTGTTTAGTACGGGCCATCTCGACGACGAAATAGTCAATACGGGCGGCCCGGCAGGCGGGCGGGCTTATATACAGACATTCTCCACCTCAGTGGCCACCTCATTGGCCACGAGTGCCGCATGCGTCATCCGCAAGCTACGCCCCACCTCCAAGAGGGAGGGACGGCCTTGGATGAACGATACTACCGCTGCGTCCACAGCACGCCACCTACTCCCACCAAACCGTGGGCGAAGCCACACCAGGACCACCTGTAGTAGCAACCACAACAACATGACTGGACGAGGCAAAGGAGGCAAGGGACTTGGAAAGGGTGGCGCCAAGCGTCATCGTAAGGTGCTTCGTGACAACATCCAGGGTATCACCAAGCCCGCCATTCGTCGTCTAGCTCGGCGTGGAGGTGTTAAACGTATATCCGGCCTCATCTACGAGGAGACCCGCGGCGTCCTCAAGGTGTTTCTGGAGAACGTCATCCGTGACGCCGTCACCTACACCGAGCACGCAAAAAGGAAGACCGTCACCGCCATGGATGTGGTGTATGCCCTGAAACGGCAGGGCCGCACCCTTTATGGTTTTGGTGGTTAATCAACCTGATGGACGGGCGCACACCACCACCACCACCACGACAAACAAATATACGGACCTAATTTTAGGTCCACATTTAAATCGCTAAAGAGTTGGTTAGACACTGAGTAAATCGTTGAAAATATATCCAATCACATGATCCTCTCTAATTCTGGACTTGTGGTATGAGTATAGGTTGTGTGTGAACGTGTTGGAACCACTTCCTAATAATGTCAGTCAGTCAGTCAGTCAACATTCACCTAACCTCCAGGTACCTCACCTAACTTCCTGTAGCGTCACCGAACCTCACGAAATGTAACCCAATGTAGTTTATAATCTATCCTAACATGACATAACATAACCACGCACTATATTACTTCGGTAAGAGTAATGAGTTTTAATACACAAAGTTGCAGTTATCATTCATTCATACATACATACATACATACATACATACATACATACATACATACATACATACATACATACATAACATGCTAGTGGCAGGGGGGGATTGAAGTGAATTTTAGGAGGATAGAATAGGTGCAGTGGCTAAACAGCGCTTGCGTGAGGGACTTTAAGCAGCAACTCGCCTGGATGCGGCAGGATAGAGTCAGGTCAAGCGTCCGGTGCATGTTGGGTTCCGCCATGGTTTCTCAGTGTTTGGTCGGCTTGATTGTGTGTGTTGTTTTCTTGTTTGGAGGAAATGTCTTGGTATTCTTCTTCTTAGCTTGAAGTTGATTTTCTTCTAACTCTTCTCCTCTTGTTGTTCGTCTTCCTCGTGTCTGCTATCATTCTGTAAAGACTCTCTATATGTATGTAGGTATGAGTGAGTAACAGTTGCCGGTTACAGTGATACTTCATATTCGCTGGTGTTGTACTGTATGGCTTCGGTATTTCTTAATATACAAACAGCACCGTTAGTGGATTGAGGTATTTAAAAACCAGCCTGCATTACTTATATATAGAAATAAATAATGTGGCTTGGACAATAATGACGACTACTCTCTCCTACCTTCCCCAAACAAGGGCTTTTCGAAAGTATACATTGGACACAAATGACTTAGTACATCATAAATTGGTGGTTTAACAAAAGCCCTCATTAGAGAAAGGTGAAGGAGCACACAGTGAACATACAGATTAATGTTTGCACGCGTAGATCATGTAAGGTGAGATGTTGAACACCAGACACGTAGTGTAGTAACTCCCTCACAGATGGCGTTATGAGGGGCCTGATGATGTAGCAGTTACCTCACAGATGGTGTTATGAGGAAATTCACATGATGATGCTGTAGCAAAACATTCACTACGTGTTGTCGTAGCATCTTGGGGACACCACGTGGTCGACATGACTCACTCATTCAAGTGGGTGAGGTGTGGTCCCAGGCCTCTCTATCGTGGAGTCTCAGGGGAAGTATAACTGGGTACCTGGGACCTCACTGTGTGAAGGTGGTTAGCTAGCTTGGGTAAGACTCAACTGCCGAGTTGTTTTTCACTGAGTTAAGCACTGTTCACCACTATTCATCACTGGTTCCATTCCTTGGCCAAATGAGATAGTACCTTATGGCAAGAACTTGTTGATAGTCCGCTGGGGAGGAGGGTTCAGGGGAGTGAGTTGGTATGGGCCAACATATAAATAATAATAATAATAATAATAATTAACGGTTTATTGAAAGAGCTTGGCAGCCAGAAGACTGAAAATATACAGTTACATATTTGGGGAATGGGTTACGAATTACAAATAATATACAAGTAACATGAGTGACACAAATAAGACATATAATAACTAGCTGGGGAAAAGCTCAAACTACAGTTCATTTCAACATAGTGACAGTGCAAGGAGTAGTGTTTACTGGGAGTGAGTACACTGATTTATTACAAGTTATCGATAATTTTTACAATGGTTGGGACTGGGCTGTTCTTATAGCGATCAGTTCGTGCACGTATGGGCTGGGCTGGATGCGGTTGTGGTGTCGAAGAGCAATTCTCGGACTAGGGATCTCAGGTGGTAGTAGGAGCCGGTGTCGGGGATGGTGTAGAAGCTTCTTACCAAATTTGCAGATGAGGTCGTGGTGATGGTCAGTGAGAGTCTAAAGGGTCAGTGTGTTGAGCGCTTCTTGATATGTGGAGTAGGAAGGGTAGAGAATAATCTTGCATGGCCTCTTTTGCACTTTTTCGAGGTGTTTACGTTGTGTGGCATTTAGGGAGGAAGACCAGGTGGAGGAGGCATAGGTGAGCTTGGGAAGTATGAATGTTGTGTAAACACTGAGGAGCTCGTGTGCAGGACCACCGAGGGACTTGAGTCGGCGTAGGAGGTGGAGACGGAAACTGGAGGATTTGATAACTTCACTGACGTGTGGTTTCTAATTTAGTTTGTTGTCTATATGTATGTGTGTGTGTGTGTGTGTGTGTGTGTGTGTGTGTGTGTGTGTGTGTGTATACTACTGTACTTTTTAGATCCTCCTACGCAACCTAACCTATTATAGTTAAGTATAGTAGGCTATACACTATTTTGTTAGTATGTGTTATAAAATGAAATTGCATGTTATTATTATTAATATTATTATTATTAATTATTATTATTATTATTAGTAGTAGTAGTAGTATTATTATTATTATTATTGTTATTATTATTACATGCTAATATAATACTAAGTTGCCCGCCAGATTTCCTCAGAGATGGGAGGAGCACATTGGCGGCGGTGTTGTTTATACTCCGCCCGATTACTGATTCCTATTCACCGAGCCAGAGCTGGCGGGCGGCGTGTTATGTGCCACGTTTTGTTTCCCATTGGGCGTACCGCTCAGCTGGGGAGTAGGAGATTTCATAAAAAGAAAGTTTGAGTGGAGAGCACACCTTTTCCTTCACATACAGTTATCTTAGACCATCTACTAGTATAATAGTTTGCACAAAAATACTCTACACTCTTTCTAGGTTATTGTTATGTTTTTTTTTTTTTTTTTGACTTCTCATCAGATTGTGCATTCAACTAATATACACTATTAGTGTGTTTATTATTATGTTTTATAGTATTATTTCGTATAATATTGGGTAACACAATTAGAGTCACTAGTATAGTATATTATTGGGGTTTATAGCAGTTTGTGGTCTAATAGTATCATGCTTTATGAGTGGTGTTCTATGTAGTGATGATTAGGCAATAAAATATGTTTTGGGGGTTTATAGCAGTTTTTGTGGTCTACTAGTATCATGCTTTATGGGTGGTGTTCTATGTAGTGATGATTAGGCCATAAAATATGCTTTTGGTTTATTGCTAACAAAATATACTTTGCTCTACCGCTGTAGTGCAAAACATGGTGAAACTTACATACACCGTTAATAAAGTATTGATGAAGAAGAAGAAGAAGAAGAAGAAGAAGAAGAAGAAGAAGAAGAAGAAGAAGAAGAAGAAGAAGAAGAAGAAGAAGAAGAAGAAGAAGAAGAAGAAGAAGAAGAAGAAGAAGAAGAAGAAGAAGTAAGAGGAAGAATTGTGGAGGGAATGAACAGTGAGACAATGTAAAGCCTCCGGGATGGCGGCAGCGTTTCTGTTATTAATATATAATAAGACAATAGGAAAATATGTTGTTGTCTCTACCTGTATTATTACCTTTGCGATAGCATGGTTCAATTTTGGGAGGACATAGGAAGGAGCAGGAGGTTAGGAAGGGATTTGTAGTGGGAGAGATAGTGTCTGTGATCCTCGGGTCACCACTCCTCGGATTGTGTCAGTTCAAGTTTAGAAGCTCCAACAACTTTCCCTGAATACGAATTGGCAACCTTTCGATTTACAACAGGTACCTACTTACTGCTACAGTAGGTAGGTGAACAGGGACCAAGGGGGCTAGGAAGAGTGTCCAAACAACTTGCTCCTGCCTGCCTGTGTGATGTAGTCGTGGCCAGAATTAGGTTAGGATACAGACACATCTGGCTAGTTAGTAACGCTGTACCCATACCGGAACACTCAGCATGTAAACTTGGTGATACACCTTTAAAGCACTATATTATTGAATGTGACACTGTCAAAGACATCTTGAACTATGTCATTACTTCATTGAGGACATTACATTCTTGCTGTTTATCCCAAATTGGCTAGCCCACACACTGATTAGTCTACAATTACAATATGACTCCAATGTATGCTGCTGGTAAATGTGTACTGTCAATGAACCAGAGTGAAAATAAGGTCGCCTCCCTTGCTGCTGCTGCTGCTGCTTCTGCGCCCTTCTAAGTCCCGTTTAAGTCCCCCACCCCAGGCCCCCGCAGTACCCCTTCACATCTACACCATTCAAAAACATTTACACTCAATTTCCACAGAGTGTTATCCTGCAAAACGTTGATGTCGTATATTTCTCTCTTTAAGTGATATCCTGTGGCTCCGAAAGGAGCCTGTTTGGTTAGGTTGTCTTGTGTGAACGAACCTTGGGTTCTTATTTCTTCTCTGTCTTCTTTGGGAGGAGCACAGCTTGGATGTTAGGAAGGACACCCCCTTGGGCAATGGTGACTCCAGACAGGAGCTTGTTCAGCTCCTCGTCATTGCGAATGGCAAGCTGAAGATGACGCGGGATAATGCGGGTCTTCTTGTTGTCGCGGGCGGCGTTACCGGCCAGCTCGAGCACTTCTGCTGCCAGGTACTCCATGACGGCTGCAAGGTACACAGGGGCACCTGCACCAACACGCTCAGCATAGTTGCCTTTACGCAAGAGACGGTGGATCCTACCCACGGGGAACTGGAGTCCGGCCCTGCTAGAACGGGACTTTGACTTGCCCTTCACTTTGCCTCCCTTGCCCCGTCCTGACATGTTGCTGCTGCTGCTTTTCGTGATAGGAGTTAAATTTCCGCCCGCCACCTTGGTCTTTTATACCAAGCTCAGGATCAGGCCAGGTGGCCGTCTCGCGGACCCAACCAATGTAAGAGAGCCGTAGCTGCAGCCAGTCTGATCCTGAGCGGCCCGCTCGGTATATAAGGAAAAGTTAGTCGGGCCAGTTTTCAATTCTCTCGCTCCGCGCCACGAGTAACTGTGCCGCCATGCCTCCCCAAACTTCCGGAAAGGCTGCCAAGAAGGCTGGAAAGGCCCAGAAGGCCATTGCCAAGGGTGACAAGAAGAAGAAGCGCAGGAGGAAGGAAAGCTACAGCATCTACATCTACAAGGTACTGAAGCAAGTGCACCCCGACACAGGAGTCTCCTCCAAAGCTATGTCCATCATGAACTCTTTCGTGAACGACATCTTCGAGCGCATCGCTGCCGAGGCTTCC
>NW_024746545.1:0-18818 GCF_018991925.1 Homarus americanus | reverse complement strand
ACACACACACACACACACACACACACACACACACACACACACACACACACACACACACACACTCTCTCTCTCTTTGTGAGTGGAACATCTTGAATTTGCTTTTTGTGGTTTCCATTAAGTCCGTTTAAGAACAAAGGATGTGCATAAATTTCTCTTTTCTTCTTTTCCTCCTTCCTATTCTCTTTTTCTTTCTTCTTCTTTCTTTTTCTTCTTATCTTCTTCGTCCTCTTTTACTTCCTCCTATTCCTCTAATTTGCTTCTTTTCTTCCTTTTTCTCTTCTTATTTTTCCTCTTATTCGTCCTCCTCTTCTTTGTCTAATTGTTCCTCTTGCCCCCTCCTGTTCTTTTTCTTCCTCTTCTTCTTTTGCTTCCTCTTCTTATTTTGCTCTTCTTCTTCTTCTACTCCTTTCTTTTCTTTTTACTCTTCTTCTTCCTATTCTCTTCACCTTCTCTTGTTCGACTTAGCCACCTGACCAATCTACCGAGGTTTAATATATAAAAAAATACTTGACAATCAGTGGCCTGACCCTCTTAGGTAAATCCAGGTAAACTCTCTTAGGTAAATCCAGGTAAACTCTCTTAGTTTACCTGTGTATTATTAACACCTAGTCCAGACGCCGTGTTAGTAGGATGTTCAGGTGTGGGTGTTGGAGAGAGAGGTGAAGGTCCTAAGTGAATGTTGGAGGAAGAGGTGGAGGTACTGACACTCGAGATAGGTGTTGAAGGAAGAGGCTAAGGTTCTAAGACTTGGTACTCGAGGTTGGAGAGAGAGGTGAAGGTCCTAAGGGAATGTTGGAGGAAGTCCTAAGTGAATGTTGGAGTAAGAGGTGAGGGTCTTAAGACTTGGTACTCGAGGTGGATGTTGGAGAAAGACGTGAAGGTCTTAAGACTTCCTTGAAAGTCTAGGTGGGTGTTTGAGGGAGAGGTGGGGGTCTTGAGACTTGGTACTCTAGGAAGGGGGTGTTTTACGGGAAGCTGATATTTGTTTCTCTTACCTGTCTATATTATTTTCTTTTGTCTTACATCTGTCTGTCAGTCTGTCTGTCTGTCAATGATCAAAACGCTTTAAAAATTTACCTACACTTTTAAAACCCCTCTAGTGGCTGAGAGAGAGAGAGAGAGTCGAAACGCAACAAGCGCTTCAGCCTTACTACCAAAAGAAACATCCAGAGTCTACCTCAAAACACCGAGGCATACGAGAGAGAGAAAGGAGAGAAAGAGAGAGAGGAAGGGAGGGAGAAAGAGAAAGTAAACAAATTAACACCCTAGAGACATACAGACTCGCACCTCTAAATCAAAACAGTACATCGATTCTCTTTACAATAACAGAGTATGTTCCTTGACCTCTCCACCTCCTCTAACACACCCCTTCCACTGTTGACGAACGGTTCAGTAATAATACAAAAATCGCATTAAAAATATCCCCCTGGACCATCAATAAAACTTGCCACAATAACTTCATCATCCCGTGATGCCTTCATGTTTGCTCGAAACTAATTTAGCATTCAAGTTCCTCTGAATAATGAATGAAATGACGTCACGTGTAATGTTGGAACCATCAGGCTGGGAAAAGTCATCGTACACTTGATAAGGCATAATGTGATGTGCTGTGTGTGTACAGGTGATGGACCAACCGCTGCCAGGCGTAGAATAACACTGCACTACTTGTTACTTATTCACTGTTACATCTCTCTCTTTTCAGTAACTCTAGACTCTCAAATGTGTTTCTTTATAACTAACTTTAATAATATTCTTCATTTTATTTGCTTAATTTATATTTTTCTAAGTAATTTTATTTGAATATTTTTGTTCAGTTACTCACCTTCTTATCATTAATTTTAGCGTCACATTGCCTTATTAGTGACTTATTCACCCACCCTGTCACTCACTCACTCATTGATGGAGATATAAATATTCCCCCTTACATAACACACAACTAACTAGCAATTATTCGTCAAAAGTAATTATCCCGTAAATAAACTTCCTAATAATTAAAATACCACCACTAAGTAATTATTAAACATCACACTGAAAAACATAATCAATTAAGATTTTTTGGTTAGAAGTAAAAAAAATAAAAAAAGTTAGCTAAGCCTCCGTCATCATCACCTGGAGGTTTATTTGAGCATCTTTCTTCACAATTGTTTCTCCTTGTCGGGTTTTATTTTTTAGCAACTTTTATTGACCTTTCCTGCATGACTCCGGTGACCTAAGGTGACCTGTGCCTCGAATGAACCAAAGAACATAAGAACATAAGAACATAAGAAAATAAGGAGTCTGCAATAGGCCGGTTGGCCTGTGCATGGCAGCTCCTGTCGAGAGTTACTACCACTCTCTATCATCCATGAATCTATCTAGCCTCCTTTTTGGAAACTTTCCAGAGTTCGCACTTACTACAAAGTTGCTAAGCTTGTTCCACTCGTCCACCACCCTGTTTGTGAACCAGTTTCTTCCTATCTCCCTCCTAAACCTAAACTTATCCAACTTGAATCCGTTGCTCCGAGTCCTATCCTGCTCAGATATTATAAGAACTTTATCTATATCCCCTTTATTGATTCCTTTCACCCACTTAAATACTTCTATCATATCTCCCCGCACTCTTCGTCTTTCTGGGGAATGCAAGTTAAGTTTCTTTAACCTATCCTGATATGGAAGGTTTCTAAGTCCCTGAATCATTTTTGTCATTCTTCGCTGCACCGACTCTAGTGAATTTATATCCATTCTATAATAGGGGCACCAGAACTGAACCGCATAATCGAGGTGCGGCCTAACTAGCGCAAGATATAGTTGCAACAAGACCTCTGCACTCTTGTTACTTACACTTCTAGATATAAAACCCAATACTCTGTTTGCCTTATTTCGAACATTAACGCACTGTTTTCTAGGCCGTAGGTCCGGGCTTACAAGTACCCCGAGGTCTCTTTCACAAGTCGACTTCTCTAGGTTGATGTTGTTCAGGCTGTATACATTATAAGTATTTGTTCTTCCAATATTAAGTACGCTGCACTTGCTGGTGTTGAATTTCATTTGCCATTTTTCAGACCACCCCTGCAGTTTATTTAGATCCTCCTTTAATGCATTTGCATCCTGCCCTGAATTAATTTGCCGCCCTATTTTGGTGTCATCCGCAAACTTGCTTATGTCACTGCTGATCCCAGTATCTAAATCGTTTATGTAGATTATGAACAAAAGTGGGCCTAGTACTGACCCCTGGGGAACCCCACTGGTTACACGGCCCCACTCAGATTTAACACCATCTACGCTGACCCTCTGCGTTCTATCGGTGAGCCATGATTTTATCCAATTTAAAACTTTCCCCTCGATACCATGATCTTTAATTTTTCTCAGAAGCCTCTGATGCGGTACTCTGTCAAATGCTTTGCTAAAGTCTAAGTAAATAACATCGTAATTTTTGTCATTATCTACTACCTCGAAGACTTTCCTAAAAAACGTTAGCAGATTTGTTAGACAAGATTTTCCCTTTGTAAACCCATGTTGAGAGTCGTAGATTAATTTGCTTTTCTCTAGATGCGATCGGATGCTATCTGCTATAATTGATTCAAGAAATTTCCCCACTACTTACGTCAAACTGATCGGCCGGTAATTTGATGCTGATGCTCTGTCTCCCTTTTTAAATATGGGTACTACATTCGCCTGTTTCCACAACTCTGGCACAACTCCAGAAGCTTGTAGAAGAGAGAGAGAAACACACACACACACACACACACACACGTACACGTCAGGGGTCTTTAAGAACCACAACTCAAGGTGGTCTGGGGTGTTAGAATGGAGAGGGCCCGTCATCTCCCTGTTGCTGCTACACACACACACACACACACACACACACACAGGATAGTAAAACCACGATAAAAACCTTTTACTTAAGTGCGATAAAACATTGTATTCAAAGGCAGTAAAACCTTGTACCTAAACGTAGTTAAACCTTGTACTTGATATTGGCAAAACCTTGTATATATATATATACCTTTTGAAACTAACAAACTTTGTATCTAATCCTGAGATAATCTTTCCTTAACCCCCCTCCCCCCCAAAAAAAATAAACTAGGTCAAAACTTGCAACAAAGTCCCATAACTAAACACAGGATAATATGGAACTTTAACTTAAGTAAATCTAATTATAAACTCTTTAAAATCTGAGAGAACGAAATCCATGAAGACCCCCCCATGAAGACCCCCTGAGACCCCCACGAAGACCCCCCCCATAGAGGCCCCCATGAAGACCCCCATGAAGCCCCCCATGAAGACCCCCTCATGAGAGACCCCCATCATCTATCTATTTCTACCGTAGGAGGTGATGAGAAGAGAGAGACGTCGCGTGGAGTCGCCGATAGATTGATAATGTAAATAAAAGATCTCTTAGTCTCCAGTGTATCAGCTTCCTTATAACAAGAGGCATGGTGGGTGACAGAGACAGATATACACCCTATCACTACACCTCCCTATCACTACAACTCCATATCACTACACCTCACTTATCACTACACCTCACCTATCACTACACCACCCTATCACTACACAACCCTATCACTACACCTCCCTATCACTACAACTCCCTATCACTACACCTCACCTATCACTACACCTCACCTATCACTAAACCACCCTATCACTACACCTCACCTATCACTACACCTCACCTATCACTCTGGCTCCTATCACTGCACCTCACCTATCACTGCACCTCACCTATCACTACACCTCACCTATCCACTACACCTCACCTATCACTACACCTCACCTATCACTACACCACCCTATCACTACACCTCACCTATCACTACACCACCCTATCACTACACCTCACCTATCACTACACCTCACCTATCACTACACCTCACCTATCACTACACCTCACCTATCACTACACCTCACCTATCACTACACCTCACCTATCACTACACCTCACCAATCACTAACCTCACTTATCACTACACCCCACCTATCACTCCACCTCACCTATCACTACACCTCACCTATCACTACACCTCACCTATCCCTACACCTCTCTATCACTACACCTCACCGATCACTACACCTCACATCACTACACCTCACCTATCACTACACCTCACTTATCACTACACCTCACCTATCACTACACCTCACCTATCACTACACCTCACCTATCACTACACCTCACCTATCACTACAACTCCCTATCACTACACCTCACCTATCCACACTACACCTCACCTATCCACTTTCACACCTCACCTATCACTACACCTCACCTATCACTACACCTCACCTATCACTACACCTCACCTATCACTACACCTCACCTATCACTACACTTCACCTATCACTACACCTCACCTATCACTACACCTCACCTATCACTGCACCTCACCTATCACTACACCTCACCTATCACTACGCCTCACCTATCACTACACCTCACCTATCACTACACCACCCTATCACTACACCTCACCTATCACTATGGCATCCCTAGTACCACAATTTTTGATGGTTAATAGGTTATAAATTTTCACCAATCCCAACTTTCTACCTGGATATGTTGGAATCTCACCTGAGTTATGGTATAATTAAAGGTGTTAGTTGGTGATGTAGTGAGGTTGTATCGTGGTTACATTACGCATTTTTTACGTATAGTTATGGATAAGGATTTTATTATGAATGACAGTCCAGGTGTGGGTTTTGTTTTGTTTCGTGGGATGATAAAGTCCTTTGGGGAAGATGTTTTCTCTCTCTCCTTGGTTGAGAGAGAGAGAGAGAGAGAGAGAGAGAGAGAGAGAGAGAGAGAGAGAGAGAGGGCCAATCACAGCAAGTACTAGTAATCACACAATGGTCTCTTAAGAAGGACCTATCCATGTATTGAATTTTGTGTATATGTTGAGACCAAACTTAGAATGGTAATATTTTCTTTCTCCTCCTCCCCCTCCTCGTCCCCCTCCTTCTTTTTCTTCTTCCACTGTTCTTCCTCCACTTAGTACCTCAGCCACTCCTTGTCTTCTCTTATCCATCTTCGTCCAGCTGACCCTCCTTGCTAACCTCCCCATCCCTCCTGGCTCACCACCTCTCTCCATTCCTCCTCCATTTACAGCCATCTTGTAACATTTTTCCTCCTAGTTTAATACCATAATCCTCCTCGTTTTCCTGTTGTTATTCTATTTTATTTATATAAATATCTTCATTGGCTCTTTTTTTTAAGCTTCTCCTTTCATTAAACATCTATTTTTTTCCTTCTCTTTAGTTTAATTTATAACATTTCTCCTCTTCCTTCTTTTAATTAATTATCTCCCCTTCCCTTTCCTCCCCTCCCCTCCCCTACTCTTCCCTCCCACCTATCCACACCCCTCCCTCCCCCCCTTAACCCCATCCCTCCTTCCCCCTTAACCCATCTCCTTCCCCTGCTTATCCCCCCTTCCTTGTACCCCTCCCTCCCCTTAACCCCACCCTCTCACTCCCCCTTAGCCCCACCCCTCCCTCCCTTAACCCCATCCCCCCTTCCCCTTAGCCCCACCCTCCCTCCCCTTAGCCCCTCCTCCCCTCTTAGCCCCACCTTTCCTCCTCGTAACCCCATCTCCCTTCCCCCCTTCCCCTTAGCCCCATCCCTCCACTTCCCCCTTAACCCCATCCTCCCTTCCCTTAACCCCATCCCCCATTCCCCCTTAACCCCATCCCCTACATAACCCCACCCTCCTTCCCCTTAACCCCATCCCCCCCCTTCCCCCTTAATCCCACCCTCCCTCTCCCCTCCCCACCCCTCCCTCCCCCCTTAATCCCATCCCCCCCTTCCCCACCTCTTCCTTGGCATTAGGTAGACTTGGGCCAGGCCACCATCTAGACCCCCCACGAAGGGCGTCGCTTTAGGAACCACCGGAGCCCTGCCTCGCCGCCTCTCACGCCTCAGGATCCCCATTAGCCTGACCCTCCAACCTCCCTCATCCTTTTTTTTTATTTTTTTCCCCACCAAGGAGGCGAAGGATGGTGCAGTAGGATGGTGGTGATGGTTAAGGGCCTCTACAACCCATAAAATAGATAGTGATCGTCTCCACCCATCCGTCCCACAGCTCAACCAAACAAGCTTTTTTTTTTGTAAGTATTTTTAGTTAAGATTTTTCCCGAAACAAACATTATTATTTTCTTTCGTTTTTTTTTTTACTAATTTAATTACATGGTAGTACAGACTTTTTATATGTGAATTATTGATTTTATATTTTTATTGAATGGTTTATGATTTTCTTTACAATCCATTAGGTTAAAGATAGATCAATTTTGTTTGTTTTTTTGTTGTAGTTGTTTATAGTATTATATAAATTAGAATTTAAATTGTGAGAAATAAAACAACGTTAACTAGACGGTCTTACTTTCTAAACCAAACAACTTAAAAAATAATATTACATCAATAAAAACTTGTGCTCGTCGTAACACAATATCAAGTTGGTGACCAGAGAGACGAACAGCCAGAGACCACACAACCTGTCGTAGCTTCGTGTCGCCCAATATTGTCTCACACTGATCAAGGTTCATTGAAATTTACTGTTGCCAAAAAAATGTACACACAATCTTGAATACACACTCCACTATGTGTATTGGAATAGTTTATATTTTGTACAGTTAACATGTTACGATAAATCAATGTAATGCAGAAGTCGATATATGTTGTGTACTAGACTGAGAATTATTGTAGTAATTATGATTATTGTAGTAATTTCGTCCGTCATTGTTCTGTCTCTGTGTCTACATGTCTCTCTTTCTGTCTGTCTATCTGTCTCTCTCTATATTTCTTTCTATGTCTGGCTGTCTTCCTATTTGTGTCTCTGTCTATCTGTCTGTTTCCCTATGTGTGTCTCTGTCTGTCTGTCTGTCTGTCTTTTAAGCAAAGATTTGTAAGTAAATATATCGTAATTTTTGCTCCTGTCACCTTGGTTCAAGTCAATATTTCATGACAGACATTTTAACATTTTCCCTTCATATCGTATATTAGGTCAATATTCATTTCCACACAAAACATCATTATAAATCACCGTTATACCTCAGGTCAGTATTAAGAAACAACATCGTATCTCGGGTCAACTTTGGACACTAAAACCGCATTTGATAGCCCCCCTTATTGTCGTACTGAAGGTCAACATGTGATACTAAAACCACCGTAATACTGCCTCTTACTGCACTATCTCAGGTCAATATTTGATACCATAAAGCTCAGAGCACCACAAGGAACAATGGCCTGTGCAGCACATCCGACACCTTGGCAGCGGGAGAGTGTGGTTACTAGTGTGCCCTGAAGAATGCAGTGATGGCTAGGGAAACACTGAGTAACACTGAGTTCGTTTATTGTGGATGAGAGAAATACAAGCGGTGACCAGCATGTGCCAAGCACAGCTCACACGGTCAGACTGAGGCGCCTTGCCATATGGCAGCCTCGGGGCAATGTTGCCACATAACACGTGCAGTGTTGCCACGTGATAATATATATGAATGCTACTCGGCACAGTAGCTTATGTACAGGGTTGCTACTTGGCACAGTAGCTTATATACATAACCTACATCTCCCTCCCCCCTCACGCTCATAGTCTTTGTCTTGAGCGGACTTCTTAGTCCTAAGTCGCTCCGAGCGTCGAGGTGCACTGTGGGGCGGATCCTCGTGAGGTGTAGGGGACTCGTCCTCGGTCAGGGGGCCAGCAGCAGGGGGTGGGACTGGCCGGAGGAAGCGGCGGTTCCTCCACCAGACACGGCCGCTCGGCATCCTGACCTTGTAGTCCCGCGACCGGCCGACGCCCATCACTATGCCCACCTTGTCCCAACGTGTCGTCGTCGGGTCCTGGACGCGGGCAAGGGCACCAATCTCCAGTGGCTGAAGAGGGCGGGCACGGTCGTCATACCGAGCCTTGGCGTCCTGGGCACGTGAAGCGGCGCGGCGGTCGCAGCTCTCGGCTCTGGTCTGCCACTCCTTCGCAAAGGCCTTGGCGTGTGCAGGAACGCAAGAGCGGAGAGGGTGACCATACAGGATCTGGGCAGGGGAGCGACCTGTGTGGGTGGGAGTATTACGTAACTCCAGGAGTCCTTTGTCAAACGCCTCACAGTCTATGTTGCCTGAAGGGGCCACCTTGAGGATGAGGTGCTTGACTGTCTTGACCGCAGCCTCAGCATGGCCGTTTGACTGTGGGTAGTGGGGTGTTGACACGATGTGGCGGACTCCCCAACGCTCCAGGAATCCTGTGAAGTCCCGGCTGGTGAACTGTGGCCCACCGTCCGTCCGCAGACGTACGGGGACGCCCAGGTCACGAAAGAGGTGCCGGAAGTGGCGAATGGTGGCCGCGGACGTCGTGTCCGAGCCACAGATTACCACCACAGGCCAGCCAGAGAGTCGGTCGGCGACAACTAGGAAATGTTTCCCAGCTGTGCTGAAGAAATCAGCCGACACGGACTCGAAGGGCCTGGTGGGTTCGTCGTCGCACAAGAGGGGCTCTTGCTGTTGACTGGGCTGCATGATCTGGCACGGCTCACAGGCACGGACCGTATTGACGATATCCGCGTCAATGCCGGGCCAGTACACAGCCTGCCTTGCGCGGCGCTTGGTGGCCTCTGCTCCACGATGGCTGTCATGTAAGCGGGTCAGAACGCGACGACGGAGAGCTGCAGGGACGACCACACGGGCACCGTACAGGACGAGGTCCCCATCTGCGTAGAGGTCCTCACGTATCTTCCAATACGGGCGTAGGGCGTTGTGGAGGTCAAAACGGTCGTGAGGGAACCCAGTCCTCACACTCTCCAAGAGCTGAGTGTAGGAGGGGTCGTCGCGTGCCGCGGTCCGTAGTTCCTCAAGGGCCAGATCGCTGTCGGGTGGCGACACTGAGGCCTGGGTGCTGGCGAGGGACTGTACGGCCTGCAAGGTGACGATGTTGCTGACGGAGAAACCGGCCTCGGTGCTGAGCATCTCGTCTTCAGGTGTAGGGCGGCTGACTGGGGAGCGGGAGAGGGCATCCGGGATGCACAACTCCTTACCTGCGCGCCAAGCCGCGGTGAAGACGAAGGCCAAAATCTTCTCCTTCAGGCGCTGGAGGCGGGGATTCTCGATGGCGTCCAGCGAATAGTGGTTAAGAATGGGGACCAAGGGCCTGTGGTCTGTGATGAGGTCGAAGTGCTGTAGGCCAATCAAGTAGAACTTGCACTTCGATAAGGCCCATACCACTGCCAGCAGCTCCAGCTCGATGGTAGCGTAGCGAGACTCAGCATCGGTGAGGAAGCGAGAGCCACACTGTACGAGCCGGTACTTTCCTCCACCGTGATCCTGGAGAAGGGCGTAACCAACCCCGTACAGGCGCGAGGCGTCTGTCTGGAGGACGGTGGGGAGCGCTGGGTCGAAAGTAGCGAGGATAGGTGGACTTGACAGGGCCTCCTTCACCTTATGAAAGGCGAGGTCGTGGTCAGGGGTCCACGTGAACGTCCTCTTGGGGCTCATCAGGGGGCGGAGAGGCCCGGCAGCGGCGGAGACGCCAGGGGAAAATTCTGCCAGCTGGTTCACCAGGCCCATGAAAGACCTGAGATCCGTAAGGTTGGCAGGTTTCGCAAAGTCCGCTATGGCGCGAACTTTCTCCGGGTCCGCAGCAATGCCATCCCTTGAGAGTCGGTAGCCGCAGAAAGACACTGCAGGTGCGGCCAAGACGAACTTCTCGGCATTCAGAGTGATGCCGTGCGTCCTACACCTGGTCAGTACCTCGTCGATGCGGCGAAGATGCGTCAGGTAGTCCTCATCGTAGAGGAGGACGTCATCCACTACCTTCACGCAGTTGGTCACGCCTTGAAGTGCCATGTCACCACGGAGACAGAAGGCGTCCCCCGTAGCAGCGAATCCCATAGGGCCACGGCAGTAGCGGAAGCGTCCGTAAGGCGTGATGAAAGTGGTCAGTGGCTGATCCTCCTTCTTCAGTGGGATCTGCCAGTAACCACAGAGGGCGTCCATCGTCGAGAAGTGCCGTACCTTCGGATCCACACTCCGTATAGCTGCAAAAGGTGTGGGTGAAGGGTGGGCGGGACGGGACACCTGGCTGTTAAGCTTAGACAAGTCGGTAGTAATCCGCACTCCACCGTTAGTCTTAGCCACAGCGACTAGAGGGTGGCACCAAGGGGACGGGTCGTCACCAACGGGTACGATGACACCCTGGGCCACCATGGAATCCAGTTCCTTCTTGACTGAATCCCTGAAGGCGAGAGGAATCAACCGGGGAGTGTGTATGGCAAACGGCTGTGCATCTTCCCGCAGGTGTATCCTCATAGGCGGACCCGCCATAGCCTTCAGTGGCGCGGTCCGTAGGGCCTCCTTCGTCACCAGCACATCCGAGTACTCCTTCAGGAAGTAGGCCCTTGCGGCTGAAGGAGACGTCTCGCTGTGAAGAGGAAGCAGCCGTGACTTGGGTGGAGGCGGGGAGGGAGTGGACGCGGGTTCTGGGCAGCTCTGTGTGGCAGCGCCAGGCGCGTCGCTCGTCGACTCACGCACCCTGCTGGCGGTGTAACGAGCAGCTGGGATCTGCTCGGGAAAGTCTCTGGGCACCACGCCTAACTCCTTGCAGTGCTCCCACGACAACAAGGGTGTAGCGAGAGTAGGCTGCACGTCGATCCATCCGTGACACGACCTGTCGCCGTAGGTGATCTCTGCTTGAAAGGAGCCCACAGCGTCCGGCATCTGGGAACCGTCCGCATTGTAGTACTGCAGCTGCGGCGGTGGTCCCAGGCTGCGTTTGGTGAGGCCCAGTTTCTGGAGGTGCTTCAACCCAATCACCGTAGTATCGGCGCCGGTGTCCGGTATCACCTCGATGTGACCCGACACATCACCGTGTGTGACGGCGACGCGGATAGTAGGGGAAGGGGTAGCCCTGGGGCGTGTGGTCGATTCCACCCTCCTGATGTGACTCCGCTGCTGCTTGGGGCTGCGTGGGCCATCTGGAGGGGGCTGTGTGCGAACCACCCCGAGGGAAGTGCGCTGCTGTCCTCCTCGTCTCGGGCTTTTGGGCTTGGGTTGGCGGCAGCACTTGTCGTAGTGTCCATAGCGACCGCAGGCCTGACACTTGTGGCCTCGTGCAGGGCACCTGTCTGTGTTAGACCAGTGGCCCTTACGGTCACATCCACGACACAGTGCGTCGGCGGCCGGGCAAGTCTTGGGGCTGTGCTGCTTTCCACAGCTGCCACAGGAAGCACTAGGCGGAGGCGTGGAAGAATGTGTGGCAGCCTTCGCGTTGTTGGCCGCCTTCTTATCCTTCTTGTATTGTGAGATAGCTCTCACAGCAGGTGGGGCCCGTAAGGCAGAGGTGGCGGACTTGGTGGCCTCGTATGACCGACATTCAGTCACTACCACCTGGAGTGTGGAGGAAGCGTCCAGGGGGATGAGTCGCTGCATCAACTCTTCGTGCCTGACACCTGTCAAGATCCCGTGCTTGATCCAGGCTTCCTCACATTCCCGGCTGTGCGCCTTGCAGACGTCGATCTCCTCTGACAAACTCTTCAAACGCACAAAAAAGTCGTCAAAGGATTCGTTCTCCGCCTGCTTGCAGCTGGTGAAGGCACGGCGACGCAAAGCCTCGTTGTTCCGACCCTTAACATGCTCCTGTAAAAGGTCGAGCACATCCGTCACTGAAGAGGTAGAATCGGGAGGCACTTGCAACGTGTGCTCCAAAACTCTCTGGGTCTCCAGCGACAAACACATCCGCAGTTGGATGAGCTGTTTGTTTGGAGGCATGCTGTCAAGGTCCACCATCGTGGAGTAATCTGTCCAACGCCGCCTCCACTCACGAAAAAGCTGAAACGTGACGTCTGGTGAGAGGGCGGGTGGGGGTTGAACAGATGCCTTGGGAGCTGTTGGGGTAGCAAGAGTACCTGGAGGACGCTGGTGTGGTGGAGGAGGGAGTGTGCTGGCGCCTTGAAGCGCGCTACCTGCGAGTGAGGGAGGGTGGGTTAGCGCCAGGGTCGCCAATAGTGCCTCAAAACGCAACTTTTCCTCCTCTCTTCGTGTCTCCTCCCTCTGAAAATCCATTTCTCTACGTCGCTCGTCCCGGTCGTCCATCCACCTCAGAATTGTGGCAATGTCCGTCACAGGAGGTGGAGGATGAGAGTCTGCGCCCGGTGGAGGGGAAGGTGGTGGGGAGTCGTGTCTCCCATCTTGACGTTGTCCCTTCTTACCTCCCATCTTTGTGTGTGCGTGGACTGCACTGTTTAATATATAAAGTGGCGCCTCAACAGCTCGAACCACATATATATGACATAAACAGCGCAAAATCACGCATATGGTCCACTGTTCTGTCCGTGAGTGAGTGCGTGCGTGCGTGCGTGCGTGTGTGTGTCTGAGAGAGCGGAGAGCGTGGACAGCTGCGTGGTCCGGCAAGACCGTCAGTGTCCCCCGGATGTCGCACGAGAAGGGTGTACGCCTGCGTGCTCCGTGGGTACCACAAAAAACAGGCCAATGCTCAACTCAGCTCTAGACACACACTAATACACTGACACTAACACTGCCACCGTCACTAAAACGCACTGTGACGGAGCAACACTGCACATCGCGGCGAAACACAGCGCAACACAACACAACACACTGAGTCGACGCGCATCACCGGCAGACGTAACTGTCGGCATTGTTCACACACTTTGTAAGTCCACAGATCCTAGACACTGCGCCATGAAGGTTACTAGTGTGCCCTGAAGAATGCAGTGATGGCTAGGGAAACACTGAGTAACACTGAGTCCGTTTATTGTGGATGAGAGAAATACAAGTGACCAGCGTGTGCCATGCACGGCTCACACAGTCAGACTGAGGCGCCTTGCCATATGGCAGCCTCGGGGCAATGTTGCCACATAACACGTGCAGTGTTGCCACGTGATAATATATATAAATGCTACTCGGCACAGCACAGTAGCTTATATACATAACCTACTATATATATATATATATATATATATATATATATATATATATATATATATATATATATATATATAATCACCAATGCGTACACATACATCTTTATTGTGACCATTAGAGCCCGGATGTTTAGGCAAAATGCCATAAAATGCCTTTTTTGCCTTTTTTAGGGAATTGCGAGTGATAATGCCTATTCTACTAAATAATAGCCTTATGTGCTTTTTTGAACATATTTCCACAAAGTAACACTCCAAACACGAAATTAAAGTTTCGGAACACCATAAAACTTAGCAAACCACCCCCATAAACTTGGCAACATTGCTTTTGTTGGCGCGAGACGTATATGAGTCGACGCACTGCCTCAGTGCTTTGAAGTGTTTTGAGACAATCGTTGCCGATATAACTCAGGTTTCGGGTGAGAAAGGAAAATTTTTAGGTGAAAACTGTGAACGAGTGATTGCTGCAAACCGAGACCTGGAAAAAATCAAGAATATTGGAAAAGTTCTTAAAGGACAGAATGATGCAGATGTTGGGGAAATGAATCCGCAGACCGTGGTATGTTTTAAATATGCTCCTGTGACGTCGGTGGAGGTAGAGAGATCATTCTCGCTCTTCAAGCATCTTCTATCTGACAGAAGGCATGGGTTCAAATTTGAAAACATCAAGAACATGCTTGTTATTTTATGTAACCAGACTGATTAACCTGCATATGAGTAACAGTTATGGAACTTATGTACTTAAGTTATATTTCTAGTTTCATTTCTATAATTGGTCTGGGAATAAATGCCTTTTTAATGCCTATTTTGCCACTTTATTTTACCTTTTTGACTGCCTATTTTGAAGTTTTTTGGTGCTGAAAATTGTCCAACATAATGTCCTACACTGGTCCCTTAATAGACGTAATGAACTGTCTAATTTATACTATCAATTAGACCCAGACATCATTCTGTGAAACAGTACTGGCATAAAGGACGAAAGTAAGCTGAAAATTTTTGGCTACACTGTATACCAGAGGAACATGACGGGTGTGCTGAACGATGGTGTCGCTGTGGCCATCAGGTCACGGCTGAGTCATAGAGTGTTCCTAGACTTCGAGGATTCAGTTCTGGGAGTGCAGGTGGAGACAACTAGGGGACCTGTTATCATATGCACAATGTACCTACCTCCCAGACGTCCTTACTTACCCGAACAAGACCTAAACCAGTTGCTACGCCACAGAAAACCAACATACATCATAGGGGACTTAAATGCGCGCCACGCCATACTAGGACACGGTAATGAGAACAACGTCGGTGTGGCGCTGTATGACAACATCAGAAGGGGAAAACTGCAACACCTCGGGCCAGATTTCCCGACATTGATCAGACGTGCCAGTGCCACAACACCCGACATAATCCTCTCTAACAACGAGGCCGTCCTGAACAGGCACGTTACCGCCGGACCCATCAGTACCAGCGATCACCTGCCAGTCGTCGTGACGCTCTCATCCAATCCCATTATGATACCCGCCAACATCAGGTCAAACCTCAAACGGGCAGACTGGGACTCTTTCAAGGAGTCTCTCAGTCTCAAGCAGGGGAGAAACCTGGAAGAAGCCAGCCCTAATGACATCGACGACGCGGTCGAACAATGGTATAAGGATGTGAAGACGGAGATGGACAACAACATCCCGACCACCAGTTACAGGACCATTCCCCATCCTCACACTAGTCACCAGCTGAGGCAGCTCAGTGTCCAGTACACTCACGTGAGACAGCTAGCCAGTATCCGCGGGTGGACGCAGGAGCTGAGAGACCGGTACCGAGAGCTACAGACGGACATCCAGCACGAGAGCAAACGTCTACATGAACAAAAGTGGGCCGCCTTGGTGTGGGAGGCAGCCAACAATTACCGCGATTCTGCTGCATTCTGGAAAGGGATCAAGCGACTGATGGGTTCCACCTCTAGCACGGTCCCTTACCTGCTCGACCAAAACAACGTAAAAATATTCGAGGAAGAAAACCAAGAACAACTACATCGGCGATATTTACGAAAGATCTTTACCATTAGTGAACAGGAAAACGAGGGCTTCGACAGGGACTTTGAGGAGGACATTTTAGGTCAGTTGCAGGACCATCAGCACCTGCTCCAGCCGCTCCCACGGACTGACTTCACCAGACTGGTGGACGGAAGCTACCTGACGGAACGCATTGTTCCTGCAGATGTGTCAGCCGTCATAAAAGGGTTTAAAAACAAATCACCTGGTCAAAGTCACATTAACAAGAAGATCCTGGCTCAACTCCCCGGCAACATGATAGAGAGGCTTGCTCATATATGCAACGCCTGCCTCGCCTCTGGATACTTCCCTAAGATGTTCAAAATCGCCGTTATTCGCCTCATACCAAAAGCAGGGAAGCCTCCAAACAAAGTCGAAAACTTTCGACCAATATCGCTGCTAGAGGTACCAGCCAAAATCTTCGAAAAAATAGTCAACAAGCGATTGCGGATGTATCTGGAGGACGAAGACGTGCATAATCCCCGCCAGTTCGGCTTTCGCCAGTACCGAGGCACATCCACCGCCATAGCTCAGGCCTACGAGCAGATCGCCAATGCCATGACTGGCCGCCTACAGTGCAATATAGTACTGAGGGACGTCAGCAAGGCGTTTGACAAAGTTTGGCACGCAGGACTGCAGTATAAGATCATACAACTGGGGCTACCTGAAAATCTGACTCGCCTGCTGTGCAACTTCATTACGGACCGCAGAGCCAAAATTAAGATGCAAGAACATTTTGGAGAAGAATTCTCACTATCGAGCGGCGTGCCTCAGGGCTCTTGTCTCTCACCAACCCTTTACACACTCTACACGGCTGACCTGCCACCCCCAATCGTCGGCAGCGAGTACGTCATGTATGCAGACGATGTAACACAGATCGTCACCTGCCCAGGAAGGTCCACGGCAAGGATGGCGCGACTCACTGCTCGGGCAATAGAGGAGATCTCGGAGTATGAAAATAAATGGAAAATAAAAACAAACAAAACGAAATTTGAGGTCATACCCATAGCCAAATTCAAGCCGGCCCCATTGATGATCGACGACGAAGAGATTGAGTACTCTAAACAAGGCAGGTTGCTCGGCCTCATCATTTCTCGGACGGGCATCATTCCCCACGTGAAGGACAGACTAAATAAAGCCAAAGTCGCCGCAGCCAAATTAAAATGTTTTAAATTGATGCCTGAGAAGATACAAGTTCACCTGTACAAGGCGCTGGTGAGGCGTCTGTTGGAGTACCCATCTATACCACTCGTCACACTCGGGAAGACTAGACTACAACAACTACAGAGCTTCCAAAACAAGTGTTTGAGGTCAGCCAGTGGCCAAGCGCCACCCTACCAGGAGACAGTGGAAACCATCCACCTAAGAAATAAAACAGAGGCCCTCAACTGCAGGTTCCATCGCCTAGGGAAGAAGGTTTGGGACAAGCTCCTGGACGACCCTCACAGCCCAGACCACCTACGCGGGGAAGACATCAACGGAGGGAGACCCCACGCCTGGTGGCCCCGGAGTCTGCCCACACTACAACAACCCAACCCGCGATCCATCTATGTCCGCCACAGTGATCCACCTTAGATTAAAACTTAGATGATATAAATTCACATTTAACAAGTCAAAATCGAGTGAGTCCATAACGTAATACAGTATAAGATGTTAATAAACTTGTAATTGTAAAATCAATCTAGTCATTGTCTACTAAAATAACCATTGTGCAACCTCATTCTAAATCCTAGGTTAGCTTAGTTAGCCAACAAACTCTGTAATATGTAAAACAAGGGGTGTCGTCCCCCTCTGTTTAACTCATTAAACTTCTTTTCCAACCTTCCCCCCCACGACTATATGTTGTGACTTCTCCATCCCTCATGTCTGGCTGTGCCTTGAGCCCCAGCATGCCTTCCACCCTTTCCCCACCTTAACCTAAAAAAAAAAAAAAAAACCAGCTCCCATCTTTGGTACACACCCGCGCGCGCCTCCGCCACAACTACCTTCATACTTTCTATAAACTCGTTCTCTTCCTTGGGATTTTCTTTATGGACTTGTGCTCTTAAAAAAATAGTCGCTTCGAAGCTTTTTTGAATGAGTTTAGTGGGTTATAGAGAGATTCTTATTAAACTTGTCTATACGTTGGGGTAGAAAGCTACTTGAGGAATGTAATATTATTCTTATTTCGTCTCATATGATGGTAGGATTAAGCGGAGGTAAGCGAGAGAGACGCGGGGTTACTTTATGTAGCCGGGCGATATACCAGCACGGGTCCACCTGCCTTGTTAAAGAAGAATTTGTCATGATTGAGGATTACTATGTCTTAAGGCTTGCATTGTGTCTCCTAGTCTTATACTATACTACCAGTTTTTACCAACAGCAATATACATATGTATATATAAACGCGCGTACACACACACATACATACACGTATATACACAAGCTTTTATAAATGTGTGTGTGTGTGTGTGTGTGAAGGAAGAGAATTCAGACAGTCATATCATTTACGTACACGCAGATATACACACCAAGGTGATACAGTCACAAGTACACAAGCGTTAAATGCATGCCACTATATACCGTACGTGTAAATTTCCTGACACTTATACGAGGGGTTGGGGACACTGTGAATAAAGCGATATGTTTATGAATGGAAGGAGAGAGGTACAGAGATGGGGATAGAAAGAGTTACTGTCTGTGTACGAAATAGAGACGAAGAGAAAGAAAAAGGGAAAGACGTGGAGAGAGAGACAGAAATGACAGAGAATAAAGACGGAAAGATAAGAGAGATTAAGAGTGAGACAGTAAGTAAAATATGAAGAGTAATATTAATAAAAACAAAAAAATAATACACGAAGTTTTTTCTTAAACGAAAATTATAATAGAACGAAAAGAAAACGCAAT
>NW_024746544.1:0-27446 GCF_018991925.1 Homarus americanus | reverse complement strand
ACGTTGTTAGCTGGTTCGGTTGCGTGGCCCGCTCTGCAGTGCGCATAACTACCGTGCAGTGGATAGTTCACCATCCCTGGACTGATAGCAAACGGATGGCGTTGAAGCAAATGGATAAATTATACCAACACACCACCACGGAAGCTCACCACCACTTCTTCCCCGAAGTCCGTCAGATCTCCCAGCTGACTTGCCCTGGATCACACCTCTGGATCAGGCAACTCATGCAGCAGAGAGACACAGAGCCTTTCATCTCAATGACCACATCCGCTACAGGTCGCCATGCAACCGGGTCATCCATGAAATACGCAATGCAAGAGATCCCACTACCCAGCAAATTACAACACCTGAAACAGACCAACATCAGTCATTGGTGGGTAAGCAGAACTCTGTGGACTAAACAATAAGACACACCCCCCTTCCTTAGCCATCTCACTAATGTTGGGCAGCTGAACAGGCAAATAACCATTTCGCTACTATATGCCAGACGCTCCCCGGCATTAACCACTCTCCCTGTACCTACCAGCCCCTTCCACTGACTTAGTAGAAGAATTTGAGTAACAAAACGCCTGGACAAACTAAAATTAAAACGCTCTACCACCCCCATTGACATACCAATGAAACTCTTCAAGAGTTCTCCCCGGGCTTGCTAAGCCCTGCTCCATCATCAATGCTTCTCTAGTCAAGCCAGATGCCCAGCTGACTGAAGACCTCTTATGTATCACCAGTGCAGTCAACCAGCCCACAATCCTTAATCCTTCCCCGACCTGTGCAATCACCCCAATACCCAGCCCCTAATCTGCTTAGAAAGTTTTGTGTTCGACTGAGCTTGTCTGATATTGCAGGGTCAGTGAACCCTCAGCAATTGCTAACATGAAAACTTCTCTCCACTCACTGTCTTGTCAGCTTTCTCGATTACATATACCGCCATCTTGAGAAACGAAAAACGTCTGTAGCTGTCGCCTTCATTGATTTCACTAAAGCATTCGACCTGGTCGACCACAATATAATCAACAAAGCTATTGACCTCAGGCTTCGGAAAGTCTTAAACCGTATCTTACAGACTTCCTCAGTGACCGACGCCAAGCTGTTACGCTTCGAGGGCTGTCTCCACCTTTCAGTCACTCACCTGTGGCGTCCCCAAAGGCACCAAGATGGGACCACTCTGCTTCCTTATGCTCATCAAGTGCCCTAAGAGAAACCCCTGCTCGCTGGAAATATGTCGACGACTCCACCATTGGGATCAGCGTCAAGCAATTCTGCTCCCAACTATACCGCCCTTGGGATTTATTGAACAGTCTCCAAAACTGGGCCACCAACAACCATGTCACCATCAACCATACCAAGACCATGGTTATACATCAACCTCTCCTCCGACATTGTCCCACTCCCTCCATTACTTTGGGTACGAACACACTCCAGGTTTTTGGATTCACAGCTCCTCGGCGTCACCATAGACAACAAACTAAATCAAACCCACGTCAGTGGTTGTCAAATCTCCAGTTTCCGTCTCCTCTCCGCCGACTCAAGTACCTCGGAGTTTCCTGCACCGGCTCTTCAGTGTTTACAACATTCATCTTCCCAAGCTCACCTATGCCTCCCCCACACCTGGTCTTCTTCCCTAAATGCCACACAACGGAAACACCTAGAAAAAGTGCAAAGGGGCATGCAAGATTATTCTCTCCCTACTCTCCCACATTTCGAAGTGCTCAACACACTGGCCCTTTCGACTCTCACTGACCATCACCACGACCTCATTTGCAAATTTGGTGAAGCTTCTACACCATCCTCGACACGAGTCCCTACTACCACCCCAGCCCGAGTGCTGTTTCGACACCACAACCGCATCCAGCCCATACGTGCACGAACTGCCGCTATAAGAACAGCCCAGTCCCAACCATTGTAAAAATTATCAATAACTTGGAATAAACCAGTGTATTCACTCCCAGTAAATACTACTTCTTGCACTGTCACTATGTTGAAATGCACTGTAGTTGAGCTTTTCCCCATCTAGTTATTATATATCTTATTTGTATCACTTATGTTACTTGTACATTATTTGTAATTCGAACCCATTCCCAAATATGTAACTGTATATTTTCAGCCTTCTGGCTGCCAAGTCTTCAATAAACCGTTAATTATTATTATTATTGTATTATTATTACCTCCACCATGCACACCAACACTACCTCTTCCACACACACCAACACACCAGCCTTACCTCCACCACACACCAACACTACCTCCACCACACACCAACACTATCTCTACCACACACCACACACACCAACACTACCTCCCACCACCAAACCAAACACTACTCTCACACACACCAACACTACTACACTATTCCACCTTCCACCACACACACCAACACTACCTCCACCACACACAAACACTAACTCCACCACACACACCAACACTACCTCCACCATACACACCAGCACTACCTCACCACACACACACCAACACTGCCACTACCACACACCAACACTGCCTCACGACGCACACACCAACACTCACCTCCACCACACACCAGCACTATCACCACACCAACACTACCTCTGCCACACACACCAACTTCCATCACCACACACACCAACACTACCTTCACCACACACACCAACACTACGTCCAACACACACACCAGCACTACCTCCACCACACACCAACACTACCTCCACCACCACACACACCAACACTACCTGCCACACACCCAACACTACTTTCAACACACACACCAGCACTACCTCCAACACACACAACACTAGCTCCCACACACACCAACACTACCTTTACCACACACACCAACACTACTCCACCACAAACACCAACACTGCCTCCACCACCCACCAACACAGCCTCTACCACACACACCAAAACTACTTCCACCACACACACCAACACTGCCTCTACCACATACACCAACACTACTTCCACCACACACAACATACCTCCACCACCCGACACAGCCTCTACCACACACCAAAACTACTTCCACCCACCAACACTGCCTCTACCACAGACAGACAGACAAACAGACAGACAAACGCATGAACTCACTATACATCTGACCACGGGATGGTCAAGACTGGTCAGGCACGCCGCGCTCCCTGCTGCAGCTGTCCGGCCAATGTCAGCCATTTTCCCAGTCCTCTCTCCGACCCATCGTCATCACCGGGATATCAACATAATCCTGCCAAAAGTGACAATTTTATTTCGGAAAGAAGTGGGTCAGTGTTGATCAGTGGTGAACAGTGTTTAAGCCGGTAAATTCAGCACTAGACAGTATCAGCGAGCCATGACCCACCAGTGCGGTCCACTCCCAGAGATAAGCACCCCTGGTAACTGACCACCATTTTCTGACCAGGTGGCTTTAATCAGTCACCCGGGAACAACCGTATGTCGGCTTTACACCTGACCATATGATAACACAACACCACTTAGCTGAGAGTGAGGTTGCTTTAACACCACCCCACATCACACGGTGTCTCCAAGACCATATGGGTCCTTCATGTCAACATCATTGGACGAGTTACTGTACCACGAGAACGCCACACCACCCCGTGTCTCGTTCATATCAAACCTAAGACAGTTACTGTACCACGTAAACACCCACCACCAGTGTCTCCATGACCAAGTGAGATCTTTCCTCTCAACACCTATGGATGAATTACTGCACCACGCAAACACCACACCACCCGGTGTCTCTATGACCATGCGAAGTCCTTTATATACTGTACCACGTGAACACCACACCACACGGTGTCTCTTTCATATCAAAACCTAAGGAAGAATTACTGCACCTCGTTGTCTACGTGATCTCACACAGTAGGGCAAGAGACCAGTCCCGGCCATCAACTGTACAGTAAACTATAATTTGTATGTTCGTGTAATGTTTCTGCTCCTTTTAGTAATGAAAGCTTTTGTTAAACGACCGAGCCCCCCATGTCATTGTATGTAATAAGTCATTTCTGTCCAATGTTTATTTTCAGTCACCGGGCTGCTGAACTTTTTCAATAAACCGTTAATTATTACTCACACACGCACACACACACACACACACCCACACACACACACCCACACACAGACACGGATCAATCCTGCCACATTCCAACACCCGGTTTCCTATGCGTGAAAATGGAATTATTGAAAGTTATTTGGGCAGAACACAGCCTCGCCTCCGTCCAAGAAAATTACAGTGCAGATATCCAGGTACCTCCAGGACCATTCTACCTTACAGATGTATAATTATACTTCAGAAATAAAATTGTGAATCGTGTCCGAATAAGAGTCCTTACGATTTTGTGCGGGTTGATTAGAAGAATTAAATCTTGCAAAATTAGAAGAATACAAACTTAGAACCGATCTGGAAACAAGTATTTTTCTTTAATTTGAAATTGCTTGACCTTGAATTGTGTGTGTGTGTGTGTGTGTGTGTGTGTGTGTGGGTAGTGTTGGCAGGCCTACTGTACCTACCTCACCACACACCACACTATCACCCACACATCAACACTACCTCACCACACATCAAATGTCAACACTACCACCACCACACACCCACGTCAACACTACTTTCACCACACACACCATCACTTCACCACACACCCACACACCAACACTACATAAGAACATAAGAACATAAGAATGGAGGAACTGCAGCGGGCCTGTTTGCATACTGAGCAGTCCCTATTACACCCAACCCTATTGCCATATAAGCGCCCAACCTATGTTTGAGCTATTCAGGTATTCGAGTAATGATGATATTGGTAACTTTTCCATTCATCCACTACTCTGTTCCAAACCAGTGTTTACCTATTTCACGCCTAAATCAAAAATTTTCTAATTTAAAACCATTGTTACGAGTTCGCTCTGGTTGGATAGTTTGAGTACCTTTGTAATGTCCCTTTGTTTAGCCCTGACTTCCCTTATACACCTCTATCAGGTCGCCCCTCGCTCGTCTCTCAGTGCAAATTAAGAATACTTTAACCTGTCTCTATACTCAAGGTTTCTAATGCCGGGATTAGTCTTGTCATTCTCCTCTGAAATCTTTCCAGAATTCTATATCCATTCTGTAATACGGTGACCAGAACTGAGCCGTAATCCAGGTGTGGTCTCCTGGCGCAAGGAATACAGTTTTAGGGACCTCGCTAGTCTTGTAACTTACTCCTTTGTATGAACCATAAGTACTTTATTTGCCTTGTTACGAGCAAAAACACATTGTTTACTTGGCTTAAGTTCTGCTTATCATACTCCTAATCTCTCTGCTGTCAGATTTCTTTATGGCATCGTTGTTCATCTGGTATCTGGTTTCCCTGTTTATCTCCTATACTGAGTACTTTACATTTGTCCCGTTAATTTCATCTGCCATTTTCAGAACCATTCGAATTTGTTTAAGTCTTCCTGTAGTTTTGCTGAGTCCTCGTCAGATTTAATAACACGTCCTATTTTAGGTGTCATCAACAATTTACTTATGTTTGCCTTCTATGACGATATCTATGTCGTTTATGTATATATTAAATAATAATGGTCCAAGTACTGAGCCTTGGGAACTCCACTTGTGACGTTGCTCAATGGGACTTAGTGCCGTTAATGCTCACTAGCTGTTTCCTGTCCTGTAACCACGCTCTAATCCATTTAAGGATGTTACCTTTGATGCCATGTGCTTCTACCTTTCTAGTAGTCTTTCGTGAGAGACTGTGTGCTTTTAGTCGTAACCACACCTCATAATTGCCCTCGTCCACCGATTCGAAAACTGTTGAAAGAATGTTAATAGTTAGTTGAGCAAAGAACGTCACTTGTGAAGCCATGCTGGGAATCATTGATCATCAATTGCTACTCAGGTGATTTCAATAGGGTAAATGATTGCTTCCAGTAATTTGCCTACTATTGATGTTGGACTGATTGAGCGGGTAGTTAGAAGGATAGTGATCTCCCCTTCTTAATCGGTATTACATTCGCTTCCTCCAGTTCTGGTACTATACCTGTTTTTGGAACATGTTAAACAACTTTGCTAAGGGCATACTAAGCCCTTCCTTACATTCCTTTAATACTCTGGCAAATAACTCATCGGGACCAGGTGACTTATTAGGCTTTAGTTTGTCTATTTGCTTACTAACATCGTTACTAGTCACTACTATCTCCTTAGTGTTTCTTCACTATCTCTGAATAAGTCGGTGCCTCGGAGTATCATGTTTTAAATTTTCGGTGGTGACTTGTTCCATATTTATTCAGTTAGCTTCATTTCTCGTCGTTATCAGTTAGCCGCAGTATCTACCGTATTCGTCCAATCTTTTCTCGTGTTTTAGTTTGATACATTTGGTAGAAATTCTTTGAGTTTTATCTTCGCCTCCTTGCTATCCTTACCTCATTATTCCTCTTGGCTTTACTTATCTCGGTTTTTTAACCCTACTCGCCAATATCTTATAATAATCCTCAAGACACATCACGTCAACACTACCTCACCACACGCCCACACACCAACACTACCTCACCACACACCCACACACCAACACTACCTCACCACACACCTCCACAACAACCTTCCTCACCACACCCCATACCAACACTACCCATTCCCCAAATATGTTGCTGTATTTTCAGCTTTCTGGCACATAGCTCTTTCAATAAACCGTTAATTATTATTATTGTTTTATTATAATTACCTCACCACACACCACACACCAACACTACCTCATCACACACCCAACACACCAACATACCTCACCACACACCCACACACAACACTACCTCACCACACCCACACCAACACTACCTCACCACACACCCACACACCAACACTACCATCACACACCCCACACACCAACACTACCTCACCACACACCCACACCAACACTACCTCACCACCCACACACCAACACTACCTCATCACACCCCCACACTACCTCATCCACACCCACATACCCACACTACCTCACCACACACCCAACTTACTTCCTCTACACCCACACACCAACACTACCTCATCACACACCCACATACCCACACTATCATCCTGCCACATGCCCACACTACCTCATCACAGCCCCACATGCCACTACCCTCACCCACCCACACTACATCACCCACACACCCACACTACCTCACCACACACTCCCACATACCACACTGCCTCCACCACACACACACACCAACACTGCCTCACCACACACCCACACACCAACACTACTCATCACACACCCACACACCAACCTACCTCATCCACACCCACACGTCAACACTACCTTCACCACACACCATCACTTCAACACACCAACCCTCAGGACACATCACACGTCAACACTACCTCACCACACACCCACACGTCAACACTACCTCACCACATCCACACACCAACACTACCTCATCACACGCACACCAGCACTACCTCACCACACACCCACGCACCCACACTGCCTCACCACACACTCATACCCACACCTACTTCACCACACCCATCACACCAACACTACCTCATCACACACCCACACACCAACACTACCTCATCACACACCCACACGTCAACACTACCACCACACATCACTTCACCACACACCCACACACCAACACAACCTCAAGACACATCACACGTCAACACTACCTCACCACACACCCACACCGTCAACACTACCTTCACCACACACCATCACTTCACCACACACCACACACCAACACTACCTCACCACACCAACCTACCTCACCACACACCCCGTCAACACTACCTTCACCACACCATCACTTCACCACACACCCACACACCAACACTACCTCACCACCCACACACCATCACTACCTCACCACACACCCACGTCAACACTACCTCACCACACACCCAAACACCAACACTACCTCACCACACACCCGTCATCACTACCTTCACCACACACCATCACTTCACCACACACCCACACACCAACACTACCTCATCACACCCCACACACCAACACTGCCTCACCACACACCCACACACCAACACTACCTCACCACACACCCACACCAACACTACCTCACCACACACCCACATACCAGCACTGCCTCATCACACCTAAATACCAACACTACCGTCACCACACACCCACACCAACACTACCTCACCACACACCGACACACCAACACTACCTCACCACACACCCACACACCAACACAACCTCAAGACACATCACGCGTCAACACTATCTCACCACACACCCACACACCAACACAACCTCAAGACACATCACACGTCAACACTATCACCACACACCCACACACAACACTACCTCACCACACACCCACCTGCCACACACACACCAACACTACCTCTGCACCAACACTACCTCCACCACACACCCACACCAACACTACCTCACCACACACCCACATATCAACACTACTTCCCACCACATCCCACGTCAGCACTATACCACACACCCACCAACACTACCTCACCACACACCCACACACCAACACTACCTCACCACACGCACCACACACCACCAGCACTACCTCACCACACACCCACACACCAACACTACCTCACCACACACCCACACACCAACACTGCCTCACCACACACCCACACACCAACACTACCTCACCACACCCACACACCAACACTACCTCACCACACACCACACGTCAACACTACCTCTCCACACACCTTCACTTCACCACACCCACACACCAACCTACCTCACCACACATCACACGTCAACACTACCTCACCACACCCACACCACCTCACCACACATCACACGTCAACACTACCTCACCACCCACACCAACACTTATCTCACCACACACCCGCAACACTACCTCCTCACACCCATCACCAACACTCATACACCAACACTACCTCACCACACACCCACACCAACACTACCTCACCACGCCCACACCAACACACCTCATCCACCCCACACCCTACACACCGCTCAACACTACCTTCACCACACCTCATACACCACCACCACACACCAACACAACCTCAAGACACATCACCGTCAACATACTCACCACACACCCACACGTCAACACTGCCTCACCACACATCCACACTAACACTACCTCATCACACCGCACACACCAGCACTACCTCACCACACACCCACATACCCACACTACCTCACCACACATCACATCCCACACTACCTCACCACACACCATACACCAACACTACACACCCACACACCAACACTACCTCATCCACACCCACCGTTAACACTACCTTCACCACCACCATCACTTCACCACACACCCACACACCAACACAACCTCAAGACACATCACCGTCAACACTACCTCACCACACCCACGCCAGCACTTACCACACACCACCCTTCTCACCACACCCACGTCAGCACTACCTCACCACACACCCAACACCAACGCTACCTCCACCCGCGTCACGCCAACACACCACCTCCCACACGCCACACCAACGCTGCCTCTCACACCCACACACCAACACTGCCTCACCACGCCACACAAGCACTCCTCACCACACACCACACACCAGCACTACCTCACCACACCCACGCTCCAGCACTACCTCATCACACCCAAATCCAACACACTGCCGTCACACACACCCCGCACTACTACCTCACCACACCGACACCAGCACTACCTCACCACACCCACACACCAACACAACCTCAAGACATCACCGTCAACACTATCTCACCACACACCCACACCAACACAACCTCAAGACACATCACACGTCAACACTATCTCACCACACACCCACACACAACACTACCTCACCACCCACAACCTCACCACACACCCACACACCAACACTACCTCACCACACACCCACACACAACACTACCTCACCACACCCACACACCAACACTACCGTCCCACACACCCACATATCAACACTACTTCCCCACATCACACGTCACTACCTCACCACACCCACACCAACTGCCTCACCACACCACACAACACTACCTCACCATACACACACCAACACTGCCTCCCCACACACCAACACTACCTCACCACACACCCACACCACCACTACTCACCACACACCCACACACCAACACTACCTCACCACACACCCACACACAACACTACCTCACACACACCCACACCAACACTACCTCACCGCACCCACACGTCAACACTACCGTCTCCACACCTTCACTTCACCACACACCCCACACCAACATTCTCACCACACATCACACGTCAACACTACCTCACCACACACCCACACCACCTCACCACACATCACACGTCAACACTGCTCACCACACCTATCTCTCACCATCACACGTCAACACTACCTCACCAAACACCCACACGAACACTATCTCCCACACATCACGTATTGCACTACCTCACCACACACCAACACTTTACCACACCAACACTTTCCACACACCAGCACCTCTCCACTCATAACACGTCAACCTACCTCACCCACACACCAACACTACCTCTACACATCACACGTCAACACTGCCTCACCACACACCAACACTACCTCACCACATCACACGTCAACACTGCTTCACCACACACCAACACTACCTCACCACACATCACACGTCAACACTACCTCACCACACACCCACACACCAACACTACCTCACCACACACCCACACAACACTACCTCACCACACACCACACACCAACAATACCTCACCACACACCCACACCAACACTACCTCACACACACCCACACACCAACAATACCTCACCACACACCCACACACAACACTACCTCACCACACATCACACGTCAACACTACCTCACCACACACCTATACATCAACACCCTTGGCAGGACAGATGGCCGACGGACTTTCACGACGGACACAGGATAAAAAGATAACTTAATTGCAATGTGATACATTTGCATGATAGATAATTCTTTTTTGCATATTTGTAAAGCTAGGTTAGGTTAGGCTAGGTTAGGTTAGGCTAGGGCAGGTTAAGGCTAGGTTGAGTTGGGCTAGGGCAGGTTAGGCTAGGTTCGGCCATTTGTCCATTCGGCCATTTGTCCATTCGGCCATTTGTCCGTTCAGCCATTTGTCCATTCGGCCATTCGTCCATTCGGCTAAATGTCGTTCGGCCAAATGTCCGTCGGCAAGTGACCGGGAGCCTCACGTCACCTCTACCAAAAATCCAACTACATCAACATACAGTACATGCAGAGTGAATATACATCGGTGCGTCTTCAGCTGACTGGGTAGAGTGTAGTGCCGGTCACACTGCCTCTTTGTTACCAAGGCTGAATGTTCCAACTTTTCACATCACATACTAATTAATCTTCTCTTACATAAATTTTATCTAATATACTATAAGAATAGCCGTGTGTCTGTCTGTCTGTCTGTCTGTTCTGGGCGGCCGAAAGCGCAATCGTTTTTCATCAAACTTGGTGGAAAAATCGCAAAAAATCGTTAAGTGGAACCTAACCTGGTCCCATGTCGATGGTTTCTTTAGGCAGGCATTAATTAACCATTACGATGAAAACTATGCAAGTCTACGGACTTGGCGCACCCTCATTCGCTGTACGCTGTAGGCCCACGATTGCAGTTATCGTGCGGCTCCCTCCTCTCCCCCCACTTTCTTAGCCTACTTTTTTTAATGTTGTTTGGATTAGTAAAGGAAGAAGATGAGTAAATAGAATAAAGAAACAGAAAATAGTTAGAATAACAGGTGGGGGCTGAATTTCATCATGCGTCTGGAGCGCAGTTTCAACGTTACCACCATTTTCGGACCTAACAGTTACAGTGTTGTACAGGTATACTTATTCCTGTGGCTGACTGTACATGGAAAACGAGAAGAGAAAAAGATAAAACAGGAATGCATGTACAGTAGAAGGTAGAAAGGGGAAGAAGAAGGTAGAGACTGAAGCATTATTATCATTAATAGGCGAGCGAGGAAGGAGATGGGAGAGGGATAGTGAGGAGGTGGAGTATGAATGGAAGGATGGAAGGACAGAAAGAATGGTATGGATAGTAGAAGGCTAGAAAGAGACAAAGGACAGCGATAAGTAAAATAAATCAGAACAAGTATTTGGATGATAACATGTGAAATTAGTAAGGTTAAATGTAGGTAAAACAGTAAGAATAATGAGATAAAACATAAGTAAGAGAAACATTATAACAACCACGACTATGATCATAACAACCACGACCATGATTATAACAACCGACCATGAGTATAACAACCACGACCATGATTATAACAACTCACGACCATGAGTATAACAACCACGACCATGATTATAACAACCGAACGCGATTATAACAACCACGACCATGATTATAACAACCGACCATGATTATAACAACCGACCATGATTATAACAACCACGACCATGATTATAACAACCACGACCATGATTATAACAACCACGACCATGAGTATAACACCGACCATGATGATTGAGTTATGTAGATAAGCTACTGTGCCAGTAACAACCCTGTATATAAGCTACTGTGCCGGTAGCAACCCTATATATAAGCTACTGTGCCGGTGCAACCCTGTATATAAGCTACTGTGCCAGTAGCATATATATATCATCACGTAGCAACACTGCGTTATGTGGCACCATTGCCCCAGGCTGCCCATATGGCAAAGCAGTCTCAATCTGACTATTACCGTGCATGGCACACGCGGTCACCATTGTATTTCTCTCATCCATAATAAACGGACTCGGTGTTTCCCTACCCATCTGCATTCTTCAGGGAACACTAGGAACCATCAATTATAACCGACCATGATCATAACAACCACGACCATGATTATAACAACCACGACCATGATCATAACAACCACGACTATGATCATAACAACCATCCGACCATGATTATAACAACCACGACCATGATTATAACAACCACGACCATGATTATAACAACCACGACCATGATTATAACAACCACGACCATGATTATAACAACGACCGCAATATAACCGACCATGATTATAACGACCCGACTGCGTGCAACAACCACGACCATGATTATACCGCGACCATGATTATAACAACCACGACCATGATTATAACGACCACGGCCATGATTATACTACCACGACATGATTATAACGACCGCGACCATGATTATAACAATCCACGACCAAGATTATAACGACCACGACCATGATCATAACAACCCGACCATGATTATAACAACCACGACTATGATCATAACAACCACTATGATCGCACCACGACTATGATTATAACTACCACGACCTTGATTATAAGAACCACGATCATGATTATAACAACCACGACTATGATTATAACAACCACGACTATGATCATAACAACCACGACCTTGATAATAACAACCACACTATGATCATAACAACCACGACCATGATTATAACAACCACGACCATGATTATAACAACCACGAGTCTGAGTTATAACAACCGCGACCATGATTATAACAACCACGACCATGATTAACAACCAGACACATGATCATAACAACGACTATGATCATAACAACCACAACTGATCATAACAACACGACCATGATTATAACAACCACGACCATGATTATAAGAACCACGATCACGATTATAACAACCACGACCATGATTATAACAACCACGAGGGTCTGATTATAACATCTGCAACATGATTATAACAACCACGACCATGATTATAACAACCACGGCCATGATTATAACAACGCGCGTATGATTATAAAAATCGCGCCCATGATTATAACAACCACTATGATCATAACAACCACGACTATGATCATAACAACCACGACCATGATTATAACAACCATGACCATGATTATAAGAACCACGATCATGATTATAACAACCGACAATGTATAACAACCACAGGTCTGATTATAACGCGACCATGTTATAACAACCGACCATGATTATAACAACCACGACCATGATTATAACAACCACGACCATGATTATAACGATCACGACCATGATTATAACAACAAAGTCTGATTATAACGACCCGCCATGATTATAACGACCACGAGACTGATTATAACAACCACGACCATGATTATAACAACCGACCATGATGATAACAACCACGACTGTGATTATAATACCACGACTATGATCATAACAACCACGACCATGATTATAACAACCGACCATTATAACAACCGACGGTATAACAACCACGACCATGATTATAACGACCGACCGACCAGATTATAACAACCGACCATGATAATAACGACCACGACCATGATTATAACAACCACGATGATTATAACGACCACGACCATGATCATAACAACCACGACCGCGGTTATAACAACCACTACCGCGATTATAACAACCACGACTGCGAGTCGCAACAACCCACGACTGTGTCGCAACAACCACGACCATGATTATAACAACCACGACGCTGTCGTAACAACACGATCCGTCATCACAACCACGACCACGGTTATAACAACCACTACCATGATTATAACAACCCGACTGCCATCATAACAACCACGACTATGATCATAACAACGACCATGATTATAACAACCGCGACCATGATTATAACAACCCGACCATGTCATAACAGCCGACCATGATCATAGCAACAACCACTTATGATCATAACAACCACGACTATGATCATAACAACCGACCGCGAGTTATAACAACCCGACCATGATTATAAGAACCACGATCGCCAGTTATAACACCACGACCATGATTATAACAACCACGAGTCTGATTATAACATCGCGACCATGATTATAACAACCACGACCATGATTATAACAACCACGGGTGTGATTATAACAACGCGACCATGATTATAACAACCACGACCGCCCGATATTACAACCACGGGACAGTACTGATAACCACGACCGCCAGTGCCAACAACCACGACCACGTGATTATAACACCGCGACCATGATATAAAAATAACGCGTGATTATAACAACCACGACTGCCAGTCATAACAACCACGACTATGATCATAACCACGACAATTATTATCTGCCCACGACTATGATTATAAAACCACGATCACGGTTATACAACCCGACCATTTATAACAACCACGGTCAGATTATAACAACCGCGACCGTATTATATCAACCCGACCATGATTATAACAACCGCGGTCTGATTATAACAACCGCGACCATGATTATAACAACCACGACCATGATGATAACAACCACGATATGATTATAACACCACGACTATGATCATAACAACCACGACCATGATTATAACAACCGACCATGATTATAACAACCGCGACCATGATTATAACAACCGACCGCGGTTATTGCAACCACGAGTCTGATTATAACAACCACGACTTGTATGACTATGTCACGCCATCACTGCTGATAGCCACGACTATGGTTATAACAACCACGACTGTGATCATAACCGACCGACCATGATTATAACGACCGCGTCTGATTTGAACAACCACGTCATGGTACTCTTACGACCATGATTAACCACGAAGCGTGATTATAGCCACGACCGTGATATAACGACGCGACCATGATTATAAAATCCGCCCAGATTATAACCGACGCCAATCGCATAACCCGACCAGTCGTAACTGGCCGACCATGATTATAACAACCCGACTGTGATTATAAGAACCACGATCGCGAGTTATAACAACCGACCATGATTATAACAACCACGGTCTGATTATAACAACCGCGACCATGATTATATCAGCCCGACCATGATTATAACAACCGCGGGTCTGATTATAACAACCGCGACCATGATTATAACAACCACGACTATGATTATAACACCCGCGACTATGATCATAACAACCGACCATGATTATAACAACCACGACCATGATTATAACAACCATGACCATGATTATAACAACCACGACCATGATTATACAACCACGAGTCTGATTATAACAGCCGACTATGATTATATCACCTCGTCTGTGATCATAACAACCGACTATGATTATAACAACCACGACTGTGATCATAACCACGACCATGATTATAACTGACCACGAGTCTGATTATAACAACCACGATCATGATTATAACAACCACGACCATGTTATAACAACCAAGACCATGATCATACACAACCACGACTATGATCATAACAACCACGACTATGATCATAACAACCCGACCATGATTATAACAACCACGACCATGATTATAAGAACCACGATCATGATTATAACAACCACGACCATGATTATAACAACCACGAGTCTGATTATAACATCGCAACCATGATTATAACAACCACGACCATGATTACAACCACGGCCTTGATTATAACAACGCGACCATGATTATAAAAATCACGCCCATGATTATAACAACCACGACTATGATCATAACAACCACGATATGATCACAACAGCAACCGACCATGATTATAACAACCACGACCATGATTATAACAACCACGAGTCTGATTATAACAACCGCGACCGCGAGTTATAACAACCGACCATGATTATAACAACCACGACCGCTGATTATAACAACCACGACCATGATTATAACGATCACGACCATGATCATAACAACCAAAGTCTGATTATAACGACCACGACCATGATTATAACAGCCACGAGACTGATTATAACAACACGACCATGATTATAACAACCACGACCATGATGATAACAACCACGACTATGATTATAATACCCGACTATGATCATAACAACCACGACCATGATTATAACAACCGACCATGATTATAACAACCGACCATGATTATAACGACCGACCATGATTATAACAACCACGACCATGATTATAACGGACCACGACCATGATTATAACAACCACGACCATGATTATAACGACCACGACCATGATCATAACAACCACGACCATATTATAACAACCACTACCATGATTATAACAACCACGACTATGATCATAACAACCACGACTATGATCATAACAACCACGACCATGATTATAACAACCCGACTATGATTATAACAACCACGACCATGATCATAACAACCACGACCATGATTATAACAACCACTGCCATGATTATAACAACCCCGATATGATCATAACAACCGACTATGATCATAACAACCACGACCATGATTATAACAGCAGCGACCATGATTATAACAACGGCCATGTTTATAACAACCGACCATGATCATAACAACCCACATTATGATCGAACAACCACGAGTCTGATTATAACATCGCGACCATGATTAACAACCGACCATGATTATAACAACCACGAGTCTGTTATAACAACCGCGACCATGATTATAACAACCACGACCATGATTATAACAACCACGAGACTGATTATAACAACCACGACCATGATTATAACAACCACGACCATGATTATAACAACCGCGACCATGATTATAAAAATACGCCCGTGATTATAACAACGACTATGATCATAACAACCACGACTATGATCATAACAACCCGACCATGATTATAACAACCACGACTATGATTATAAGAACCACGATCATGATTATAACAACCAGCGACCATGATTATAACAACCACGAGTCTGATTATAACAACCGCGACCGCGATTATATCAACCACGACCATGATTATAACAACCGCGAGTCTGATTATAACAACCGCGACCATGATTATAACAACCACGACCATGATGATAACAACCACGACTATGATTATAACACCACGACTATGATCACAGCCCGACCATGATTATAACAACCACGACCGCAGTTATAACAACCGCGACCATGATTATAACAACCACGACCATGATTATCACAACCACGGAGTCATATTATAACAACCACGACTATGATTATATCACCTCGTCTGTGATCATAACAACCACACTATGATTATAACAACCACGACTGTGATCATAACCACGACCATGATTATAACGACCACGAGTCTGATTATAACAACCACGATCATGATTATAACAACCACGACCATGATTATAACAACCGAGACTGATTATAACCACGACCATGATTATAACAACCGCGACCATGATTATAAAATCACGCCCATGATTATAACAACCACGACTATGATCATAACAACCACGACTATGATCATAACAACCACGACCATGATTATAACAACCACGACTATGATTATAAGACCACGATCATGATTATAACAACCACGACCATGATTATAACAACCACGAGTCTGATTATAACAACCGCGACCATGATTATCAACCACGACCATGATTATAACAACGCGAGTCTGATTATAACAACCGCGACCATGATTATAACAACCACGACTATGATTATAACACCCGACTATGATCATAACAACCACGACCATGATTATAACAACCGACCATGATTATAACAACCACGACCGCCAGTTATAACAACCCGACCATGATTATACAACCACGGGTCACAGTTATAACAACCACGACTATGATTATATCACCTACGTCTGTGATCATAACAACCACGACTATGATTATAACAACCACGACTGTGATCATAACCACGACCATGATTATAACGACCACGAGTCTGATTATAACAACCACGATCATGATTATAACAACCACGACCATGATTATAACAACCAAGACCATGATCATAACAACCACGACTATGATCATAACAACCACGACTATGATCATAACAACCACGACCATGATTATAACAACCACGACCATGATTATAGAACCACGATCATGATTATAACAACCACGACCGTGATTATAACAACCACGAGTCTGATTATAACATCGCAACCATGATTATAACAACCACGACCATGATTATAACAACCACGGCCATGATTATAACAACCGCGACCATGATTATAAAAATCCGCCCATGATTATAACAACCACGACTATGATCATAACAACCACGACTATGATCATAACCCACGACCATGATTATAACAACCACGACCATGATTATAAGAACCACGATCCATGATTATAACAACCACGACCATGATTATAACAACCACGAGTCTGATTATAACAACGCGACCATGATTATAACAACCACGACCATGATTATAACAACCCGACCATGATTATAACAACCACGACCATGATTATAACGATCACGACCATGATTATAACAACCACGAGTCTGATTATAACGACCACGACCATGATTATAACGACCACGAGACTGATTATAACAACCGACCATGATTATAACAACCGACCATGATGATAACAACCACGACTATGATTATAATACCCGACTATGATCATAACAACCACGACCATGATTATAACAACCCGACCATGATTATAACAACCACGACCATGATTATAACGACCCGACCATGATTATAACAACCACGATCTGATTATAACGACCACGACCATGATTATAACAATACGACCATGATTATAACGACCACGACCATGATCATAACAACCACGACCATGATTATAACAACCACTACCATGATTATAACAACCACGACTATGATCATAACAACCACGACTATGATCATAACAACCACGACCATGATTATAACAACCACGACTATGATCATAACAACCACGACCATGATCATAACAACCCGACCATGATTATAACAACCACTGCCATGATTATAACAACCACGACTATAATCATAACAACCACGACTATGATCATAACAACCACGACCATGATTATAACAACCGCGACCATGATTATAACAACCACGACCATGTTTATAACAACCACGACCATGATCATAACAACACGACTATGATCATAACAACCACGACTATGATTATAACAACCACGAGCCAGTTATAACAACCCGACCATGATTATAAGAACCCCGACCATGATTATAACAACCACTACCATGATTATAACAACCACGACTGTGATCACTACCCACGACTATGATCATAACAACCCGACCGTGATTATAACAACCGCGACCGCAGTTATAACAACCACGACCATGTTTATAACAACCACGACCATGATCATAACAACCATTTATGATCACACCACGACTATGATCCTACTAACCTCGACCATGATTATAACAACCGACCATGATTATAAGAACCACGCGATCATGATTATAACAACCGACCATGATTATAACAACCACGGTCTGATTATAACATCGCGACCATGATTATAACAACCACCGCCAGTTATAACAACCACGAGTCTGATTATAACAACCGCGACCATGATTATAACAACCCGACCGCAGTGATAACAACCCACGAGACTGATAATAACAACACGCGACCATGATTATAACAACCGCGACCATGATTATAAAATCACGCCCATGATTATAACAACCCCGACTATGATCATAACAACCCACATTATGATCATACAACCACGACCATGATTATAACAACCCGCGACTGTGATTATAAGAACCACGATCATGATTATAACAGCCACGACCATGATTATAACAACCACGACCATGATTATAACAACCGCGAGTCTGATTATAACAACCATGACGCTGATTATAACAACCACGACCATGATGATAACAACCGACTATGATTATAACACCCATTTATAATCACAACAACCACGACCATGATTATAACAACCACGACCATGATTATAACAACCGCGACCATGATTATAACAACCGACCATGATTATTACAACCACGAGTCTGATTATAACAACCACGACTATGAATATATTACCTACGTCTGTGATCATAACAACCACGACTATGATTATAACAACCACGACTGTGATCATAACCACGACCATGATTATAACGACCACGAGTCTGATTATAACAACCACGAACATGATTATAACAACCACGACCATATTCATAACAACCACGACCATGATTATAACAACCATGACCATGATTATAACAACCACGACCATGATTATAACGACCACGACCATGATTATAACAACCACGACCATGATTATAACGACCACGACCATGATTATAACAACCACGACCATGATTATAACGACCACGACCATGATCATAACAACCACAACCATGATTATAACAACCACAACCATGATTATAACAACCACCACTATGATCATAACAACCACGACTATGATCATAACAACCACGACTATGATTATAACTACCACGACCATGATTATAAGAACCACGATCATGATTATAACAACCACGACTATGATTATAACAACCACGACTATGACCATAACAACCATGACCATGATAATAACATCCACGACCATGATTATAAGAACCACGATCATGATTATAACAACCACGACCATGATTAAAACAACCACGAGTCTGATTATAACAACCGCGACCATGATTATAACGATCACGACCATGATTATAACGACCACGACCATGATTATAACAACCACGACCATGATTATAACGACCACGAGACTGATTATATCAACCACGACCATGATTATAACAACCACGACCATGATGATAACAACCACGACTATGATTATAACACCCACGACTATGATCATAACAACCACGACCATGATTATAACAACCACGACCATGATTATAACAACCATGACCATGATTATAACAACCACGACCATGATTATTACAACCACGAATCTGATTATAACAACCACGACTATGATTATATCACCTACGTCTGTGATCATAACAACCACGACTATGATTATAACAACCACGACTGTGATCTTAACCACGACCATGATTATAACGACCACGAGTCTGATTATAACAACCACGACCATGATTATAACAACTACGACCATATTCATAACAACCACGATCATGATTATAATAACCACGACCATGAATAACAACCATGACTATGATTATAACACCCACGACCATGATTATAACAACCACGAATATGATTATAACAACCACGACCATGATTATAACAACCATGACTATGATTATAACAACCACGACCATGATTATAACACCCACAACCATGATTATATCAACCACGACTATGATTATAACACCCACGACCATGATTATAACCACGACCATGATTATAACAACCATGACTATTATTATAACACCCACGACCATTTTTATAACACCCACGACCAAGATTTTAACAACCACGACCATGATTATCTCATATACTATAGGAATAGCCGTGTGTCTGTGTGCGTGTCTGTTCTGGGTAGCCGAAACGGCACAATCGTTTTTCATGAAACTTGGTGGAAAAATAGCGAAAAATTCGTAGAGTGGAACACACCTGGTCCCATGTCGATGTTTTTTTTAGGAAGGCATTAATTAACCATTTCATTTACGCCGGAAAACCATGTCGCTGTATGCTGTCAGCGGGATGGCGGTTGTGCGCTAGCCAAGCACGAGCGTTCGAACTTTCACGCTTTGGTAAACTGTACCACCGGACTCGCCACCGGGCACGAAGGGCCCACGATCGCTTGTATCATACTAATTTCCTTTTCCTTTAGAGTAATATGACCTGGACAGACCTGGCTTACTACCTCGACGATAAATGGTAGTATGACCTAGGCAAACCTGGCTTACTTCCTCGATGATAACTCTGGTAGTGCAGACCTGTCTTACTACCTCGATGTTAACTCTGGTACTATGACCTGAGCAGACCTGGCTTACGACCTTGATGTTAACTCTGGTACTATGACCTGAGCAGACCTGGCTTACGACCTTGATGTTAACTCTGGTACTATGACCTGAGCAGACCTGGCTTACTACCTCGATGATAACTCTGTTAGTATAACCTGGGCAGACCTGGCTTAATACCTCGATGATAACTCTGGTAGTATGACCTTACACAAAATAATAATCATGAAAAATATGCACATGACCCTCAATTAATGTGACTATACAAGGTAACAAAAAATAACGCAACATACATACAGTATACTGTATTACCAAAATTTGTCAGTTGTAAGAATGTATTTCAGTGTTTAGCTCAGTTTCCGCCACGTTATTACCCAAAACATCTCAATATGCTTGGAAGAGAAGGAAACACTATTGAGTAGTGTGTTTTGTAAGGTATTAATTGTTACAAAAAATCACAAAACTCGAGATATATGTTTGTGAAATTCAAAACACAAAGAGAGGTGAGAAATGTGTGAGAGCATCATAAACAAGTGAGTGTGTTGACTGTGTGTATGTGTGCTAGGGAGGGCGTCTCTCTCTCTCTCTCTCTCTCTCTCTCTCTCTCTCTCTCTATTAGAACAATAATTTAATGCACGTATCTGAACATGTCTCTCGTTCCCTCAGACAAAATTATGACCATTTAACACGTTCCAATCCTTTCTATGGAGACCAAAAGAGTGCTTTCAAAGTCTCACGGCCATTCCTTACAGCAATCGTTAATGTTAACTAATGCGTACTAGTGATCGGGAAGTCCGGAACTAACTTGAAAATTTAAAAAGTTCAAAGCGCAGTTTACTTAATCAATCACCTTTTTCTTAATGCTTCAAGCTAGTGTCTATGCATCAAATTTGTCCAAATTGAAATCAATCGAATTAGTAGTCCAAGAGGAACTGATTATACAATGTACACCCAAGGAAATTATTTGGTAATAAAAAAAATCACCTTTCAAAATACAGTATCTAAAAAAAATATGCTGTACTGGGTATCAATAATATATTCACCTGATTATGAAGCTCAATTGCAAAATTACTGTAAAATATATCATAAAACAGTTTGTTGCAATTAATGAAGAAGCTCGGGTAATCTTTTGACATGTATTTGGCAGGACTGCTACCAGCGTAAATAGTGACACTACAATACAGCATTTTTTGAATAATGTCGTTTTCAGCGATGAATCGACATTCCACCTGTCTGGTAAGGTCAACAGACACAATTGTAGCATATGGGGATCAGGAAATCCCCATGCATTTCTTGCACTCGAGCATGACAATCCCAAGATAAACGTTTGGTGTGCACTCTCCTACAAACGTGCGATTGGACCATTTTGCTTCCATGAGAACTCTGCAAACTTTGTCAATTATATAGAAAAGCTTTAATTTCATGCTGTACCTCAGTTGGAAGATAAGCATCCCCATGTGTTCTTTCAGCTTACAAGTCTGCGATATCCTCAATGAAAACTTCCCTAGTCGTTGGATCGGGCTTGATGGTTCCAATCCGTGGCCTCCTCGTTCCTGGACATCACGACTATGGATTTCTTTTATGGGGATAAGTCAATAACAAGTGTATGCGAAAAAAGGTTAATGGCATCACAGAGTTAAGACACCGGATTGAAGAGGCACTGGCTTCCACCACGCTAGATATGCTTCATAACACCTGGAATAAAATCAACTACCGTCTTGATAGTCTACGTGCTACCAAAGGGGCCCATGTGGAGGTTTACTGAAGTACAGTTATATGTGTCAAATACATGTCGAAAGATTACCCGAATTTCTTCATTAATTGCAGCAAACTGTTTTATGATATCTCTTACAGTAAATTTTTATAGAGCTTCACAATGAGGTGAATTATTTATACACATCAGTACTTCTGACCGCTCTACAGTATATTGCTTTAAGTATGTGTCCATTACCGCCAAAACAGCTTTGGCAATAATTCATATCAATCCAGTGAATAATGCAGGAGTTGTTATTAAAAATAATAAAAGAGTGCTTATACTTTGGCTCACTCTGGAGAATACACCGCGACCTCCACGTCCTTACACTGTCTCCTCTGGGGCCAAAGAGAACATGATGGAAATGATGCTTTAACCAAACTCGCGCCTAACAAAGGCACTATTGAATACAATTTGGGTCTGTCCAAAAGAACCCTTACAACTCTAATCAGGAGAGAACTTGCTGATAAAATTGACGTAAGGACACAAGTATAAATAGGAAATAGTCAACCCATTGTTTACCATGATGAGCTAAAACAAGTGAAACATGTATATAGAGCAAGTAGTAGGTAGTAGGCAGCTACCAAACAGGGAGGTACTACTGCCTGGGAAGATATTGGAAGCATAATGTGTTGTCTAATGGTAGACCCTGCTGCCATATGGCATCACGAAAATTGTGACCAAGTCCCAGGTTGCTGATCTGACTTTCTGCTTCATTTACACGCAATTGCAGGGTCTCAATTGTTTCTCTTACCATTGACAACACAACATACATATATCGTTTCTCACTTTTGATCTTTTTTTCATTTTTGTATTTATAGTTCTTTATTATTAAAATTATTATTATTATTACAGTTACTGTATTATTATCATCATTATTTTATTATTTTATTTTTGTTTGTTTTATCATAAATTTTATTTATTATGAATTATTATGACTATCTGTCATCATCATCATCATCATCATCATCATCATCATCATCATCATCATCATCATTATCATTATTATTATTTTTTTTTTGTTTTGGTTTTTTTTTTTTTTTTTTTTTTTTTGTTTTTTTTTTTTTTTTTTTTTTTTTTTTTTTTTTTTTTTTTTTGTTTTTTTATTTTCCAGTCTGATGTGGGTCAGTGACCTGTGTCCGGGTGGGTAATTTTCATAAAAAAGAGAGAAAAGTATTAAGATGACTAGATTGTAAGATGTGTGTAATCGCTAGATTAGTTTAGGATATAGGTAATTATGATATATCTCAAGCAGATGTGAAAAGGCCTATAGTAAAGGTGTGGTCGGACATATGTACCCTCGGGCACTACAGACTTGACTGTGTGAGAGATGAGAAGCTTAAGGACAGGTCAAAGCAATGTGTGTATATAGGTATAACTGTATTCTAATGACAAAATGGCAAGATAGCGGACATATTAAGATTATCACCTTGGCCAGTAGTTATATAATTTTTGCTTTGAGAACAAAAAAACACACAATGTCACAATATCTCTAATGCAAATGGAAATAACAAAGTGTGGGCTAAACATGCTCCTCTACCTCCTGTGCATCACATGATTGTGTAAGTCACTCTGCAGTATGTGAGAACTAAATGTTGTGTATTTAATATGCTTGGTAATATTCAATGTATTAACATCATGCCTTGGGCTAGTGATAAACTTGCCCTTTATGACTCTGTGCTGTAATCTTTTTACTTGTCATGGGGTGAGTATGGTACAATAAACTAGTCTATTGCCTGAAAAAAAATCTGGGTTTTGTGTTGAAGGGCCAGTTTACGATTCTATGTAAAAACTCAATGTGGACACACTAGGGAATTGCACTGACTAAAACAACAGCAACTTAGTCACTTTCATATTATGACGCTTATTGGACATTTTTTTTTTTATTGGGCTCTCTACATCCTTGTGTAAGGTGGAAGCGCAGAAGGTTTATAGCTTAATAGGGAAGCATGCTAAGTTTATGTTGGTTTATGTCTCTTATTAGGGGTGAAGAAGCTGAAGAATCAAGGAGGGTGGTGAAGTGATGGTTTTGTCATCAATTTATTGAGCTCAACGCTTCTGAATACGAATTCGCTGATTTTGACTTAATATATGTACTGCTTTGCTGCTAGGTGAACGAGGGATTAATGGGGCTGAAGTAAGTCAAACCTTCCACGGCGGGAATGAACCCTGACATCTTGCACGAGGCAAGACAGGTAACCGTTTCTACTGTCCTTCTGTAGACAGTGACTGGCAAAGAGAGAAACTGATGAATATAATAACTTGGAGTGTTATTCTTTGGTATACTTCAAAATATATCTGTGGTCACATCGTGTTTTAAATATTGCTGAGAAAATGATCATCAATATTTGTGTGTGTGTGTGTGTGTGTGTGTGTGTGTGTGTGTGTGTGCAGCACACACAGGGTGGTGAAATGCGTCTGGAGTTGGCAGCATTATGTTAGTGTTATGGGTCAAGCTTTTGTTATCCCTCTCGCTTTGCTGCCGCTGGCTGGCTAAATGGTGAACAGGGCAAAGCAAAAGTCTTCCTCTGCTAGTAAACAGCCTCCTCACCATCAGACTCTTGCTGTATGCCTCTGTGGTAACACACAATGTGGGTGCCTCGTGGAGTAAGGCTAGATCAGCCCAGAGATCTCCAGGTAGCAGTGGGCGCCAGAGGGCAGTGCATAGGCCCACTGCCATGTGGACATCTTGGTGCTTACCAACCATCGCCACTGCTGTGTGGATTAACTTTGGTAGGCATAAGGCTTGGGAGTAAATCAGAACGAAAATCTTGGTGGGCCCAAGTCATGTAGACATGCTTACAGAGCTCAAAAAAACCCCAACAGTGGTGTAGCCTGGAAGAGGTGACCTGTGGAAACCAGAGACTGCACAGAGGACAAGAAAAATGCCTGATGGATGGGCTACTAGGCAAAACTGACTGGACTATCAAAGTCATGACTCCCTCTCCCAGTGTTTACAACACCCACTGAAAAGAAAATGAAGCCAAGTTAATGTGGATTTGCATCTTCCCGCCACACGCCAATCAACTCACGCCATCATCCAGTTCATCATACCTCTCGTCATGAAAAATTTCTGAAATTATAGTGGTTGGGCACAAGGGACGAATTCTAACCATGACGCTGATGGTGATTTGAGATCTGACGTGATTCGGTCCTGCCAAAACAAACAACCTTCAGAGCCACCCCCACATGGGAGGGGCGTAGCGTGAGG
>NW_024746543.1:0-8579 GCF_018991925.1 Homarus americanus | reverse complement strand
TCAGAATATAATTTACATTGCTGGAATTCTTATAATTTGATGATCATTTTGAATATAAACATCATAGATTTTGCATTAGACATACAAATTTTAGATGTAATGTTTACTCTGAGTAAATATGTTATCTTTTGTGCAAAATATATGACATTTATATTCAAAATATTCGTAGTCTTACAAGGAATCCAGCAATGTCAATTATATTATCCTAACTTTAATCTGAGGTATTATTTAATACAAAATGTTAAAATTTAGTTTTTTCACCCAACATCTCTTGAAGGGAGGATTGGTGGGGTGTGGGGGGGAGGGTTGGGACGGACCACGCGGTTGGAAGAGGGGGGGAGGCAAGGTGGGGTACTTTGATTGACAGATAGTGTCGTGAAGAATATTTTTTTTTTATTAACTGAAGATATTTGTTTTAGCTCATAAAATTCATACAAATTACCCGGCCAGAATATAATTTACATTGCTGGAATTCTTACAATTTGGTGATCATTTTGAATATAAACTTCATAGATTTTGCATTAGACATACAAATTATAGATATAATGTTTACTCTGAGTAAATATGTTATCTTTTGTGCAAAATAAATGACATTTATATTCAAAATATTCCTGGTCTTACAAGGAATCCAGCAATGTCAATTGTATTATCCTAACTTTAGTTTGAGGTATTATTTATTAAAATTTAGTGGTTTTCCCCCAAAAATTTCTCAGAGAGGGAAAAGCCAGCAGTGTAGTGTGAGAAGAGGGGGAGGGAGTTGAGTCCATTATTTGAATGGACATTAACTTGGCGACTGTATTTCTCTATTTCTCTTAAGTATTAATTGTGTGCATGTACCATCATAAAATTAAGATGTTATTTTTACTACAACATAGGTATGTGCCTTCCAAAAGTGGAGTTTGGGGGTCGGGCCGGTTTCTATTGGAATTAATCCCATATGTTCTGTTGTTCACTTAACGCGGATTTCACTTAACGCGGGACCCTCTGGGTTCAATTGACCGCGTTAAGTGGGGTACAACTGTATATATATATATATATATATATATATATATATATATATATATATATATATATATATATATATATATATATATATATATATATATATATATATATATATATATATATATATATATATATATATATATATATATATATATATATATATGTAACCGGTCGGAATTTGCTGGACTTTAATTTCTCACTTGACTTGGGGTTTATTAAAATTTAATAGATGGTAAAGGCAGTGGAAGCGCCCCTTTGAGAAAAATCCTGAACCAGCACAAGAACACTTAAATCTACTACACAAAATGAACTGTCCGTGACCCGTGGAAGGATAGCGTCTGTGACTGGGATGAATGAGACACACTGTAAAATTTAGACACTTATATTCCCTCCAACACTACAAACACAATCAAATAATGGTACACCAATATACGCACCTCTTAACTTAAACTTTAACCACTACTCTGGGGAATAAAAGTTATACATGACATAGAAATTATTAGAAACACAGGCAACAATAAATTTAAAGTATTAAGAAATGTTAATTGCACATATGAACAGGCCTTAAGGGCTTTCACAAAATAATATCAGTCACTTAGGAAATGGTACTAAAAAATAAGAAATTAAATACTCCACAATGAATAGGCCTTAAGGGTCTTCAACAAAATAATATCACTCAACAAAATTATAGCACCCCAACAGGTGTACACTTCCTAACCTAACCTAACCACTGCTCTGGGGAACAAGGTTATACCTGAGATCAGAATTATGAAGAATTAGAGGCATTAAAAGAATCAAATCACAGTATCACTCTGGTTCCACTTAATGGCACAAACATTCAAAAAAAACACTACTATCAAAATTATTTAAGAAATATTAAACTACACACGTCAAGATAATATCAGTCTGAGGAATGGTGTTAACTACACCCGTGATAAGGAAGATAAAATGTTCCTCTTGGTATCTCCTAGAGTCCTAGACTCACGGTCTCAGTGTGTGACCATTAATATACTCAGATAGCCTCAGTGTACTCCCAGTGCGTCCATGGGCAGGAAGAGAGTGAGCCAATCAGACCTTGCGCAGTTGAGAGAAACTTTAGCTTCCCGTTAGCAAGAGGGTTTCACTAGCTGCTCGGGACATGTGGGGTTGTGCACCGGAGTGGTAAGAACTGATCACCCACTGCTGATGCTGGTCCCGTGTCGTTAGTTGTCGGGAGCACTCGTTCACTCAAGAGATCCTTTGCTACCCCGCTAAACAGTGACAGGCCTACACTGATCGGTCCAATGGCGACAATCGCCACCCTCAATCATCAACGGCAGTCAATCTCTCGCAGTCAACTCCGGTCAACTCCAGTCAAGTGGGTTCTGACGGAAACCCTGAAATGAACTCACTGTTAGCTCTAGTTTACTTTATCACTGCCCTATCTAACCCTGTCTGAGCTCGAATGAGACTTACTTGTTATACTGCAATAGCGCAGCACAGGTGACTAGGCCACGTGACTATTTCTGATGGACGCGCGGAACGTCTTGTCTGTGTGAATGCTCTCCGGGACTGGCCTAGCCAGCGTCGTCTCCCCAAGGCGCTAGCTTGGTCCTACGTGATATATTTACCGCCTAACTAATAACTCCTTGGGACACCCGTAACATTATTCAGACTGCTAAACGATCTATAATAATTTCAAATTCAATAATAGTCCCTTAACTTCATGAATCGCATCATTATTAATTCGGTAAATTACATTTAATATCATATAGGCCTAGTTCCGCAGTCTCTCACTACGAGCAGGCAGCGCTCCCTCCCCTCAGATGACCTTGAACGCTCAGTATCACTCATGGCGGGGCATTTGAAATTACTCTGAAATTTCTGGATATTACAATCGACCCCCCTAAAAAAAGACAGCACTGTCCTCATGTGCTGAGAAAACATGCATACGACCCCCCTAAAATTTTGTTCTAAGGACTGCACCTCACCCCTTTTGCTAAATGCAGCATTCCCGTCTTCTCTTCTCTCCTTTTCTCTCCCGCTAACACTCGACCCCCCTAAAAAAGACAGCACTGCCCTCATGTGCTGAGAGAACAACTTAGAACCCACCTTCAACTCTGTACTATTCCACTCGCAGCTAGCAACTCCATTTCTTCCTAGCCCAACTCAAACCAACCAGAACATCACGCTCCCCTTTTGCCTGGCCCTTAACTAGAGAACCAATGTCAAAATTAATACCAGCCCAAAACAAACATGCTCTCCTTTGGCCTGGCCCTTGAACTAAGAGGAACCAGTGTCAAAAAAATACTCAGTCCATCTCCAACATGCTCTCCTTTGCCTGGCCCTTGAACTAAGAGGAACCAGTGTCAAAACAATACTCAGTCCAAAACAAACATGCTCTCCTTTTGCCTGGCCCTTGAGCTAAGAGGTACCAGTGTCAAAAAAAATACTCAGTCCACGTCTCCGAACCTCATGCCGGCAGACCAACCCTCTGACAATGTACCAGTCCATCTTAGTGAGGCCCTGGACATTACAACCGTACTCTCAATCCCGCTCATGACAGCAACTCAATCCCGCTCATGACAGCAACCACTACTCAACGCACATCTCTGACCTAACCATCTCTCCAATCCCCTCTGCCCTACTCACAACTCCTCCAACTCACCCCCTACAACTTGCCTTTTCTCATTACCATGCACCCTAAACTGCAATCGGTCGGCTTCGTCTTGTCTCTCAGCTGGAGGGCTCGATCAACCTCTCTGAACTACTTACGTACCCCTATATTTCCCACTTGGACCTCACACTTCCTTGACTGCTGGACGTGTGCCTGACATTCACCCCTTGTTTCCTCCCTGAACCGTTGAATGTGTGCCTGAGACTCCCACTTGAACCTGTTTACCTGTGCTTGATAATCCCTCTTTCGGTCTCCGAACTCCTCTCTCAGCTGCACCAATGTCCCGCGGCCGTCTCTCTTCCTCCTCACACACATCTCTACTGTCAAGCCTAACCAACTCAGTCCGGGCACAAGGATGAGCATCAGTGCGAGTTCAATCCCTACCATTGCTAACCAACACATGATGGCGTTCATTATCCCAACCACAGTACTATCAGTCACGACATTAAAAACTACGCTCTGCTACCATTTGTAACCGGTCGGAATTTGCTGGACTTTAATTTCTCACTTGACTTGGGGTTTATTAAAATTTAATAGATGGTAAAGGCAGTGGAAGCGCCCCTCTGAGAAAAATCCCGAACCAGCACAAGAACACTTAAATCTACTACACAAAATGAACTGTCCGTGACCCGTGGAAGGATAGCGTCTGTGACTGGGATGAATGAGACACACTGTAAAATTTAGACACTTATATTCCCTCCAACACTACAAACACAATCAAATAATGGTACACCAATATGCGCACCTCTTAACTTAAACTTTAACCACTACTCTGGGGAATAAAAGTTATACATGACATAGAAATTATTAGAAACACAGGCAACAATAAATTTAAAGTATTAAGAAATGTTAATTGCACATATGAACAGGCCTTAAGGGCTTTCACAAAATAATATCAGTCACTGAGGAATGGTAATAAAAGATAAGAAATTAAATACTCTACAATGAATAGGCCTTAAGGGCTTTCAGCAAAACAATATCACTCAACAAAATTATAGCACCCCAACAGGTGTACACTTCCTAACCTAACCTAACCACTGCTCTGGGGAACAAGGTTATACCTGAGATCAGAATTATGAAGAATTAGAGGCATTAAAAGAATCAAATCACAGTATCACTCTGGTTCCACTTAATGGCACAAACATTAAAAAAAACACTACTATCAAAATTATTTAAGAAATATTAAACTACACACGTCAAGATAATATCAGTCTGAGGAATGGTGTTAACTACACCCGTGATAAGGAAGATAAAATGTTCCTCTAGGTATCTCCTAGAGTCCTAGACTCACGGTCTCAGTGTGTGACCATTAATATACTCAGATAGCCTCAGTGTACTCCCAGTGCGTCCATGGGCAGGAAGAGAGTGAGCCAAACAGACCTTGCGCAGTTGAGAGAAACTTTAGCTTCCCGTTAGCAAGAGGGTTTCACTAGCTGCTCGGGACATGTGGGGTTGTGCACCGGAGTGGTAAGAACTGATCACCCACTGCTGATGCTGGTCCCGTGTCGTGTTAGTTGTCGGGAGCACTCGTTCACTCAAGAGATCCTTTGCTACCCCGCTAAACAGTGACAGGCCTACACTGATCGGTCCAATGGCGACAATCGCCACCCTCACTCATCAACGGCAGTCAATCTCTCGCAGTCAACTCCGGTCAACTCCAGTCAACTCCGGTCAACTCCAATCAAGTGGGTTCTGACGGAAACCCTGAAATGAACTCACTGTTAGCTCTAGTTTACTTTATCACTGCCCTATCTAACCCTGTCTGAGATCGAATGAGATTTACTTGTTATACTGCAATAGCGCAGCACAGGTGACTAGGCCACGTGACTATTTCTGATGGACGCGCGGAACGTCTTGTCTGTGTGAGTGCTCTCCGGGACTGGGCCTAGCCAGCGTCGCGTCTCCTCAAGGCGTTAGCTTGGTCCTACGTGATATATTTACCGCCTAACTAATAACTCCTTGGGACACCCGTAACATTATTCAGACTGCTAAACGATCTATAATAATTTCAAATTCAATAATAGTCCCTTAACTTCATGAATCGCATCATTATTAATTCGGTAAATTACATTTAATATCATATAGGCCTAGTTCCGCAATCTCTCGCTATGAGCAGGCAGCGCTCCCTCCCCTCAGATGACCTTGAACGCTCAGTATCACTCATGGCGGGGCATTTGAAATTACCTCTTTGGAAATATATATATATATATATATATATATATATATTATATATATATATATATATATATATATATATATATATATACATATATATATATATATATATATATATATATATATATATATATATATATATTATATATATATATATATATATATATATATATATATATATATATATATATATATATATATATATATATATATATATATATATATATATATATAGACAGTATGAAATAGGAGGAGTTCCCTGTTAACAAAATTATTTGTGATACTTGTGAATATTGCCTCATTAATTTATGCTACCAAATAATCCACTCAACCTGGTCGTACTGAGGGGTGGTGCAGCGTGGATGGCCGCTCCGAGGTATCGCCGAATCCATTGTGCAGCGGTGTTCCTGTGGACACCAACCCGCAGGCTAATATCTGTGACGCCGAACCCTTCGTTATGAAGGGCAATAATAGCTCCTCGTGTTCCCTCTGAGGTTTCCATGTCGTCTGGCATGTGTAGATCTCTACTGCTTCATATTGCCTCTGTTTTATACCCACGTTCACCGAGACCGAACCCTCGCTCATCATTCAGTCGACACAAAGCAACAATCCGAAAAGAGGAAGCAAACAGACTGATTGTCAGCCATATGACAACACCTAGTGGAAGGGGGGTTTATGAGGATACACTTACCAACCTTCCCGATGATACACTTACCAACCTTCCCGACATATCACAGTGTATACATATCGTTTCGGAAGTCGTCGATCTCACCCTGCACCGATACTTTTTGGTGTGAGTGTAAGTTGGTCTACCCGAGCGAGCCACTACCAGAGCCACCACCTCCGCTGTTGCCGCCCACGTCATCTCCCAGAGCCGCCAACGAATGAGGCCTCTCCAGTCCCTCACCCACGGCCTCAAAGGAGCCTCTGTCAGGGTCCTACGTCTCATGATCATTGCCATCGTCAGAGCTGTCATAGATTATGCCTCTCCTGTCCTTGTATTTACCTCCCAGCACAAGAAACAAAGCGTTGAGAAAATCTAAAACGGAGCGATGAGACTCATCCTCGGCTGCTCTATGACCACCAGAATAGAAGTCATGCAGCGGGAACTGATCCTGCTCCCCGTCTGCGATCGAATTACTGCTCTCAATGCCATCCTTGGTGTTAAACTCTCAATGCCATCCTTGGTGTTAAACTTCTTCGCAGTGAGCAACTAACTCCCCTGTCACGGTCGGTCGGTCGGTGATACGGAGAGAAGAGAGCATTTGCTCTGAGGGTGCAAGAAGGGTACAGTACAAGGTAAAGTTCAGAAGTGGGAAATAGAGGAGGAGGTTAACAGCAGGTGGGCTATCCACCTTGCGGAGACGGGGGTTTTGTCTTCCGTCAACAGTGCTGCATTAGAGGACTCATGCGGTTAGGGAAGGCCGGACTCAGCCAAGCTAAGCTAAGTTGTTCTATTCGATGTTTCCTTGGGGCATATTATGATAGGGGGGGGGGGGTCCCTCCAGGCCCTTGTGGCACTGGAGGGATGATCCCCATCTTTTTCGTTTTAATTTTTTATTGTGGGTTTTTGTGAACTATTTAGGTCTTTGTTTATTTGTGGGGTCCCTCCAGGTCCTTGTGTGACTGGAGAGTTGTGCTCATCTTTTGGTTCTTTTTTAGTGTGTATATAGAGGCTCTGGTTCTTCGTTATCATTTTTTCTGCTTCTAGGCCACCATCTGTGCGATGTGTTGTTGTTTTCCTCAATAAGTTGGTTTAGTATGGGATCCTGTTCTTGCTGGATTTTTTCCCATATTGCATTTGCTTGGGTGTGTATTCTGATGTTGAGTGGGTCTATGCCGTGTTCTGTGTGTATGTCTTGTGCTGTTTGTGTGTATGGTGGTTGGTGTTTTGCCGCTCTTCTGAGGGCTATATTTTGCACTGCTTGAAATTTAAGTTGATTTGTTCTTGCGATTGTGTTCAGAGGTATCGGAGGGTATTCTAAGTGTGATCTGATCAGTGCTTTGTATAGGTGCAATTGCGTGTTGGTGTTTAATTGGCGGAATCTTCTGAGCTTTGTAAGTTGCGATTTTGCCATAGCTATTCTTTCATTGATGTGGGGGATTATTCCGTTTCTGGTTATCTTGAGTCCTAATATTTTTCCGTTGGCAGCATATGGTATTTGTTGGTTGTTGACAATAATAGGGTATGGGTTTGTTTTTGCGATGTGAATTATTTTGAGTTTTTGGACATTAGTTTTTATCTTCCATTTTCGTTCATAGTTGTTTATTATCTCTATTTCTCTGCTTGTTCTAATGGCCATCATTTGTTTGGATTTTCCTGGGTACCTGACTATCTGTGTAACATCATCTGCGTATGCTATATATTCTGATTGCCGTGGTTGCGGCATGTCTGCCGTGTATACAGTGTATAATGTCGGCGATATATTACTGCCTTGGGGAACTCCACTATGAAGGTTGAAAGTTTGTCCTAGATGGTTGTCGATGATTAATTTGGCCTTTCTGTTGTCTAAGAAATTGCATAGTAGTGTTGTGATATTGGTAGGCATGTCCAATTTGATTATTTTCAACTTCAGTCCTTCATGCCAGACTTTATCAAATGCTTTTGACACATCTCTTAGAATTATATTGCATTGGTCTCTGTTGCTTGCAGCATTTGCAATTGATTCGTATATTAGTGCTATTGCTTGGTTCCTCGATTTTTCCGAAAGCCGTGCTATCTCGGGTTATATTTGTTTTCTTG
>NW_024746542.1:0-25592 GCF_018991925.1 Homarus americanus | reverse complement strand
TTAATATATAGGCCTAACCAGCCAAGGCTGCATAGCCCCGATGCGGCTGTATCATCTCGCATCTAGAAAATGCCTCAAATTTCACCATATCATAGTAAGTTCTTTCTGTTTAATATAGCGGGGGGTAGAGCCCCCTTCCCCCATAAGGAAGTTAGGTAAGGTTAGGTAGGTTTGTTTGGTTAGGTGTTCTTCATACCCACAAATGTTAAGTAGCGCTTATTTAAAAAATAATTTTTTTTAACATATTTCCACAAACTACAACAGTGGCCACTATAATATAACAATGAAAATCCGGCGTTTTCAAAATTGTTTTCAATCAAATTCGCTGGCGGGTTAATCCTAAATAATTACCGTCATCAATTATTACCCTGTCTCCTCCATTAGTTTGTGTGGATTTTCAGTTTTGGCTCTCAGGTTGACATTTTCACGAGATTACCTAAAATAGCAGAACCTGATACTTCAAAAGTTCCCCGTCTCGCTTAATGTCAATAACGGACCTCGTGACTTTATATCCGTTAAGTATTACCCAACAAGAACACTCTAATTATTCTGGGTTTTTTCAGAAAATCTAATTATGCAACAAGTCCTGTATATTCATAAGTTAAAGCTCACCGTAAATGGCATTTAACATCAGCCATGACCTTCATTGCCTCCTCGTGTACACTGCTGTCGCCTTCATTACTGTTTTCATCTCTATTGCCTTCTGAAATGAATTTGAAAAAAAGGGTAACACTACTTCTGAGTGTCCTCAGTGTGTTCAGTGTTACAGTAAGAGTCTCAACACTCGTCCCCTCCGGTGCCGCCATGTTCACTGAGCCAGATGTACGAGCTTCACGGCCAACTTCACGCCATCTCACGGCCAAACAGACGGAGTCACTGAGCAGGGTGCCAGATGTACGACCTTCACGGCCAACTTCACGCCATCTCACGGCCAAATCTTTTTGGATGGGAAGCACAAGGCTATTTTTGCAATCCACACAAAATAAAAGTATCCCCTACAATATCCACTTAAAATGTCGTAATATAACCAAATTTTCACTTAGAATTGAGAGCCCAATGATTACATAAACATAATATCTATAATCTACAGTGAAGATTTACCTTAATCTGAAATGGTGGTGGAGCATGATAATGGTGGTGGAGCATGATAATGGTGGTGGAGCATGATAATGGTGGATAACTTGATAACACTAGTTGGCGTAAGCAAAACGTCTAGTTAGTCATCGTCCCCTGGTTTGTTATATTTTCTACCACTGTCGTAGGACCCTTTTCATTTACTAGTGGACATTTTGAAAACTAGCACTCGGAATTTCAGAAAGTAACTCAGATGGCTTTGTTAGCTCTGAAGCTGCCTATTGCAGACTCTTTATTTTCTTATGTTCTTAACTGGGGCTAGGCGTTCCAGATTGGCCACCATACCCTCCTTTGCTCCCCTCTGTAGTGCGTCGGATATTTAACATGTTGGAATAGAAAATCATCTCTCAGAGTTTCTACGAAAAGTGACTGGATTATTTAGGTCGTTTGGCGTGAATTCATTTCTCCAGTCGATGTCGCCATAATTAGTGTTCCCCATGACAAGGGTGGCTAGGGTTCTGCCCCGGTACATTGTCAATTAAGTTTCTCTGGTTTAATACACTACATTTTGGGGGTATGAACATACATCAAACAAGGAGTAAGTCTCTTGCAAGTTTCTTGGGAAAGGTTCGAAAATGAGTCATATCCAACTCACATTCCTCCGGTTCGATTCTCCTGTTTTTGTACTGTAGTGGATACCTCCCTTACAAACGCTGAGTAGCCCACCCCGCGAATTACCCAGTGTCTAGGTCAACCAGCGCCGCCTTACATGACGGAGGTCAACTACTAAGCTACGCCTACCTCCGCTACTAAAGACCTGACCTCGTGGTGACCTGCCTCTACCTACACCAACCAACACCTCCTCCTCCTCCTCCTGCCTGGCGGTCCTCCCTCCCGCCGGCGAGCATGGCGACCCACAAGCTGTCCTCCTCTGAGCATCCTCACCAACCAGCTCTCTCTACATCACCCTTGTAACCATGCTGCCTTCCCACCATTGTACATCCAATACAACATGTATACAGAGAGCACATTGTGAGTTTCCTTTCTCCACCCCATCCCGAGTGTGAACCAACAACATATACTGTACCGGGTTGATGTACCCTCAAACGCCGCTCTTTTGTCGTGTCACTATTAGTGTACATGACCTTCAAGCCGGAATTTGTCCTCTGCAATGTCTCTGGTCTTGGTATTGCAACACCGGCTCTCCTCCAGTTACCTCGGGTTAAACTTTTATCCTCTTCACCACTGATCTGCTCCTTGGGTGATCACTGTATCCCTTGTTATTTGTGGGGAGTTTTGTATTATTACGCTAAATAGCTAAGGTAACTTACGCTGAAATACCTTAGTAAGGTATAACTAAATTAATAATTACACGAGACATCAACAATTAAAAAATGTGAGAGCACTTGTAATTATTTTTGTATTTCGTTTTTCTTTAAGTCTGGATCTAAGGAAACTATATTTTTAAATTTAAGTAATAAATATTATTTTTGAAGTATGACAAATTTGAAGAAAAAAAGTGGAAGGTGAATCAGGGAATCCTACACTATAACCTAGATTATGCATCATGATTATTCACGTGACAGACCAGACATAGTTTTGAAGAAAACAAAAAAAAATAATAATATAGTATTTTAAGTAAGATAAAATATTTAAAAAATATAAATGTTTCATTTATAAAATATGAAAAACAAAGACAAAAGCATGCAATGTGTCAAACACCTGGTAAGAGTGACAAAATCTTGGAACGAGCCTAAAGAAATGTCAGTTGATGGAGAGCTGTTGGAGTGGATAGACGTCAGTGTATACTTTTACTTTTTCTAGTATTCTTTATTCTTCAAAATGCCGTGGCCAAGTGAGATTGGCAGTAGTAAGTAACGTGATTATTAGTAAATAATGTACTTATATTTATATTAAATTACCTTTGCGGTAAATTTTCATTTTTAATCAATATGGCTCGAGCCATCAGTGTCCAAGAGGACAAACGTAAAAGTAATGTTTTTTTTTTCCAATGGTTTAGGCTATTTTCTTCCATGACGTTTTTCTTGCAAATGAACTACCGGTAAAATGATCTAACTTAACCTCCTAAACTGAGCTCCTTCCCCTGGGTATCCCGGTAATATTTAAGTCATTTGCGAGGGAGTCTTGAAATTGTCTAAATCATCGGTTAACACATTTGCTCAACTCGAGAGCCTTATTGGTTGAAAATGACAATTATATATATATATATATAACTATATATATACAGTATATATATATAACTATATATATACTGTATGTGTATATATATATATATATATATATATATATATAATCATATATATATACAGTATATATATATATAACTATATATATAATACAGTATAAGTATATATATATATATATATATATATATATATATATATATATATATATATATATAAATTCATATATATAATAGTATATATATATATATATATATATAGGTAAGTATATAGTATATATATATATATATATATATATATATATATATATATATACAGTGGCGTAGCTAGAGTGTGTGCCGCCCGGGGCGGCCCTTGAGTTTGCCGCCCCCCACCCCCCCGTGCCCCCACAAAAAATACATATTGCACAGTGACTCATTCTTATATATATATATATATATATATATATATATATATATATATATATATATATATATATATATATATATATATATATATATATATATATATATATATATATATATATATATATTAAATAGTTTGTGTACCATTATAATATTACTGTACTTTCACATACTCAAATATAGTATGCTTTAAATACACACCAAACATACTTAAACTTTATAAGTAACAGTTAAACAAAAAGCAAAAACGACATATAGGATAGGGAAAAAAGTAAAAAGTGTAAAAAATTAGGACCATCTTTATTTCTGAAATGAAAACTACAACTTTCTACAAAGTAACTTTTCTTGTTTTTTTGTTGGCAAATTCTTCAATGACATTGTCAAAAACTATTTCATCTGTCAATTGTCGCTCTATAGACAGTATGGCAAGATTTCTCAACCGCAAGGTGCTCATAGTAGATCTTAAGTAATTCTTGATCAGTTTTAGTTTCGAAAACTCCTCTCACAGGTAGCAACACTAACAGCAATTGTGAGGAAAATCCTCAGCATTATTACTATATTTGGAACCGAGTTCCCAAGGTTATACTTTTGAATAAACTGCAAAAGTTCAAGGGGGCCTTCTTTCCACGTCTGTATTCTGTCTTTAATAGTTATAGCAGCAACAGCAACAAAATGCTGAAGTCTTTTTCTCTCAACGAGGAACTCCTCATTATCAATGTCGTCGTGATCGTGATCTATTTGACACTCATATTTATCATCCAAAAGATTCAATGGGGTAAGGAAGGCATATTTCTCAGCAAGTTCATGAAGCTGTTGAAATCTCAAAGTTATTTCTTGGATCACTCTGTCCAGCGAAGAAAACATTTCTCTCCTCAATTCAATGTCGTATGGCAATTCAGCATCTCGTGATCCTTCACCAAACATTTGTTTCTTCTTTTTGGGTCGACGCTGACGCCCCATGACTATCCCCAGATCATTGCAAATTTCTTTGGCATAGTTAACTCCATTACTCACTAGCTTGTCCCTGTTTTCAACTAGAAATGTTTCTAATGCCCTGAGTTTTATATCACATTGTTGTATGTTCAAGCCCTTGGTTTGGAGGTAAGTCTGCGAGTCGTTAATTTCTAGAAGGACGGGTCCCCACAGGCCAAGAAAGCACAAAAAGGAAAATCATTGCAACGCACCAAGTAGAACACCAGCATCTGCCCTGGTAGCTGTATTTTCTTCTTCGCCAGTTAACTTTTCTAGGGCACTTAAGATTTTTGAGAAATGTTTCTTTACAACACTTACAGCTTCTCCCCTCGCACTCCACCGAGTTTCTATTATGCGCTTGACACTTTGACCAGTGACTGAAGTTAGAACATCCCAGCGATGGGTTGATGAAGGAAAAAATACAAACAAACGTTCCACACATCCAAAAAAGGTAACAGAATTCACAGCAACAGAAGCTGCATGAACACCCGCCAAATTCAGCGAGTGATTTGTACAAGCGACAAATTCTGCTTTTTTATTAATTTCCTTGATACGTTTCTGAACACCAGTATGAACACCAGCCATCACCGCAGCATTATCATATGCTTGCTCTCTACAATTTTGAATATCAATTCCGTCTTTCTCTAATTTTTCCAAAATCATCATTGAAATATTCTCGGCGGTTTTACCTTTTGTTTCAATGAAATCGACAAATGATTCCACAACCTTCACTTTATCTCCATCGATCATAACATAGCGTAAAACTTGGCTCGTTTGATCCTTATGTGAAATATCAGGAGTGCTGTCGAATATCATGGAAAAGTGCTTTGCTTCTTTTACTTGCTTGATGACTTTGCTTCTTACGTTTTCTCCCAAAATTTCTATAAACTCGTTCTGAATAGTAGGAGACAGATAGGAAGTAGCAAACATGTTTCCCAGCTGGATTCTTAGATGATGTTCACGTAGCACTGGATCATATTTCGCCAACAAATCAACTAGCTCTATAAAATTTCCTCTATTTTCCGTTGCTTCAGTCTCGTTTCTCTCATAATTCATTCCTTCTCGGTGGCCTCGTAAAGCCAAATTCTGTTTAGCTAGGAATCTAATAATATCAAGCAATCTTGAAAGGATTTCCTTCCACTTTTTCACTTGGCTTTCAACAACTTCTTGTTCTTTTTTATCAATTGTTGCTCCACGAGCAATCCTAATTTCCAACTCCTTCCATTGTGTGAAATTCCGAACGTGAGCTGCACTGGATTCGTGCTCGGACATTCAAGGATTCAGTTTCCACCATATGTTGAATCCATCCTCAGAATTAAATTTTGAGTTACTTCTGTCTGAAAACAGTTTGCAACAAAAGCAGTAAAGAGGATTAACTTGCCGCCGATACAAAGGGATGGATTAACGTCTCCTGTAGCTGCAGATATGGGTGATGAGCAGACCCAAAAGTGCCGCCCCCTCGCTCCCCAGTTATGTTAGTGTATATATATATATATATATATATATATATATATATATATTGTTACGAACCCCTCCACCCCGCACTACGAACCACGCCATCTATTGTCCTGATCTACCTACCCACCACCACGAGCAACGCCATCTAGGGACGAGACACGTGTATGACTCGTCTTAGTTACCACTCCGAGGTTTCCCTTCTCCATATCCTGGGTTGCGTCACCTCCTCAAAGTCTTCTTTGTCAGCTCCAATTCGAGGAGAGGCACTTGGCTCTGGGAAGTGACCACAGGATCATCTATCCTCTAAACCTACGTGCAGTGACTACCTACCGTCTTCTACAATACTCAGCCTTACTCGTCAGCCATCTCAGCTCCTCACTTAAGTACTTGTATTTTGTATTAACTACCCCACGTCCACTTGCTTCAAGATTGTTTTATTAATATGTATATACTGTTAATGTTTAGGTTAAGTTTGGTTAAGGGTAATTTATAAGCTGAATATTTTGTTAAGGGATTTATGGTACTCTATTATATACAACGAAACTCGCATCCTTTGTCTACCCTTTTATAGTCCGATTGTCTTTGTTTTTTTTTTATTGTTGTTACCTGTTGGGATCTGGGTAGACGTATAAATCCCCAACTCGTAACAAATGGCGACCGTGACAGGACACGACCTTAAGTACCATATTCCTTCCTCCCTTGTTACTCAGTGTTAATTATTCCTCCCAGTCACTTCTGTTCTCAATTGCTTTACGGTAGTTTAAAGTTTCCTTCATATGTGTGTGCATATATTGGTATTATCGTATAGTAAGAGTGACAGACGTAGGATATTAGGTTCCAAGTGTCATAAGGCTTACCTGTTATTACACGTGGCAGTTGTGTAGTAAGTCTTATCGAGTGTTGGGAAGAATCCGGATCTGTTTAATGCCGTACCCTCACTCCAGAGTAGGTTGTTCCATAGTCACTAGTTTACGGTGAAGTGATATCTTGGGACGCCACGCCCTACCAGGACCCCATAATTATAAAGCCTCAATTATTGTTCTTCTCATTATCTCATTCAGGGTCAATCATACCATTTATCAGGGTTGTTAATCCGGATCTTTATATTAATGCCGTAATACGCCCTACCTCTTTCAAGTATATCAGGGTTGTTAATCCGGATCTTTATATTAATGCCGTAATACGCCCTACCTCTTTCAAGTCTCTTATCCTTATCTAAGGATCTTCTCGGAAGAACAATAATCATAAGTGTAATTTCTCTAGGTATAACTTGGTTAGTTTTCGGACTTTCTGTTATCCAATGCCGCGATATTTTCTAGGTTATCCACTTATTTTATCTTTTGGACCATTAGTTAATTTATCCTATTTTTCTTAACAATGGCCACCTCAGGTGTTTTTGATCTCCAGATTTTATTGAAAATCCTTCCGTAGCTAAATTACGTGTTAATATCCTGAAGAAAGAATGGAAAGAAATAGCCAACTATTATAATATCCCATTTTCACAGCAACTGACTAAGGAAATGTTAAAAAATCATGTGATTGAAGTGCTGGTTCAACATGAAGTTTTAAAAGAATCCGCTGTTGACAGATTAACGCCTATGTCCAAGAAACTTCAACCACTATCCACCACCCCTCCTCACTCAGAAGTTGCTTCAGGTCTGGCTAGCCCTCAAGAAGAAACACAACGAATAGACGCCTTGGAACTAGAACGAGCTAGGTTCGAGTTCCAAATCAAAATGAAAGAACTAGAGTTGGAACAGGCCAAGTTGGAGAAGGAGGCCAAGTTGGAGCAGGCCAAGTTGGAGCAGCAGGCTAAGTTGGAGCCTGAAGAAAGGTCGGAACAGGCCAAGTTGCAGCATGAAGAAAAGTTGGAACAGGCCAAGTTGGAACAGGCCAAGTTGGAGCAAAAGTTGGAGCATGAGGAAATGATGGAACGGGCCAAGTTGGAGCAGGAGGTTAGACTGAAAGAACTACAGGTAAGAGAGGTAGAAGTCACCTTAACATCGGAGTTTAGATCAAAAGAAGTGGCATTAAGAGAGAAACTAGCTGCTTTTAACCCTGCTACCGCTTCTTCCCTTGTTCCCGGGTTTGATGAATCCGATATGGACGGGTCATTTAGGACTTTTGAGAAAATAGCCGGGAAGAATGAGTGGCCAAAGGACCAGTGGGTGTCAGTGTTAGTTCCTAAATTATATGGTAGGGCTCGTAGAGTTTATAACTGTTTAGACCAGACTGATGACTTATGATAACGTAAAAAGAATATCCTCACCTCTTATGCTATCACGCTGCATTTTTGATACCGGCAGAAGTTTCTGTAAACTAACCAACCATTTTCCCACACCTTTTGTTGAGTTTGCTCAAGAAAAGCTTAGGTTTTTGCCAGGCTGTTAGAGGTTACAGAGACCTCCACATTTCAGGATTTGTTAAATTTGGCAGTCCTGAGGAGGAAGAGCAAGATACCATTTCTAGCATCTTGAAGCATGTGGAGGAGCGTGGAGGAGTGTTAATTTTAGGGCGTGCTGAGCTGGTTGATGCGTACGCTTTGTTGGTGGAGTCACTGGGCAGTAGAGAACGTGGTACTTTCCGACATGTTAGGTCCTCCTCTGATGATAACCTTGGGGACGTGAGTGGTAGGTCGAAAGGTCCCACACCTACCCCCCCTGATGCAACCAAGCTTACTTGTTCTTACTGTAAAAACCCAGGCCATACAATCCAGAGTTGTAAACACCCAAAGTGTCGAATTGTTAAAAGTAGTTCCCTGGATCCCAAATCCAAACCAATAGCAAACACCAATGTGGAAAGGCCCCATCAGGATCTCTTCTCTTCATTCACCTATGAGGGAAAATTTTCAATCATAGAGGGGTCTCGTTCTTTCCCTATTCGTATACTACGTGATACGGGCGCAGCACAATCTATACTCCTGTTTAACGTCATTCCTGATATATCTACCGCATTTACTAATGAGAGTGTTCTAATTTCGGATCTCTCATCCCATTCTTCCTATCCTTTAGCTAAAGTGCACCTCCAATGTCCCTTGATTACTGGGGAAGTGCAAATAGCCCTAAGGAAAGACCCAATGCCTGTGTGCGGCATTCATTTATTATTGGGTAATGACTTAGTAGGAGATCTAGTGGTTCCTAACATAAAGACAGTCGACTCTCCCTTACCTGTCAACTCCACCACTGACCTTAAAGAAACTATTCCTCATCTTTTCCCATCTTGTGCTGTCACCTGGTCACAGAGTGTGCGAAATGGGCCCTCTTCATCTAAAACCACCTCTAATATCTTCCTACCCACAGAAGATCTGTACAATAAGACCATTAGTAAGGAGGAGCTCGTTAAAGCCCAACAATCTGATCCATCTCTGACTAAACTTCATCATGCATCAGTTGAGGGTAAAGATTTTAACACCCTTCCGTGTTTTTATTATCATGAAGGGGTTTTGATGAGGGCTTATAGGCCCCCTGAGCTTGCCCATCTAGACACGTGGTCTGAAATACATCAAGTGGTAATTCCCACCTCAGTCAGACCAGCATTAATTGCCCTTGCCCATGATGGTATTTCAGGACATTTGGGAATCCTGAAAACATATAAAAGCTCCTCCAACACTATTATTGGCCTGGACTTAGGAAGGATGTGTCAAAGTACCTAAAATCTTGTCATATTTGTCAAATGGTAGGAAAACCAAATGAAAGTATACCAGCAGCTCCCATTAAGCCCATCCCAGTATTTTCTGCACCATTTGAAAAGATTGTTGTGAATTGTGTGGGCCCATTACCAAAGACTAAGAAGGGAAATCAATTCCTGCTCACAGTTATGGATACCAGTACACGTTATCCTGAGGCTTTTCCCCTTAAAAGCATCACTTCAAAAAACGTAATCAAACATCTTTTGCACCTTTTCACTTCAGTGGGCATTCCTAAAGAGATCCAATCCGATCAGGGCACCAATTTTACGAGCAATCTTTTCAAACAGGTGATGAAAGACCTCAGTGTGGACCATTGTACATCTTCGGCTTACCACCCACAATCCCAAGGTTGCTTGGAACGGTTCCATCAAACTTTCAAATCAATGCTCAAAAAATACTGTATAGAACACCAAAAGGAATGGGATGAAAGCATAGACTTGTTACTCTTTGCCATCAGGGAATGTCCCCAGGAGTCATTGGGTTTCTCCCCGTTCGAGTTATTATATGGGAGACAAATTAGGGGACCCCTTAAAATAGTAAAGGAGCAGTGGTTTGACACTCCATCTATTAAGCCCGCAACCGTTTCCCAATACATTGACACTTTACGGGACAAATTAACTGAAGTCCGAACCATTGCTCAGTCAAACTTAAAAAAAGTCCAAGACAAAATGGTGAAGTCCCAACCTAAATTAGTTGAAAGATCATTTTCTCCAGGTGACAAGGTGTTACTCTTCTACCCATTCCAGGCACTCCCCTTAAAAGCAAGTTTACTGGTCCCTATATAGTTGCTAATAAACTATCTCCTCTCAACTATATAGTCCATACTCCTTGATCGCAGAAAAGATTCACAACTTGTTCACATTAATCTCATGAAACTTACCATTCCAGGCAAGTCAGAGGAAGACATCTCAGAGGCTATAAGTCAACCTGTATTGCATTCGGTTTTGTCAGGGCCGGAGCCGGAGACAGATGACATGGACCTATTGGAGAATTTAGACTTCCCTCTACCTAAAGAAAACCCTACTAACAGTCACATACTCAACAACTTGGATGAGTATTTTTCTGTTCTGAATCCATCTCAAGCAAAAGATCTCACTAAGTTATTATCAACATTTCCTAAAGTTACATCAGACCTCCCAGGGTTTTGCAATATACTTAAACATGATATTAAGCTAATCTCAGATGATGTACAACCCATTAGGCAATCAGCATATCGACTAAATCCACAAAAAAAGAGATTATGAAAAAGGAGGTAGATTTTTTGTTAAAACATAACTTAGTTGAGCCTAGTACCTCCCCCTGGGCTTCACCTTGCCTTCTCATTCCAAAACCCGATGGCACTTTTCGTTTCTGTACCGATTATCGTAAAGTGAACCAGGTCACTGTCTCAGACTCCTACCCTTTACCTTTGATTGAAGATATAATAGACAGCATAGGCTGTGCAAAATTTATCAGTACCGTGGACTTATTGAAAGGATATTAACAAGTGACCTACGGATAGGCCAAACAATCTCGGCATTTATAACTCCATTTGGTCTTTTTTCAATATTTGCTGGTGGCGTTTGGCTTTTCTGGCTCCGGCCACATTCCAGAGGGCCATCAACTTCCCAATTCAGGACTCCAGGGAATGTTCGCCTACCTGGGATGACCTGATAAAGCCGGACAGCTGAAGAACATCTGGTGCGTTTGAGATACTGTTTGCACGACTGCAAGAGACTGGATTCACCACAAACCTGGCTAAATCTGCTTTTGGCCGGGCCTCAGTGACTTACCTGGGACATATATCGTTGGGCATGGTATGGTGAGACCCAAGGACGCAAACGTTAGAGCTTACATCTTGTCCTTCCCCCCACTCCAAGGACGAGGAAGGAACTCATGCGCTTCCTGGGGATGTGCGCATTACCGTCGGTTCTGCAGTAACTTCTCCAGCGTGGCCGGACCCCCCACAGACCTTACCAGTTCTGCGGTCCCTTACATCTGGAACCAGAGGTGCGACCAGTCTTTCCACCGCCTCAAAGCCTTCCTTGCCTCCAAGCCTGTAGTCCACCCCCCTGACTACACCTCGCCCTTCCATCTGCAAATCGACGCTAGTGGTGTCGGAGTGGGGGCTGTGCTCCTACAACCCGACCCAACCACTGATGTTCTTCACCCTGTGGCATATTACTCCGCCAAGTTGAAAAAACATCAGACCAACTACTCGACCATAGAGAAGGAGGCCTTGGCTCTGGTGTTGGCAATAAAGAAGTTTGAATGTTACCTCCAGTCTTGCCCACAAACAACCCTAGTCTTCACCGACCATAACCCACTGACGTTCATCCAAACCAACAAGACCTCCAACCAGCGAATCCTCCGTTGGGCTCTCCTCACCCAGCCCTATAATCTACAAGTCCGGCACATAAAGGGGGTCGATAACCTGATTGCAGACTCCTTATCCCGAGCTCCAGTGGAAATGCAGCAGCTACTCTCCAGACGCACCAGTTGATCACCTCCTTTGCGCCAGCGCTACGGAGGTCTTTGGAGGGGGGGTGTTACGAACCCCTCCACCCCGCACTACGAACCACGCCATCTATTGTCCTGATCTACCTACCCACCACCACGAGCAACGCCATCTAGGGACGAGACACGTGTATGACTCGTCTTAGTTACCACTCCGAGGTTTCCCTTCTCCATATCCTGGGTTGCGTCACCTCCTCAAAGTCTTCTTTGTCAGCTCCAATTCGAGGAGAGGAACTTGGCTCTGGGAAGTGACCACAGGATCATCTATCCTCTAAACCTACGTGCAGTGACTACCTACCGTCTTCTACAATACTCAGCCTTACTCGTCAGCCATCTCAGCTCCTCACTTAAGTACTTATATGTTGTATTAACTCCCCCACGTCCACTTGCTCAAGATTGTTTATAAAGTTTATTAATATGTATATACTGTTAATGTTTAGGTTAAGTTTGGTTAAGGCAATTTATAAGCTGAATATTTTGTTAAGGGGATTTATGGTACTCTATTATGTACAAACGAAACTCTCATCCTTTGTCTATCTTTTATAGTCCGATTGTCTTTGTTTTTTTTTTTTATTGTTGTTACCTGTTGGGATCTGCAGACGTATAACTATATTCTAAATCCCCAACTCAAAAAATAACAGTCATAAGCTCGTTGAACAGGCTTTGTGTGAAATATAGCAGAGTCAAGAACTGCTTTTATTGTCCTGGTAGCCAAGAGGCAGCCTTCCCCGGTCACAATTATAAGATCGTGGGTTCGAGTCCTGGTGGGGTGAGGTGTTGATTATATGTAGAAATGTGCGTGCTCTATTGGGCTAATGAAATAGAAATGGATCCTCGTGTTTCGAAGCCGGATTTAGTAAAACGTTGCTCTGATCACCTAAGCGGCACGGGTGGTCCCCATTAGAGGTTCACGGCGCCATAAGCTCGTTCAACAGGCTTTGGGTGAAATATAACAGCGTCTAGGACTGCTTTTATTGTCCTGGTGGCACAGAGGTAGCGTTCCCCGGTCACAATTATAAGATCATGGGTTTGAATCCTGGTGGGGAGAGGTGTTGATTATATTTAGAAGTCCGTGTGCTATATTGGGCTTATGAAATATATATGCTTCCTCGTGTTTCGAAGCCGGATTTAGTAAAACGTTACTCTGAACATCTAAGCGGCACTGGTGGTCCTCATTAGAGGTTCACCGCGCCATAAGCTTGTTGAAGAGGCTTTGTGTGAAATATAACAGAGTCTAGGACTGCTTTTAGTGTCCTGGTGGTCCACAGGTAGCATTCCCTCGTCACAATTATAAGATTTTGTGTTTGAATCCTGGTGGGGTGAGGTGTTGATTTTATGTAGAAGTCCACGTGCTTTATTGGGCTAAAGAAATATATATGGATCCTCGTGTTTCATAGCCGGATTTGGTAAAACGTTGCTCTGGTCACCAAGCGGCACGTGTGGTCCCCATTAGAGGTTCAATGCGCCATAAGCTCGTTGAACAGGCTTTGTGTGAAATATAACAGAGTCTAGGACTTCTTTTAGTGTCCTGGTGGTCTACAGGTAGCGTTCCCTGGTCACAATTATAAGATCGTGGGTTCGAATCCTGGTGGGGTGAGGTGTTAATTATATGTAGAAGTCCCCTTGCTTTATTGGGCTAGTGAAATATATACGGATACTCGTTTTTCGAAGCCCGATTTGGTAAAACTTTGCTCTGATCACCTAAGCGGCACGGGTGGTCCCCTTTAGAGGTTCACGGCGCCATAAGCTCATTGAACAGGCTTTGTGTGAAATATTACAGAGTCTAGGACTGCTTTTAGTGTCCTGGTGGCCCAGAGGTAGCGTTCACCGGTCAAAATTATAAGATCGTGGGTTCGAATCCTGGTGGGGTGAGGTATTGAGTATATGTTGAAATGTGTGTGCTGTATTGGGCTAATGAAATAGATATGGATCCTCGTGTTTCGAAGCCGAATTTAGTAAAACGTTACTCTGAACACCTAAGCGGCACTGGTGGTCCTCATTAGAGGTTCACGGCGCCATAAGCTCATTGAACAGGCTTTTTGTGAACTATAACAGAGTCTAGGACTGCTTTTAGTGTCCTGGTGGCCCAGAGGTAGCGTTCCCAGGTACAATTATAAGATCGTTGGTTCGAATCCTGGTGGGGTGAGGTTGTTGATTATATGTAGAAATGTGCGTGCTCTATTGGGCTAATGAAATAGAAATGGATCCTCGTGTTTCGAAGCCGGATTTAGTAAAACGTTGCTCTGATCACCTAAGCGGCACGGGTGGTCCCCATGAGAGGTTCACGGCGCCAGAAGCTCGTTCAACAGGCTTTGGGTGAAATATAACAGCGTCTAGGACTGCTTTTATTGTCCTGGTGGCACAGAGGTAGCGTTCCCCGGTCACAATTATAAGATCATCGGTTTGAATCCTGGTGGGGAGAGGTGTTGATTATATTTAGAAGTCCGTGTGCTATATTGGGCTTATGAAATATATATGCATCCTCGTGTTTCGAAGCCGGATTTAGTAAAACGTTACTCTGAACATCTAAGCGGCACTGGTGGTCCTCATTAGAGGTTCACCGCGCCATAAGCTTGTTGAAGAGGCTTTGTGTGAAATATAACAGAGTCTAGGACTGCTTTTAGTGTCCTGGTGGTCCACAGGTAGCATTCCCTCGCCACAATTATAAGATTTTGTGTTTGAATCCTGGTGGGGTGAGGTGTTGATTTTATGTAGAAGTCCACGTGCTTTATTGGGCTAAAGAAATATATATGGATCCTCGTGTTTCATAGCCGGATTTGGTAAAACGTTGCTCTGGTCACCAAGCGGCACGTGTGGTCCCCATTAGAGGTTCAAGGCGCCATAAGCTCGTTGAACAGGCTTTGTGTGAAATATAACAGAGTCTAGGACTTCTTTTAGTGTCCTGGTGGTCTACAGGTAGCGTTCCCTGGTCATAATTATAAGATCGTGGGTTCGAATACTGGTGGGGTGAGGTGTTAATTATATGTAGAAATCTGCGTGCTTTATTGGGCTAGTGAAATATATACGGATACTCGTTTTTCGAAGCCGGATTTGGTAAAACTTTGCTCTGATCACCTAAGCGGCACGGGTGGTCCCCTTTAGAGGTTCACGGCGCCATAAGCTCATTGAACAGGCTTTGTGTGAAATATAACAGAGTCTAGGACTGCTTTTAGTGTTCTGGTGGCCCAGAGGTAGCGTTCACCGGTCACAATTATAAGATCGTGGGTTCGAATCCTGGTGGGGTGAGGTGTTGATTATATGTTGAAATGTGTGTGCTGTATTGGGCTAATGAAATAGATATGGATCCTCGTGTTTCGAAGCCGAATTTAGTAAAACGTTACTCTGAACACCTAAGCGGCACTGGTGGTCCTCATTAGAGGTTCCCGGCGCCATCAGCTCGTTGAACAGGCTTTGTGTGAAATATAACAGAGTCTAGGACTGCTTTTAGTGTCCTGGTGGTCCAGAGGTAGCGTTTCCGGGTCACAATTATAAGATCGTGGGTTCAAATCCTGGTGGGGTGAGGTGTTGATTATATGTAGAAGTCCGATTATATGTAGAAGTCCGCGTGCTTTATTGGGCTAATGAAATATATATGGTTCCTCGTGTTTCGAAGCCGGATTGTGTAAAACATTGCTCTTATCACCTAAGCGGCACCGGTGGTCCCAATTAGAGGTTCACTGCGCCATAAACTCATTCAAAAGGCTTTGTGTGAAATATAACAGAGTCTAGGACTGCTTTTAGTGTCCTGGTGGCCTAGAGGTAGCGTTCCCCGGTCACATTTATAAGATTTTGGGTTCGAATCCTGGTAGGGTGAGGTGTTGATTATATGTAGAAGTCTGTGTGCTTTATTGGGCTAAAGAAATATATTTGGATCCTCGTGTTTCGTAGCCTGATTTGGTAAAACGTTGCTCTGGTGAACAAGCGGCACGTGTGGTACCCATTAGAGGTTCACGGCGCCATAAGCTCGTTGAACAGGCTTTGTGTGAAATATAACAGAGTCTAGGACTGCTTTTAGTGTCCTGGTGGTCCACAGGTAGCGTTCCCTGGTCACAATTATAAGATATTTGTTTTAAATCCTGGTGGGGTGAGGTGTTGATTATATGTAGAAGTCCCCTTGCTTTATTGGGCTAATGAAATATATATGGATCCTCGTGTTTCGAAGCCGGATTTGGTAAAACGTTGCTCTGATCACCTAAGCATCAGGGGTAGTCCCCATTAGAGGTTCACGGCGCCATAACGTCGTTCAACAGGCTTTGTGTGAAATATCACAGCGCCTACTTAATCGTTTTTAGTGTCCTGGTACCCAGAGGTAGCGGTTCCCGCCACAATTATAAGATCGTGGGTTCGAACTTGGTGAGGTGTTAATTATATGCAGAAATCTGGAGTGCTTTTATTAGGCTAATGAAAAATATATCGATCCTCGTGTTTCGAAGCCGAATTTGGTAAATCGTTGCTCTGATCACATAAGCGGCACTGGTGGTCCTCATTAGAGGTTCACGGCGCCATAAGCTCGTTGAACAGGCTTTGTGTGAAATATAACAGAGTCTAGGACTGCTTTTAGTGTCCTGGTGGTCCAGAGGTAGCGTTTCCCGGTCACAATTATAAGATCGTGGGTTCAAATCCAGGTGGGGTGAGGTGTTGATTATATGTAGAAGTCCGGTTTCATTGGGCTAATGAAATATATATGGTTCCTCGTGTTTCGAAGCCGGATTTGGTAAAACATTGCTCTGATCACCTAAGCGGCACCGGTGGTCCCAATTAGAGGTTCACTGCGCCATAAACTCATTCAACAGGCTTTGTGTGAAATATAACAGAGTCTAGGACTGCTTTTAGTGTCTTGGTGGCCTAGAGGTAGCGTTCCCGGTCACAATTATAAGATTTTGGGTTCGAATCCTGGTGGGGTGAGTTGTTGATTATATGTAGAAGTCTGTGTGCTTTATTGGGCTAATGTAATATATATGGATCCTCGTGTTTTGAAGCCGGATTTGGTAAAACGTTGCTCTGAACACCTAAGCGTCACAGGTGGTCCCCATTAGAGGTTCACAGTGCCATAAGCTCATTGAACAGGCATTGTGTGAAATATAACAGAGTCTAGGACTGCTTTTAGTGTCCTGGTGGTCCACAGGTAGCGTTTCCTGGTCACAATTATAAGATTTTTGGTTTGAATCCTGGTGGGGTGAGGTGTTGATTATATGTCGAAGTCCGCATGCATTATTGGGCTAATGAAATATATATGGATCCTCGTGTTTCGAAGCCGGATTTGGTAAAACGTTGCTCTGATCACCTAAGCGGCACGGGTGGTCCCCATTAGAGGTTCACACAGTCATAAGCTCGTTGAACAGGCTTTGTATGAAATATAACAGAGTCTAGGACTGCTTTTAGTGTCCTGGTGGTCCAGAGGTAGCGTTTCCCGGTCACAATTATAAGATCGTGGGTTCAAATCCTGGTGGGGTGAGGTGTTGATTATATGTAGAATTCCGCGTGCTATATTGGGTAATGAAATATATATGGTTCCTCGAGTTTCCAAGCTGGATTAGGTAAAACGTTGCTCTGATCATGTAAGCGGCACGGGTGGTCCCCTATAGTGGTTCACGGCGCCATAAGCTCGTTGAACAGGCTTTGTCTGAAATATAGCAGAGTTTAGGACTGCTTCTAGTGTCCTGGTGGTCCACAGGTACCATTCCCTGGTCACAATTATAAGATTTTGGGTTTGAATCCTGGTGGGATGAGGCGTTGAATATATGTAGAAGTCCGCGTGCTTTATTGGGCTAATGAAATATATATGGATCCTCGTGTTTCGAAGCCGGACTTGGTAAAACGTTGCTCTGATCACCTAAGCGGCACGGGTGGTCCCCATTAGAGGTTCATGGCGCCATAAGGTCGTTGAACAGGCTTTGTGTGAAATATAGTAGAGTCTAGGACTGCTTTTATTGTCCTGGTGGCCCAGAGGTAGCATACGCCGGTCACAATTATAAGATCGTGGGTTTGAATCCTGGTGGGGTGAGGTGTTGAATATATGTAGAAGTCCGCGTGCTTTATTGGGCTAATGAAATATATATGGATCCTCGTGTTTCGAAGCCGGATTTGGTAAAACGTTGCTCTGATCACCTAAGCGGCACGGGTGGTTCCCATTAGAGGTTCACGGCGCTATAAGCTCGTTGAACAGGCTTTGTGTGAAATATACCAGAGTCTAGGACTGCTTTTATTGTCCTGGTGGCCCAGAGGTAGCGGTCCCCGGTCACAATTATAAGATCGTGGGTTCAAATGCTGGTGGGGTGAGGTGTTGATTATATGTAGAAGTCCGCATGCTTTATTGGGCTAAAGAAATATATTTGGATCCTCGTGTTTCGTAGCCGGATTTGGTAAAACGTTGCTCTGGTCACCAAGCAGCACGTGTGGTCCCCATTAGAGGTTCACGGCGCAATAAACTCGTTGAACAGGCTTTGTGTGAAATATAGTAGAGACTAGGACTGCTTTTATTGTCCTGGTGGCCGAGAGGTAGCATACCCCGGTCACAATTATAAGATCGTGGGATCGAATCCTGGTGGGGTGAGGTGTTGATTATATGTAGAAGTCTGAGTGCTTTATTGGGCTAATAAAATATATATGGATCCTCGTGTTTCCAAGCCAGATTTGGTAAAACTTTGCTCTGATCACCTAAGCGGCACGGGCGGTCCCCTATAGTGGTTCACGGGGCCATAAGTTCGTTGAACAGGCTTTATGTGAAATATAACAGAGTCTAGGACTGCTTATAGTGTCCTGGTGGCCCATAGGTAGCGTTCATCGGTCACAATTATAAGATCGTGAGTTCGAATCCTGGTGGGGTGAGGTGTTGATTATATGTAGAAGTCCGCGTGCTTTATTGGGCTAATGAAACATATATGGATCCTCGTGTTTCGAAGCCGGATTTGGTAAAACGTTGCTCTGATCACCTAAGCGGCACGGATGGTCCCCATTAGAGGTTCACAACGTCATAAGCTCATTGAACAGGCTTTGTGTGAAATATAGCAGAGTCTAGGACTGCTTTTAGTGTCCTGGTGGCCCAGAGGTAGCATTCCTCGGTCACAATTAGAAGATCGTGGGTTCGAATCCTGGTGGGGTGAGGTGTTGATTATATGAAGAAGTCCGCTTGCTTTATTGGGCTCATGAAATATATATGGATCCTCGTGTTTCGAAGCCGCATTTGGTAAAACGTTGCTCTGATCACCTAAGCAGCACGGCTGGTCCCCTATAGTGGTTCACAGCGCCAAAAGCTCGTTGAACAGGCTTTGTGTGAAATATAGCAGAGTCTAGGGCTGGTTTTAGTGTCCTGGTGGCCCAGAGGTAGCGTTCACCGGTCACAATTAGAAGATCGTGGGTTCGAACCCTGGTGGGGAGAGGTGTTGATTATGTGAAGAAGTTCGCGTGCTTTATTGGGCTAATGAAATATATATGGATCCTCGTGTTTCGAAGCCGCATTTGGTAAAACGTTGCTCTGATCACCAAAGCGGCACGGGTGGTCCCCTATAGTGGTTCACAGCGCCATAAGCTCGTTGAACAGGCTTTATGTAAAATATAGCAGAGTCTAGGACTGCTTTTATTGTCCTGGTGTCCCAGAGGTAGCGTTTCCCGGTCACAATTATAAGATCGTGGGTTCAAATCCTGGTGGGGTGAGGCGTTGATTATATGTAGAAGTCCGCATGCTTTATTGGGCTAATGAAATATATATGGATCCTCGTGTTTCCAAGCCGGATTTGGTAAAACGTTGCTCTGATGACCTAAGCGGCACGGGTGGTCCCCATTAGAGGTTCATGGCGCCATAAGGTCGTTGAACAGGCTTTGTCTGAAATATAGTAGAGTCTAGGACTGCTTTTATTGTCCTGGTGGCCCAGAGGTAGCATACCCCGGTCACAATTATAAGATCGTGGGTTTGAATCCTGGTGGGGTGAGGTGTTGATTATATGTAGAAGTCCGCGTGCTTTATTGGGCTAATAAAATATATATGGATCCTCGTGTTTCCAAGCCAGATTTGGTAAAACGTTGCTCTGATAACCTAAGCGGCACGGGTGGTCCCCATTAGAGGTTCATGGCGCCATAAGGTCGTTGAACAGGCTTTGTGAGAAATATAGTAGAGTCTAGGACTGCTTTTATTGTCCTGGTGGCCCAGAGGTAGCATACTCCGGTCATAATTATAAGATCTTGGGTTTGAATCCTGGTGGGGTGAGGTGTTGATTATATGTAGAAGTCCACATGCCTTATTGGGCTAATGAAATATATATGGATCCTCGTGTTTCCAAGCCGGATTTGGTAAAACGTTGCTCTGAGCACCTAAGCGGCACGGGTGGTCCCCATTAGACGTTCACGGCGCCATAAGCTCGTTGAAGAGGCTTTGTGTGAAATATACCAGAGTCTAGGACTGCTTTTATTGTCCCGGTGGCCCAGAGGTAGCGTTCCCCGGTCACAATTATAAGATCGTGAATTCAAATCCTGGTGGGGTGAGGTGTTGATTATATGTAGAAGTCTGCGTGCTTTATTGGGCTAATGAAATATATATGAATCCTCCTTGTTTCGACGCCGCATTTGGTAAAACGTTGCACTGATCACCTAAGCGGCACGGGTGGTCCCCATTAGAGGCTCACGGTGCCATAAGGTCGTTGAACAGGCTTTGTCTGAAATATAGCAGAGTCTAGGAATGGTTTTATTGTCCTGGTGGCCCAGAGGTAGCGTCCCCCGGTCACAATTATAAGATAGTGGGTTCAAATCCTGGTGGGGTGAGGTGTTGATTATATGTAGAAGTCAGCGTGCTTTATTGGGCTAATGAAATATATATGGATCTTCGAGTTTCGAAGCCGCATTTGGTAAAACGTTGCTCTGATCACCTAAGTGGCACGGGTGGTCCCCATTAGAGCTTCACGTCGCCATAAGCTCGTTGAACAGGCTTTGTGTGAAATATAGTAGAGTCTAGGACTGCATTTATTGTCCTGGTTGCCCAGAGGTAGCGTTCCCCGGTCACAATTATAAGATCATGGGTTCAAATCCTGGTTGGGTGAGGTGTTGATGCTGGACGGCAGTAAACGTTGCTCTTATCACCTGCCGGTACTGGTGGTCCCCAGTAGAGGTTCACGCGCCATAAGCTCGCTGAACAGGCTTTGTGTGAAGTATAACAGAGTCTAGGACTGCTTATAGTGTCCTGGTGGCCCATAAGTAGCGTTCCCCGTCACAATTATAAAATCGTGGGTTCAAATCCTGGTGGGGTGAGGTGTTGATTATATGTAGAAGTCCGCCTGCTTTATTGGGCTAATGAAATATATATGGATCCTAGTGTTTCGAAGCCGCATTTGGTAAAACGTTGCTCTGGTCACCTAAGCGGCAGGGGTGGTCCCCTATTAGAGCCACGTCGCCATAAGCCTGGAACAGGCTTTTGTGTGAAGTTATAGTAGAGTCTAGACTGCATTTATTGGGTCCTGGTTGCCCAGAGGTAGCGCCCCGGTCACAATTATAAGATCATGGGTCTAAATCGGGTGGGGTGAGGTGTTGATTATGGTAAGCCCGCATGCTTTATTGGCCGATGAAACATGGCGGCGGATCCTCGTGTTTCTGCAAGCTGATTTGGTAAAACGTTGCTCTTATCACCTAAGGTACTGGTGGTCCCTAGTAGAGGTTCACGGGCGCCATAAGCTCGTTGAACAGGCTTTATGAAATATAACAGAGTCTAGGACTGCTTTTAGTGTCCTGGGTGGTCCACAGGCAGCATTCCCCTGGTCACAATTATAAGATTTTGGGTTTGAATCCTGGTAAGGAGGTGTTGATTATATGTAGAAATCTGCGTGCTTTATTGGGCTAAAGAAATATATTTGGATCCTCGTGTTTCGTAGCCGGATTTGGTAAAACTTGCCTCTGGTCACCAAGCGGCACGTGTGGTCCCCATTAGAGGTTCACGGTGCCATAAGCTCGTTGAACAGGCTTTGTGTGAAATATAACAGAGTCTAGGACTGCTTTTAATGTCCTGGTGGTCCACAGGTAGCATTCCCTAGTCACAATTATAAGATTTTGGGATTGAATCCTGGTGGGGTGAGGTGTTGATTTTATGTAGAAGTCCGCGTGCTTTATTGGGCTAATGAAATATATATGGATCCTCGTGTTTCGAAGCCGGATTTGGTAAAACGTTGCTCTTATCACCTAAGCCGCACTGGTGGTCCCCATTAGAGGTTCTCGGCGCCATAAGCTCGTTGAACAGGCTTTGTGTGAAATATACCAGAGTCTAGGACTGCTTTTTTTGTCCTGGTGGCCCAGAGGTAGCGTTCCCCGGTCACAATTATAAGATCGTGGATTCAAATCCTGGTGGGGTGAGGTGTTGATTATATGTAGAAGTCCGCGTGCTTTATTGGGCTAATGAAATATAAATGGATCCTCATGTTTCGAAGCCGGATTTGGTAAAACGTTGCTCCGATCACCTAAGCGGCACGGGTTGTCCCCATTAGAGGTTCATGGCGCCATAAGGTCGTTGAACAGGCTTTGTGTGAAATATGGTAGAGTCTAGGACTGCTTTTAATGTCCTGGTTGCCCAGAGGTAGCGTTCCCCACTCACAATTATAAGATCGTGGGTTCAAATCCTGGTGGGGTGAGGTGTTGATTATATGTAGAAGTCTGCATGCTTTATTGGGCTAATGAAATATATATGGATCTTCGTGTTTCCAAGCTGGATTTGGTAAAACGTTGCTCTTATCACCTAAGCGGTACTGGTGGTCCCCAGTAGAGGTTCACGGCGCCATAAGTTCGTTGAACAGGCTTTGCGTGAAATATAACAGAGTCTAGGACTGCTTTTAGTGTCCTGGTGGTCCACAGGTAGCATTCCCTGGTCACAATTATAAGATTTTGGGTTTGAATCCTGGTGGGGTGAGGTGTTGATTATATGTAGAAATCTGCTTGCTTTATTGGGCTAATGAAATATATATGGATCCTTGTTTTTCGATGCCGGATTTGGTAAAACGTTGCTCTGATCACCTAAGTGGCACGGGTGGTCCCCATTAGAGGTTCACGGCGCCATAAGCTCATTGAACAGGTTTTTTGTAAAATATAACAGAGTTCAGGACTGCTTTTAGTGTCCTGGTGGCCCAGAGGTAGCGTTCCCCGGTCAGAATTCTAAGATCGTTGGTTCGAATCCTGGTGTGGTGAGGTGTTGATTATATGTAGAAGTCTGCATGCTTTATTGGGCTAATGAAATATATATGGATCCTCGTGTTTCCAAGCCGGATTTGGTAAAACGTTGCTCTTATCACCTAAGCGGCACTGGTGGTCCCCAGTAGAGGGTCACGGCGCCATAAGCTCGTTGAACAGGCTTTGCGTGAAATATAACAAAGTCTAGGACTGCTTTTAGTGTTCTGGTGGTCCACAGGTAGCATTCCCTGGTCACAATTATAAGATTTTGGGTTTGAATCCTGGTGGGGTGAGGTGTTGATTATATGTAGAAATCTGCTTGCATTATTGGGCTAATGAAATATATATGGATCCTCGTTTTTCGATGCCGGATTTGGTAAAACGTTGCTCTGATCACCTAAGTGGCACGGGTGGTCCCCATTAGAGGTTCACGGCGCCATAAGCTCATTGAACAGGTTTTTTGTAAAATATAACAGAGTTCAGGACTGCTTTTAGTGTCCTGGTGGCCCAGAGGTAGCGTTCCCCGGTCAGAATTCTAAGATCGTTGGTTCGAATCCTGGTGGGGTGAGGTGTTGATTATATGTAGAAATGTGCGTGCTCTATTGGGCTAATGAAATATATATGGATCCTCGTGTTTCGAAGCCGGATTTAGTAAAACGTTACTCTGAACACCTAAGCGGCACTGGTGGTCCTCATTAGAGTTTCACGGCGCCATAAGCTCATTGAACAGGCTTTGTGTGAAATATAACAGAGTCTAGGACTGCTTTTAGTGTCCTGGTGGTCCACAGGTAGCATTCCCTAGTCACAATTATAAGATTTTGGGATTGAATCCGGGTGGGGTGAGGTGTTGATTTTATGTAGAAGTCCGCGTGCTTTATTGGGCTAATGAAATATATATGGATCCTCGTGTTTCGAAGCCGGATTTGGTAAAACGTTGCTGTGATCACCTAAGCGGCACGGGTTGTCCCCATTAGAGGTTCACGGCGCTATAAGCTCGTTGAACAGGCTTTGTGTGAAATATACCAGAGTCTAGGACTGCTTTTATTGTCCTGGTGGCCCAGAGGTAGCGTTCCCCGGTCACAATTATAAGATAGTGGGTTCAAATCCTGGTGGGATGAGGTGTTGATTATATGTAGAAGTCCATGTGCTTTATTGGGCTAATGAAATATATATGGATCCTCGAGTTTCGAAGCCGCATTTGGTAAAACGTTGCTCTGATCACCTAAGTGGCACGGGTGGTCCCCATTAGAGTTTCACGTCGCCATAAGCTCGTTGAACAGGCTTTGTGTGAAATATAGCAGAGTATAGGACTGCTTTTATTGTCCTAGTGGCCCAGAGGTACCGTTCCTCGGTCACAATTATAAGATCGTTGGTTCAAATCCTGGCGGGGTGAGGTGTTGATTATATGTAGAAGTTTGCGTGCTTTATTGGGCTAATGATATATATATGGATCCTCCTGTTTCGAAGCCGGATTTGGTAAAACGTTGCTCTGAACACCTAAGCGGCACTGGTGGTCCCCAGTAGAGGTTCACGGCGCCATAAGCTCGTTGAACAGTCTTTGCGTGAAATATAACAGAGTCTAGGACTGCTTTTAGTGTCCTGGTGGTCCACAGGTAGCATTCCCTGGTCACAATTATAAGATTTTGGGTTTGAATCCTGGTGGGGTGAGGTGTTGATTTTGTGTAGAAGTCCGCGTGCTTTATTGGGCTAAGGAAATATATTTGGATCTTCGTGTTTCGTAGCCGCATTTGGTTAAACGTTACTCTGATCACCTAAGCGGCATGGGTGGTCCCCATTAGAGGTTCATGGCGCCATAAGGTCGTTGAACAGGCTTTGTGTGAAATATAGTAGAGTCTAGGACTGCTTTTATTGTCCTGGTGGCCCAGAGGTAGCATACCCCCGTCACAATTATAAGATCGTGGGTCTGAATCCTGGTGGGGTGAGGTGTTGATTATTTGTAGAAGTCCGAGTGCTTTATTGGGCTAATGAAATATATATGGATCCTCGTGTTTCCAAGCCAGATTTGGTAAATCGTTGCTCTGATCACCTAAGCGGCACGTGTGGTCCCCATTAGAGGTTCATGGCGCCATAAGGTCGTTGAACAGGCTTTGTGTGAAATATAGTAGAGTCTAGGACTGCTTTTATGTCCTGGTTGCCCAG
>NW_024746541.1:6822161-6839815 GCF_018991925.1 Homarus americanus | reverse complement strand
TAACTTGGCACATGGCTACCTAACTCTGAGGTAGTCTGAGGTGGTAATGAAATGATTGATAAGGGTGTCTCTGGTAGGTGAGCGAGGTGGATGGCATGTGTGGCGTGGCACAACACGTACCCATAATGACTTCACATCAGCTGGGACTTGAACATCCAGGCGTGACGGACGTAGGTCATCTTGACAGAAGATGGCAATGACCCCTCCACGTCCACGTGAACGAAGGTGATGAAAGAGTTGATATCCCTCAATATGATACGTTTCAGGGACACCTCAGTACAGTACTTAATAATATTGGAATGAGTTAATTTTACCGCCACACCACCCCGTTAAGTACTGTACTGCTGTGTCCCTCAGCACTCATTTAGTTTAAAACTAGGGTTTTTAAAACTAGGGTTGAAACACGATGACCCTCTTCAAGGGAAGATGTTGTTTAATAATGCGGCCATTTGTGTCTTTTAATTTCTGAACTCATCTAAGATCTTGAGGCAAGGGAGTCAGTGAAAATTGTACAGTAGGGTTTTCATTCTCTCTTTTTATGTATACATACATGCATACATAAATGAAGATTGTTATGTCTGAAATAAATGGTAAACGTAAAGAATATCACTCATAACGTCACAGCAAAGTCTATGACGTCACGAATAGCTTTTGGACGCAGCCAATAGATGGCGCTATTATTGAGGTATTTGGCAACTGTACCTTACACACATTTTATAAACAGTATTTTACGTGGAGCTTTCTTATCTTGAGTAGAGTATCTTGAACAAGACGTACACAGTACTGTCTCTGCCTTAGTGCCGGTAAGGTCTTACACCAAAGGCTTTTACACAAACAAATACCCGGCGAAGACACTGATATTGACGATGTCTGCAAAGTACCTTAGCATTCGTCAGTGTAGTAAAGTGTTTATAAGTGTTATGAAGTGTTGGCATGTGTCACAAAATGTTTACTAGTGTCGTAAATTAGTTATAAGTGTCTCAAAGTGGTCTTATGTCTTAAAAGTGCTTTTAAGTGCCGTAAAGTTTTCTTAAGTATTGTGAAATAATCACTTGGATCATAACGTGTTTGTAAGAAACGTAAAGTATTTATAAGTGTTATAAAGTGTTTGTGTCATGAAGACTTATAAGTGTCACAAAGTAATTGTGGGCGCCCAAAACATCCATCCGTGACATAAGTGTTGTAAAATGGTGTTAGGAGTGTCATAAAGTGTTACGTTACTTCACAATGATTCATGTAATATTCAAAAGTTTTATAAAGTGATTTTAAGTGACAGTAGGTCTGATAAAGTGTCATAGCGTTTAATAAGTTTCGTATAAAAAGTGCTATGAAGTGGCGGAGGTGTCCTAAAGTGTCAAAGTATCCTAAAGTGTTAAAGTGTCCTAAAGTGTCAAAGTGTCCTGAATTGTTAAAATGTCCTAAGGTGTCAAAGTGTCCGAAAGTGTCAAAGTGTTCTAAAGTGTCAAAGTGTCCTAAAGTGTCAAAGTGTCCCAATGTGTCATGAAGTGTTAGTGTCCGATTGTGTCACTAATCTAGTGTCAGTGCTCTAAATTGTCCTAAAGTGCCAGTTTCATAGTGGCATAAAGTGTCAAAAAAGTCTTGAATAGTTATAAAGTGTCAAAGCAACATATGGTGTCGAAAAGTGTTGTAAGGTGCTGTGAAGTCTCTCAAAGTGTCGTTAAAGACCATTTATGCCGTGAAGTGTCAATAAAGTGCCTTTAATACTTTAAAGTCTGGCAAAGTGTCGTACAGTGTCATTAATGTCCAAAAGTGTTTCAAAGTGTGTTAAACTATCACAAGGTGTATAAATGTCATGAGGTACAGGAAGGTGTTGTCAAGTGCCATGAGGTGTCATAAAAGTGTCAAGACGGTACCATGGGGTGACCCTGTACGGCACCAGGGTTCCCACCAGCACAAGGTAACTATACTACTGTTGTGTTCTGGACATATTGAACAAGTTCTCTTAGTCATCCATTTGGCATAAACTAATGCTTAAGATCATTGGTTCTGTCTTAGTTGTTCCCACCAGTTAAGTGTTAATAATCATATTGTTGTTTGTGTAATAGACGGCAGACAATCTCAACTTGATTATATTTTATTTTTCCAGGTAAGTGTGAGCTAAAACAGCTCTCGGAGGGATATTAACACACCATATCTCAGGTACGTCCAAGTTATCATAGTCATTGGTTATCGTTTAGTTCATCAGCTATGTCAGGTGTTCTTCGCATCTCACAACAGTTTTAAAGGAACGCTCCGCTTTCCCCTCATCTTCAAGGACGTCGGTGTCCCTCCCTTATCAATGAGTTAACGTGATGCCCCCACTCGTTCACGCGGAGGTTGGGCCCACTCTTTATCCTTACACCGTCTTTGTGGTACCGTCGCTATCTATATGAAAGTCTCCCCTTCCCTCACGCCGTCTGTGAGAGTATCGGAGTACCCTCTCCTCCCCCCACCTTCTTCCCGCCAGAGCCTCACCTCTTCCATTCAAGTGGGCACAGTGAACACACTCACCTGCTCTAGAGGCATCCTTATCTCTCCTGGAAAGTTGTTGCTACACAGATCAAATAATCTCACCACGCTGGCCATGGTTTTGTTATCCAGCTTTACAGGATATTAGCTAATCGACTTCGTGTTTTGGAGGGGTCATGTCCTCTCCATCAGCTGTTGACTCGTCAAATAGGTACCAGCCATAATTGGTAACAACCTAATTTAAAAACTAGTGAAGGAGATTAGTAATAATAGGTCCCAATCTCATTAAGTACTAATTCTAATGGATCCCAATTTTAACAGGCTCCAACCGTAATACAGTACTCAGAACCATAATGCATCAGGGACATTTAGGATTAAGGTCTTTTTGGGCAGAGAACCATTTGATCTTGAAATTTTCATGTTGGCCATCACAAGTTAGCATCAGAGACCAGTGTTTTCGGTGCTTGGGTCTCCTCCCGTTTTACATGTGTAGGAGCGTCCTCACATTCATTCCTCAGGAACGGCCTCGCTCCTTGTGTTTCAAGAGCTTTGGTCCGAGACTGAGCGTTGTTCTGCCAGTCAGTTAAAGCAGCACGTTTATCATCGACGAGTACATTGACTGCCGGGTCATTTTCACCAAGCCAGTCCTGGTATATCCTTTCGATCTGGCCCAGGGTCTCTACAGGTTTTTGTCATGACACTGTTAAGAATATCCCATTCGGCACTGGGTTTTGGTTTGTTTGTTGTTTTGTTATTTATCAGCCCATGTTGGAGCTGCTCTCTGAAAGCATGTGCTACCACTTAGTGTTAAAACCTCTTCTGGAGGTTTGCTGCCCTCGCTGTTTTGGGGCATCGTGAAGTGATAGCCAGGCCCTGACGAGCCTATGATTAGTGTCGCAGTGGTCTGAGCCACGCATGGCTCTGATGATGAAGACATCTCGGCGATCCCTATCTCTGACAATTATGTAGTCAATGAGATGCCAGTGTTTGGATCGTGGGTGTTGACACGATCCCTTGAACTTGTCGGCCTGCCTAAACAAGGTATTGGTGATAGTGAGGTTGTGTGCAGCACACTTGCTGAGAAGGAGTAGGCTGTTGGGATTACACTTGCCTAGTCCATTTTTCCCTATGGTTCCCTGCCAAATGTCAACATCTCTGCCAACTCTGGCAGTGAAGTCACCAAGGAGCACAACCTTATCTTCTTTGGGTATAGAGGTTAGCACTCTGTCGAGGTCGGCGTAAAAGGCCTCCTTGATGTCATCCTCTGCATCCAGTGTTGGCGGATGGCAAAGCCAACTCCATAAATGCGGTTTCTTTCCACAGCAGGCTTAACCTTCCAGAAAAAAGTACTGTATAGACAGACCCTCTTCTGGAAACCGGGACTCACTAATGGCTGCTATGTCAATGTTATACCTAGCCAGCTCTTTTGCCACAAGGGCAGTTCTTTCAGGACGCTCATTTGTGTCAGTATCCGGAAGGGTCCTGTCATTCCATGCAGCGACCATAAGAGTTTGTATGGTTTGTTTTTGTTTCGACCACATGCGGATGACCTTACTGGGTGTGGTTGCCCAGGCAGGCTGTTTTTTTTAGGCAGGCTATGTTTAGGGCACCTTTTCTAGCCCCCTCCCCATGTGTGGTGGTGAGCTGAGTGGCTCCTCGAAAGGGCTGCTGAATCGCACGGACAGGACCGGATTGCACTGCTGCCTAGATCCCAGTACATAAACGACCATCTTATCAGAGCTACCCACGTACAGTGTTGGTACTAGAGACTCCCGGCAGTCATCTCCGACTGTCCCCGTTGCTATGGGAAAGTGGCTTCTGGGACGGAAGTCGAGGCAGACACCAGTGAGGAGGTGAATTTGAGGACAGTTCAACCGGATGTCTGGCTACTTATGCCCTTACTCAGCATAGTATGATGCAGCTTCCCGTGGGCACACCTTATCATGTGCATTAATCATGTCACCTCATAGCCAGTGGAAAGTTACAGGGGATGAAACTGAATATAAATCTGATGTAAATAGCCCATTTATATAATACTTCTCTTGATGAGACGGTCACCACCGGCTATGCTCCGTGAGGCCTAAATAAGCTCACTGATTACAGTACATCCTATACAACCCTAATCATGTTATTAACGTAGGTGTAGACACTAAGCTGGGGATTCTACTACTGTAGGGGTTTTATCTACTATAGGGGTCGTATACTTTAGTGCCTTTTGGGTTAAAATGTTATGAAAAATTTTCATCTTGGATGACACTGACTTATAATAACAAAAAAAACATGACTTCAAACACAAACATTACTACCAATAACAAAAGCAACATGGCAGAAATATTCTTCGCCTACTTAATGTTTAAGAACGCACCTTTGTAGCAATGTACAACTTTTGGAACAGTAATCACGCTAGATGAACGAGTGTGTGGTGCTTAAGACTCTTTCAGCGAAACATTCATTTTTGCGGAGAGCAATGGTACCGAGTTGTGAAGGGGTCAACATGGCATGGCTGAAAATTAACAGTCTGTGATACTTTTGTAGAACTATCATATTTTTATTTTAAGAAGATGTGTCTTTGACATCATTAAAATATGTAGTTTGAAAATTATGAACATTCTTATCCTCCCTGGGATCAAAAGAAAATGTCCACATTTTCTATGTCTAATAACTATTGGGAATTATTTCACTTCAGTACATATTAAAATAAGTAAGCACTTACAACAATGACATAACCGATAGATGTCCTATCAATGTGGAGGTATGTCTCGAACATGTAAATGTGTGTATATATTTAATGTATACCTAGATACTACCTATTCCTTGTAGGCTTGATTGAAGAATCCCTTCTAGAATTTCTTGAAAACCTTGAAATTGTTGCGGCAATCCCGTAGACTTGTGTGTGTCACTCACAGCTGATTCCAAGGTCTGGTGACTGGGTCAGTTTTCAAGAAACTTCTGAGAATAGCAAACTACCACTCCAGGTTACACTAGGTCATCCACCACACCATACCTCAGAATGCTGAGACCATCTCTCAGACCGGAGATGTGTCATCACTGTGTCACAGATTCATAGGTTCCAGACAAGGAACCACAGCACCTCCCAAGGAAGATATAAAGATATACTCATATATAGAGGAGCTCGTACAGTAAATTATTTAATTAATGTTTAGCTCCTCACTGCCAAGCCATCTCTCGAGAAGCTCCCTTTCCATAGAAAACGTACCTGTATATAGTGCTTAAGAAAACGGATTAAATTTTACCATAGCTAATTTAACTATTTATGGTATCATGCTTCCTCATCTTAGAAAAAGTAAAAGTGATCTTGGGCCCTTTTTTCCCGGTGGCGAGTCAGGTGGTACAGTTTACAGAAGCGTGAAAGTTCGAACGTTCGTGCTTGGCTAGAGCGCAACCGCCGTCCGGCTGAGCGTACAGCAACATCGTTTTCCAAATGGTCGTGGTTGTTATAATCATGGTCGTGGTTGTTATAATCATGGTCGTGGGTGTTATAAGCATGGTCGTGGTTGTTATAATCATGTTCGTGGTTGTTATAATCATGGTCGTGGTTGTTATAATCATGGTCGTGGTTATGATCATAGACGTGGTTGTTATAATCATGGTCGTGGTTGTTATAATCATGGTCGTGGTTGTTATAATAATGGTCGTGGTTGTCAAAATCATGTTTGTGGTTGTTTAATCATGGTTGTGGTTGTTATAATCATGGTAGTGGTTGTTATAATCATGGTCGTGATTGTTATAATCATGGTCGTGGTTGTTATAATCATGGTCGTGTTATAATCATGGTCGTGGTTGTTATAATCATATTCGTGGTTGTTATAATCATGGTCGTGGTTGTTATAATCATGGTCGGTCGTGATTGTTATAATCATGGTCGTGGTTGTTATAATCATGGTCGTGGTTGCTATAATCATGGTTATGGTTGTCATAATCATGGTAGTGGTTATGATCATAGTCGTGGTTGTTATAATCATTGTCGTGGTTGTTATAATCATTGTCGTGGTTGTTATAATCATGGTAGTAGTTCTTATGATCATGGTCCTGGTTGTTATAATCAGAGTCGTGGTTGTTATAATCATGGTCGTATTTGTTATAATCATGGTCGTGGTTGTTATAATCATGGTAGTGGTTGTTATAATCATAGTCGTGGTTTTTATAATCATGGTCGTGGTAGTTATAATCATGCTCGTGGTTGTTATAATCATGGTCGAGGTTGTTATAATCATAGTTGCGGTTGTTATAATCATGGTCGTAGCTGGCTCAATCATGGTCGTGGTTGTTATAATCATGCTCGTGGTTGTTATGATCAGAGTCGTGATTATTATAATCATTGTCGTGGTTGTTATAATTATAGTCATGGTTGATATAATCATGGTCGTTGTTATTATAATCATGGTCGTGTTTGTTATAATCATGGTCGTGGTTGTTATAATCATGGTCGTGGTTATGATCATGCTCGTGGTTTATGATCATAGTCGTAGGTGTAAAATCATGGTCGTGGGTGATATAATTATAGTCGTGGTTGTTATAATCATTGTCGTGGTTGTTATAATCATAGTCGTAGTTGTTATAATCAAGGTCGAGGTTGTTATAATCATGGTCGTGGTTGTTATAATCATGATAGAGGATGTTATAAGCATGTTCCTGGTTATTAAAATCATGGTCGTGGTTGTTATTAATCATGGTCGTGGTTGTTATAATCATAATCGTGGTTGTTATAATCATGGTCGTGGGTGATATAATCACAGTCGTGGTTGTTATAATCATGGTCGTGCTCGTTATAATCATGGTCGTAGTTGTTATAATCATGGTCTTTGTTGTTATAATAATGGTCGTGGTTATTATAATCATTGTCGTGGGTGTTATAATCATGTTCGTGGGTGTTATAATCATGGTCGACGTTGTTATAATCATGGTCGTGGTTGTTATAATCATAATCGTGGTTGTTATAATCATGGTCGTGGGTGATATAATCATAGTCGTGGTTGTTATAATCATGGTCGTGCTCGTTAAAATCATGGCCGTAGTTGTTATAATCATGGTCGTTGTTGTTATAATCATGGTCGTGGTTATTATAATCATGGTCGGGTGTTATAATCATGGTCGGGTGATATAATTATAGTCGTGGTTGTTATAATCATGGTCGGTTGTTATAATCATGGTCGGTGTTATAATCATGGTCGTGGTTGTTATAATCATATTCGTGGTTGTTATAATCATGGTCGTGGGTTGTCATAATCATGGTCGGTTATGATCATAGACGTGGTTGTTATAATCATGGTCGTGGTTGTTATAATCTGGTCGTGGTTGTTATAATCATGGTCGTGGTTGTCAAAATCATGTTTGTGGTTGTTTAATCATGGTTGTGGTTGTTATAATCATGGTCGTCGTTGTTATAATCATGGTCGTGGTTGTTATAATCATGGTTGTGGTTGCTATAATCATAGTCGTGGTTGCTATAATCATGATCGTGCTTATTATAATCATGGTCGTGGTTGTTATAATCATTGTCGTGGTTGTTATAATCATGGTCGTGTTTGTTATAATCATGGTCGTGGTTGTAATAATCATGGTCGTGGTTATTATCATCATAGACGTGGTTGTTATAATCATAGTCGTGGTTTTTATAATCATGGTCGTGGTTGTTATAATCAGAGTCGTGGTTGTTATAATCATGGTCGTGTTTGTTATAATCATGGTCGTGGTTGTTATAATCATGGTCGTGGTTGTTATTAATCATGGTCGTGGTTGTTATAATCATGGTCGTGGTTGTTATAATCATGGTCGTGGTGATGTAATCATAGTCGTGGGTTGTTATAATCATACTCGTGGTTGTTATAATCATAGTCATGGAATTTAGTATCATGGTCGTTGTTATAATCATAGTCGTGGTTGTTATAATCGTGGTTGTTATAATCGGTCGTGGTTGTTATAATCATGGTCGTGGTTGTTTATAATCATGGTCGTGGTTGTTATAATCATGGTCGGGTTGTTATAATCATGGTCGTGGTTGTTATAATCATAGTCGTGTTGTTATAATCATGGTCGTGGTTGTTATAATCATGGTCGTGGTTGTTATAATTATGGTCGTGGTTGTTATAATCATAGTCGGTTGTTATCATCATACTCGTGGTTTTATTCGTGTTGTTATAACATGGCCGTGTTTGATATAATGGCTGTAATAATTGGCGGTCGTGGCTTATCATCATAGTCGGGTTATTATAATCATGGTCGTGGTTGTTATAATCATGGTCGTGGTTGTTATAATCATGGTCGTGTTTGTTATAATCATGGTCGTGGTTATTATAATCATGGTCGTGGGTGATATAATTATAGTCGAGGTTGTTATAATCATGGTCGTGGTTGTTATAATCAGAGTCGAGGTTGTTATAATCATAGTCGTGGTTATTATAATCATAGTCGTGGTAGTTATAATCATGCTCGTGGTTGTTATAATCATGGTCGTGGTTGTCATAATCATAGTTGTGGTTGTTATAATCATGGTCGTGGTTGTTATGATCAGAGTCGTGGTTATTATAATCATTGTCGTGGTTGCTATAATCATGGTCGTGGTTATTATAATCATGGTCGTGGTTGTTATAATCATGGTCGTGGTTGTTATAATCATAGTTGTGTTTGTTATAATCATGGTCGTGGTTGTTATAATTATGGTCGTGGTTGTTATAATCATTGTCGTGGTTGTTATAATCATGGTCGTGGTTGTTATAATCATGGTCGTGGTTATTATAATCTTGGTCGTGTTTGTTACAATCATGGTCGTGGTTGTTATAATCATGGTCGTGGTTGCTATAATCATGGTCATGGTTGTCATAATCATGGTAGTGGTTATGATCATAGTCGTGGTTGTTATAATCATTGTCGTGGTTGTTATAATCATGGTCGTGCTTGTTATAATTATGGTCGTGGTTGTTATAATCATTGTCGTGGTTGTTATAATCATGGTCTTGGTTATTATAATAATGGTCGTGGTTGTTACAATCATGGTCGCGGTTGTTATAATCATGGTCGTGGTTGTTATAATCATAGTCGTGGTTATTATAATCATGGTCGTGGTAGTTATAATCATGCTCGTGGTTGTTATAATCAATGGTCGAGGTTATTATAATCATTGTCATGGTTGCTATAATCATGGTCATGGTTGTCATAATCATGGTAGTGGTTATGATCATAGTCGTGGTTGTTATAATCATTGTCGTGGTTGTTATAATTATGGTCGCATTTGTTATAATTATGGTCGTGGTTATTATAATCATTGTCGTGGATGTTACAATCATGGTCGTGGTTGTTATAATCGTCGTCGTGGTTATTATAATCATTGTCGTGGTTGTTACAATCATGGTCGTGGTTGTTATAATCATGGTCGTGGTTGCTATAATCATGGTTATGGTTGTCATAATCATGGTAGTGGTTATGATCATAGTCGTGGTTGTTATAATCATTGTCGTGGTTGTTATAATCATGGTAGTAGTTCTTATGATCATTGTCGTGGTTGTTATAATCATGGTCGTGCTTGTTATAATCTTGGTCGTCGTTGTTATAATCATGGTCATGGTTGTTATAATCCTGGTCGTGTTTGTTATAATCATGGTCGTGGTTGTTATAATTTTGGTCGTGGTTGTTATAATCATGGTCGTGGTTGTTATAATCAGAGTCGTGGTTGTTATAATCATGGTCGTATTTGTTATAATCATGGTCGTGGTTGTTATAATCATGGTAGTGGTTGTTATAATCATAGTCGTGGTTATTATAATCATGGTCGTGGTCGTGGTTGTTATAATCATGGTAGTGGTTGTTATAATCATAGTCGTGGTTATTATAATCATGGTCGTGGTAATTATAATCTATGCTCGTGGTTGTTATAATCATGCTCGTGGTTGTTATGATCAGAGTCGTGATTATTATAATCATTGTCGTGGTTGTTATAATTATAGTCGGTTGATATAATCATGGTCGGTTATTATAATCATGGTCGTGTTTGTTATAACTGGTCGTGGTTATTATAATCATGGTCGTGGTTATGATCATGCTCGTGGTTTATGATCATAGTCGTAGGTAAAATCATGGTCGTGGGTGATATAATTTTAGTCGTGTTTGTTATAATCATGGTCGTGGTTATTATAATCATGGTCGTGGGTGTTATAATCATGGTCGTGGGTGTTATAATCATGGTCGTGGTTGTTATAATCAGGACGTGGTTGTTATAATCATGGCCGTAGTTGTTATAATCATGGTTGTGGTTGATATAATCATGGTCCTGGTTGTTATAATCATAGTCGTGGTTATTATAATCACGGTCGGTTGTTATGATCAGAGTCGGTTATTATAATCATTGTCGTGGTTGCTATAATCATGGTCGGTTATTATAATCATGGTCGTGGTTGTTATAATCATGGTCGTGGTTGTTATAATCATAGTTGTGTTTGTTATAACTGCGGTCGTAGTTGTTATAATTATGGTCGTGGTTGTTATAATCATTGTCGTGGTTGTTATAATCATGGTCGGTTGTTATAATCATGGTCGGGTTATTATAATCTGGTCGTGTTTGTTACAATCATGGTCGGGTTGTTATAATCATGGTCGGTTGCTATAATCATGGTCATGGCAATCATGGTAGTGGTTATGATCATAGTCGTTGTTATAACTGTCGTTGTTATAATCATGGTCGTGCTTGTTATAATTTGGGTCGGTTGTTATAATCATTGTCGTGGTTGTTATAATCATGGTCGTGGTTATTATAATAATGGTCGGTTGTTACAATCATGGTCGCGGTTGTTATAATCATGGTCGTGGGTTATAATCATAGTCGTGGTTATTATAATCATGGTCGTAGTAGTTATAATCATGCTCGTGGTTGTTATAATCAATGGTCGAGGTTATTATAATCATTGCTGGTTGCTATAATCATGGTCGTGGTTGTCATAATCATGGTAGTGGTTATGATCATAGTCGTGGTTGTTATAATCATTGTCGTGGTTGTTATAATTATGGTCACATTTGTTATAATTATGGTCGTTATTATAATCATTATCGATGTTATAATCATGGTAGTGGTTGTTATAATCATAGTCGTAGTTGTTATAATCAAGGTCGAGGTTGTTATAATCATGGTCCTGGTTGTTATAATCATGATAGAGGTTGTTATAAGCATGGTCGTGGTTATTAAAATCATGGTCGTGGTTGTTATTAATCATGGTCGTGGTTGTTATAATCATAATCGTGGTTGTTATAATCATGGTCGTGGGTGATATAATCATAGTCGTGGTTGTTATAATCATGGTCGTGCTCGTTATAATCATGGTCGTAGTTGTTATAATCATGGTCGTTGTTGTTATAATCATGGCCGTGGTTATTATAATCATGGTCGTGGGTGTTATAATCATGGTCGTGGATGTTATAATCATGGTCGTGGTTGTTATAATCAGGACGTGGTTGTTATAATCATGGTCGTAGTTGTTATAATCATGGTTGTGGTTGATATAATCATGGTCCTGGTTGTTATAATCATAGTCGTGGTTATTATAATCACGGTCGTGGTAGTTCTAATCATGTTCGTGGTTGTTATAACCATGGTCGAGGTTGTTATAATCATAGTTGCGGTTGTTATAATCATGGTCGTGGCTGGCACAGTCATGGTCGTGGTTATTATAATCATGCTCGTGGTTGTTATCACCAGAGTCGTGGTTATTATAATCATTGTCATGGTTGTTATAATTATAGTCGTGGTTGATATAGTCATGGTCGTTGTTATTATAATCATGGTCGTGGTTGTTATAATCATGGTCGTGGTTGTTATAATCATGTTCGTGATTATGATCATGCTCGTGGTTTATGATCATAGTCGTAGGTGTTAAAATCATGGTCGTGGGTGATATAATTATAGTCGTGGTTGTTATAATCATGGTAGTGGTTGTTTTAATCATAGTCGTAGTTGTTATAATCAAGGTCGAGGTTGTTATAATCATGGTCCTGGTTGTTATAATCATGATAGATGTTGTTATAAGCATGGTCGTGGTTATTAAAATCATGGTCGTGGTTGTTATTAATCATGGTCGTGGTTGTTATAATCATAATCGTGGTTGTTATAATCATGGTCGTGGGTGATATAATCATAGTCGTGGTTGTTATAATCATGGTCGTGCTCGTTATAATCATGGTCGTAGTTGTTATAATCATGGTCGTTGTTGTTATAATCATGGTCGTGGTTATTATAATCATGGTCGTGGGTGTTATAATCATGGTCGTGGATTTTATAATCATGGTCGTGGTTGTTATAATCAGGACGTGGTTGTTATAATCATGGTCGTAGTTGTTATAATCATGGTTGTGGTTGATATAATCATGGTCCTGGTTGTTATAATCATAGTCGTGGTTATTATAATCACGGTCGTGGTAGTTCTAATCATGTTCGTGGTTGTTATAACCATGGTCGAGGTTGTTATAATCATAGTTGCGGTTGTTATAATCATGGTCGTGGCTGGCACAGTCATGGTCGTGGTTATTATAATCATGCTCGTGGTTGTTATCACCAGAGTCGTGATTATTATAATCATTGTCATGGTTGTTATAATTATAGTCGTGGTTGATATAGTCATGGTCGTTGTTATTATAATCATGGTCGTGGTTGTTATAATCATGGTCGTGGTTGTTATAATCATGTTCGTGATTATGATCATGCTCGTGGTTTATGATCATAGTCGTAGGTGTTAAAATCATGGTCGTGGGTGATATAATTATAGTCGTGGTTGTTATAATCATGGTAGTGGTTGTTTTAATCATAGTCGTAGTTGTTATAATCAAGGTCGAGGTTGTTATAATCATGGTCCTGGTTGTTATAATCATGATAGATGTTGTTATAAGCATGGTCGTGGTTATTAAAATCATGGTCGTGGTTGTTATTAATCATGGTCGTGGTTGTTATAATCATAATCGTGGTTGTTATAATCATGGTCGTGGGTGATATAATCATAGTCGTGGTTGTTATAATCATGGTCGTGCTCGTTATAATCATGGTCGTAGTTGTTATAATCATGGTCGTTGTTGTTATAATCATGGTCGTGGTTATTATAATCATGGTCGTGGGTGTTATAATCATGGTCGTGGATTTTATAATCATGGTCGTGGTTGTTATAATCAGGACGTGGTTGTTATAATCATGGTCGTAGTTGTTATAATCATGGTTGTGGTTGATATAATCATGGTCCTGGTTGTTATAATCATAGTCGTGGTTATTATAATCACGGTCGTGGTAGTTCTAATCATGTTCGTGGTTGTTATAATCATGGTCGTTGTTGTTATAATCATAGTTGTGGTTGTTATAATCATAGTTGTGATTGTTATAATCTTGGTCGTGGCTGTTACAGTCATGGTCGTGGTTGTTATAATCATGGTCGTGGTTGTTATGATCATAGTCGTGGTTGCTATAATCATTGTCGTGGTTGTTATAATCATGGTCGTGGTTGTTATAATCATGGTCGTGGTTTATGATCATAGTCGTAGGTGTTAAAATCATGGTCGTGGATGATATAATTATAGTCGTGGTTGTTATAATCATGGTCGTGGTTGTTATAATCATAGTCGTGGTTGTTATAATCATAGTAGTGGTTATTATAATCATGGTCGTGGTTGTTATAATCATGGTCGTGGTTGTTATAATCATGGTCGTGGTTGTTATAATCATGTTCGTGGTTGTTATAAGCATTGTCGTTGTTATTATAATCATGGTCGTAGTTGTTATTAATCATGGTCGAGGTTGTTATAATCATAGTCGTGGTTGTTATAATCATGGTCGTGGGTGATGTAATCATAGTCGTGGTTGTTATAATCATGGTCGTGCTCGTTATAATCATATTCGTGGTTGTTATAATCATGGTCGTGGTTGTTATAATCATGGTCGTGGTTGTTACAATCATGGTTGTGGTTGTTATAATCATGGTCCTGGTTGTTATATTCATGATCGTGATTGTTACAATAAGCATTGTACCTGAGACTAAAACAGGTAGAATAAACCCGACACCTTATCTTTAATCTCAATAAACCCAGATTAACCTCACCTAATCAACAGGATTAGAGACCATTAGGATTGTACCACCAATACCGATACATTTCACACTGGATTAATAACAAAACATTTAATCACATTTCCAATAGCTAATGTCTTACGGATATCTTGTCAAGTTGTGAGTCTTACATGTCTATATATTTATAGTTTTGTGTATTGTATTGTTTGGTATGGTATTGTGTGGTATTCTATGGTATTGTACTGTATTGTATCCGGCTGACAGCGTACAGCGAATGAGGGTGCGGCCAGTCCGTAGACTTTCATGGTTAATTAGGGATCGTTTGCCATCTTAAATAAAATGGTTTATTAATGGCTTCCTAAAGAAACCATCGACATGGGACCAGGTTTGATCTACTCTACGAATTTTTTTCGATTTTTCCACCAAGTTTGATGAAAAACGATTGTGCCGTTTCGGCTGCACAGACAGACAAATAGACAGACATACATTCGGATAGTACTATAGTATATTAGATAGCTTGTCTGCTTGTTAGAGAACGACCTTGTCTTTTTTTTTTTTTTTTTTTTTACTAGGAATAGCTCTCCCAGGCACAGGTCACCGACCCACACTGGACACATCGGGGCCTGGGAGGCGATAAAATATGATTTGAAGCAAAAATATATACTGTACAGTAATTTATAAAATAAACAATTCAAGAGTGAGAGAAGATACATATGTTGTATTGTCAAATAAAGAAAACAATTGAGATCCTGCAATTGTGTGTAAATGAGGCAGATAGTCAGATCAGCAACCTAGGACTTGGTCACAATTTTTTTGATGCCATATGGCAGCAGGGTTTTTCGTCAGTGTTCACAAGAGAGGATGCGAACAATTTTCCTGCGTTTGAGGACAGGTGGTTTGACACAGCGCTGATCCACATTGTGTTCTCATAAGAGGTTATAAGAAATATATTGTCAATGTTAAAGATTCATAAGAACCCGGCCATGACATTATGCATCTCAGAGTGCTGAGCGAGTTGTGCAACAAGCTTGCTTCGCCCCTTAAGATCCTGTTCTGCAGATGCCTGGATGAGCAAAAGGTCGCCAGTGATTGGAAAATGGCTTATGCGAGTCCTATTTTCAAGAGAGGTGATCGTCACTCCACGAATAATTATAGACCATTAAGCCTGACCAGCATAGTATGTAAAGTACTTGAGAGTATTAGAAGCGATTCCATGATGGAACATCTACTTCGAAACAACCTTGTAAAGGATTACCAACACGGATTTATGCCGGGGCGCTCTTGTTTAACACAATTACTCAAGGTACTGCATGTGTCGAAGGTTTAGATGTTAAAGCCCTCTGGTTCTTTTAAAGATTACTGTCAGGTGAAACGGTTTCGCTGTCACCAAGGATATTGAACAAGATTACGGATATTAGTAACAAAAAATGACTATTATGTTTACATGATTAGACCACTAAGGCACACGTCATTGACCCACGTCACGGCTTGGCGGCAAATATAATAATAATAATAATAATGATAATAATAATAATAATAATAATAATAATAATAATAATAATAATAATAATAATAATAATAATAATAATAATAATAGAGCACCAAAACAAAAGAAAATAAATCAAAAGTGAGAAACGATATATGTATGTTGTGCTGTCAAAGTAAGAGAAACAATTGAGACCCTGCAATTGTGTGTAAATGAGACAGAAAGTCAAATCAGCAACCTGGGACTTGGTCACAACTTTTTTGATGCCAAATGGCAGCAGGCTCTATCATTAGACAATACATTATGCTTCCAATATCTTCCCAGGCTGTATTACCTCCCTGTTTGATAGCTGCCTACTACCTACAAGTATTTACACTGATAATCGACAGGAAGACAATACAGAACAACATAAGGATATGTATATATGGAAGTGCCGGACTGCCGGTCAAAACATATGTCGGGAGTGTAAACACTAGATGTGAAGCATAGGGTCTTGCATATCAACACGGCACAGGTGGTAAATATGTGTCTTTTCCTTAACAACTTCACAGCAGAGCAAGTATCCTCCTAACCGGCACAGGTACTTGATAATGGACCCAGGAGGAACAACACATACGCTAGGGTTGATAGTATCCTAGTTGGCGTGCTAACATACAAGGCTAGTTGTGCAGCAGTTCACACCAACGTGACCATGAATAAAAAGCTGCAACAATAAAGTACATTTAGGATATTGTTTCACTAATTTAGTAGTGGTCAACATGCTATTATATTTGCACAATTTATATACACTAAGTTATACATACATAGCAATTAACAAACAGATTACACAAGGCACCCTTAAAACACAAATAACACCATAGGAGCCATAAACCATAAACGATAATAAATAATATGGAATGCTCACAGGTAGTAGGTGACCAACCGGGTCAGAGAAAGGGAGCCAGCCATACAGTTATACCCCGCACTATGACTCGGTTCGACCTACCCATGGGCAACACTGCTTCAGATGCAGAGAAGAAAACCAACACTGAAAAACACTGTTCCAACAATCATTTGACTATTTTATAAACCCCTTTCAGTACGTTTGGACCGAAGTTCTGGAACAGGGCGGCAATATCGACAATATATACCTAGATTTGCCAAGGTTTTTGACAGTGTACCCCATGAAAGACTGAGAATTAAATTGGAAGGGTACGGGATTCGGGGAACTGTCCTAGCGTGGATCGGAGACTTTCTGCATGATCGCAAGCAATGTGATGTGATTAATGGTACAAATCGTCATGCGTACCCGTGACAAGCGGGGTGCCACAGGACAGTGTATTGGGCGCGTTGTGGTTTGTTTTGTTTCGTAAATGACATGCCAGAAGCTGCACACTCCTCCATACAAATGTTTGTGGAAGATACCAAGTTATTCAGGGAAATTAAGACTCAAACAGACTGTGGAGAGCTACAGAAAGATCTCTATGAGCTTCAAGAATGGTCGAAGAAATGGTTGCTATGATTCAATGCAATGTCACGAAGTGTAAGAGGATGCACCTGGGACGCACCAACGATAAGGTGGCTTGTCATATGTCCCAACGGGGCGAAGAAACTGCATTAATAGAGAGTGAATATGAAAAGGACCTAGGTGTGTATGTAGTCAATGAACTGAA
>NW_024746541.1:6807469-6822061 GCF_018991925.1 Homarus americanus | reverse complement strand
GTGATATCACTAAAAACCTGCTTAGTGCACATATTCTCTCAAATATTACAACATGAACTGTTATTCGTACAATACAGCGAAGCTTCGAGCTACCACATTGCACCACTGACCGATGGGGGGGTGGGGGGGAGGGGGTACAACGACTACCTCGAGCCAGGAGTGCATCGAGACTATGGCACGTGAGTGAATATAGTAAATCAACTTAACAGATGTTACCATGCATTATGTATACCGTCGGCATAGATCACCATGTATTATGTATACTCTATACCGTCGGCATAGATCACCATGTATTATGTATACTGTATACCGTCGGCATGGATCACCATGTATACTGTATACCGTCGGCATGGAACACCATGTATACTGTATACCGTCGGCATGGATCACCATGTATACTGTATACCGTCGACATGGAACACCATGTATACTGTATACCGTCGGCATGGATCACCATGTATACTGTATACCATCGGCATGGATCACCATGTATACTGTATACCGTCGGCATGGAACACTATGTATACTGTATACCGTCGGCATGGATCACACAAACAACTGTATTTACAGTTATTTAAACATATTGTAAATATCCTTTGTATCTTATATACCATCATTGAAGCTTTATAACGATTCATCACTTTACTCCTAGAATAATTGATTAATTACAATTGATTAATTGTTCTAGAAAACATGAAAATACCCAAATGTATCTGAGACATTTTAAGTGTTGTACAGTCACCCAAAAAAGTCCTGTCGCGAATCGAACCACGAGAATCAGACTCGTAAACTCAAACCAGTAGACACTGATACATTATTCTGTCCATAAATGCTTCGGATTCAAGAGTCTGAATCTCGAGGTTTATGGTTCACGACAGGACTTTTTTGGGTGACTGTATACTATTGACCTAAATGTGCGGGATAATGCCTTGGTCATTGACTTGTGGTGGTCATTGGCTTATGGTGGTCATTGACGTGTGTTGGTCATTGACTTGTGTTGACTTGTGTTGGTCCTTGACGTGTGTTGCTCATTGACTTGTGTTGGTCATTGACTTGTGGTGGTCATTCGACTTGTGGTAGTCATTGACTTGTGTTGGTCATTGACTTGTGTTGACTTGTTTTGGTCATTGACCTGTGTTGACTTGTGTTGATCCTTAACTTGTGTTGGTCATTGATTGTGTTGACTTGTGTTGGTCATTGAGTTGTGTTGCCTTGTGATGGTTATTGACTTGCGTTGGTTATTGACTTGTGTTGGTCATTGACTTGTGTTGACTTATGTTGGTCATTGACTTGTGTTGGTCATTGAATTGTGTTGGCCATTGACTTGTGTTGGTTATTTTCCTGTAACCTTCCACTTTGTTTGTAACCTTTCACTTTGTTTACCCGCTCCAACTGCAGTCTCCTCAGCCCCCGTGCTCACATGTTCCCCTAGCAGTTTAAAGACTTCAACATCTTTTGGAGTGCCCTTTCGAGAGTCCCAGCCAGGGTAGCCACTCCATCCCTAGACAGGTGCACCCCATCCCTAGTATAAAGGTTTCTTCTGCCATAGAAGTTGTCTCAGTTGTCAATGAATGAGACTGTTATTGACTTGCAATGTATGTCATGATGGCCATTGACACCAACTGCCCTTGACAACCATTCATTGCCAACTCTCCTTCTAGGCAGGATACCACATATGATAGGGATCCCTCCCTTAGACCTAACACGTTCTATAGCTGTCTTGAACTTATCAAGAAGCTCCTTACTCCTACACCGGTCAATATCATTGCCTCCTGCGCTGAGGCAGACAATGGGTTTGTTCCCATTACCAGACAAGATATTGTCCATCCTGTCAACTATATCCCACACCCTGGCTCCTGGCAAACACACACTCATCCTATTTTTATCTTTACCGCAAAAAGCTCTGTCCATGTACCGTATTTGGGAGTCGCCAACAATCAAGATTTTCTTACCTTCCTTGTCAGCCTTGTCCCTGACTATACTAACGTCCAATTCATGTATGAAGGGACTGAAAGAGTTGGTACACTTAGCTGTTGTTGTCGTATCCTTGGTGTGTTTTTTCACCACCAGTTTGGTTGTCCCTCTACTCACAACTTTCCATTCGCCTGAGTTTTCGTCATTCACCGGCTTTCCTTGTCTCGTTTCTTCCTTCATCCTCGCTATCTCTTCTTTTAATATCAAGATATCTTCCTTGGCCCTCTCCAACTCGGCCCTCAGAAGGGCACAGCCCTGTTCACAAGTCGCACTACCCATTCCTGAGTCGCACTAGCCATTACTGTCGCACTAGCCATTGCTGACTTGTGTTGGTCATTGACTTGTGTTGGTCATTGACTTGTGTTGGTCATTGACTTGTGTTGACTTGTGTTGGTTATTGACTTGTGTTGGTCATTGACTTGTGTTGGACATTGACTTGTGTTGGTCATTGACTTGTGTTGGTCATTGTTCATTAACTTGTGTTGACTTGTGTTCGTCATTGGTCATTAACCTGTGTTGACTTGTGTTGGTCATTGACTTGTGTTGACTTGTGTTGGTCATTGACTTGTGTTGACTTGTGTTGGTCATTGACTTGTGTTGACTTGTGTTGGTCCTTGACTTGTGTTGGTCATTGACTTGTGCTGCTACTTGACTTGTGTTGGTAATTGACTTGTGTTGGTCATTGACTTGTATTGACTTGTGTTGGTCATTGACTTGTGTTGCTCCTTGACTTGTGTTAGTCCTTGACATTTTGGTCATTGACTTGTGTTGGTCATTGACTTTAATTGACTTGTTGATCATTGACTTGTGTTGCTCCTTGACTTGTGTTGGTCATTGACTTGTGTTTCTTGTCTTTGACTTGTGTTGGTCATGACTTGTGTTGCTCCATGACTTGTGTTGGTCATTGACTTGTGTTGCTCCTTGACTTGTGTTGATCATTGACATGTGTTGCTCCTTGACTTGTGTTGGTCATTGACTTGTTGTGTTGGTCATTGACTTGTGTTGACTTGTGTTGGTCCTTGACTTGTGTTGGTCCTTGACTTGTGTTGGTCATTGACTTGTGCTGCTACTTGACTTGTGTTGGTAATTGACTTGTGTTGGTCATTGACTTGTATTGACTTGTGTTGGTCATTGACTTGTGTTGCTCCTTGACTTGTGTTGGTCCTTGACATTTTTTGGTCATTGACTTGTGTTGGTCATTGACTTTAATTGACTTGTGTTGATCATTGACTTGTGTTGCTCCTTGACTTGTGTTGGTCATTGACTTGTGTTTGTCGTTGACTTGTGTTGGTCATTGACTTGTGTTGGTCATTGACTTGTGTTGGTCATTGACTTGTGTTGGTTATTGACTTGTGTTGGTTATTGACTTGTATCACCAAGTCATTATCGTATTCACTTGAGCTGGTACGAGACTCCATCACCGAACGCTGGGTATATAAAGTATGCAAGTCTTCCATTACCAACTCTTTATCTGTGAAATTAATTCAAAACATTATTAATTAATCCATTCGAAATCTAATAAAGTCGGCATTTGCTGCAATATTCATGACGGACACGTAAGGAGAAAAGAAACATGCAATATGCAACAGAGAGTACATGTTGCTGCTGCTGCCAGCTGACTCTAGGCTCCGTGTGTCTATAAATATATGATTATGTTTGTATCCAAGACACAGAGGAATTCACGTATCATTTTATTGGTGAATGTTAGTGTGGGAGACCCAGGTGATGCTTCCAATCAGGGGTGAAGGAAACACACTGATGTCAAGTTCGTAAGTTCTATTTCTGGGACAAACACACAAAAGGAGTTAAGACAGGGGAAACAGCGTCCTGTCTTGGAATCTCTCCGCGTATCTCTATCTGCGCATGCGCGTACAGCGCGCATGTGCTCAAAGTCTGAACTAACACACAGTGACAAAAGGGAGTATGGTTATAAGCATATAATACAGAGACCTGAATCAATAATGGTAAATAGTACAGAGTTACATATTACAGCAATATTCGTCTCATATATCTACACCTCCCTCCCCCCTCACGCTCGTAGTGCAATCTCGAGCGGACTCTTTTTCCAGGAGCCTTTGAGAGTGACGTGGGAAAACTGGGGGGTCACTGAATGAGGACTTACTTTCCTCGTCCAAGCAGGGGTTCACAGGGATGTGGGGGAGGGGTTCACCACTAGGGGACGGTACTGAACGAAGAAAGCGGCGATTCCGCCACCATACCCGACCACTTGGGAGACGGACCTCGTAATCCCTGGTCTTGCCACAGCCCATGACAACCCCGACCTTGTCCCAGCGGTAAGACGTCGGGTCTTGAATCCAAACTGTTTGCTCGATACTCAACCTGGGAAGGGGTCGGGCGTGCTGATTGTACTGTGCCTTTACCTGGTCAGCACAGGCGGCTGCACGACGATCGCAGTCCTCGGTCTTGGCCTGCCACTCCCTCGAGAAGGACTCAGGATGGGCAGGGACACATGACCGTAGTGGGTGGCCGTATAACATCTGTGCTGGGGAGCGACCTGTGAAGTTGGGGGTATTCCGCAATTCCAATAAACCCCGGTCAAACTTCTCACAGTTAATGTTGCCTGAGGGTGCCGTCTTGAGGATAAGATGCTTGACGGACTTTACGGCAGCCTCGGCATGTCCATTGGACTGGGGATAATGTGGCGAGGACACCACATGATAAACTCCCCATCGCTCCATGCAGTCCCGGAAGTCGTTGCTGGTGAACTGGGGCCCGCCGTCAGTCCTCAGGCGCAGAGGGACACCAACTTCCCGGAAGTAGCGACAGAACATACGTACTGTATGAGAGGCAGTAGTGTTGCCTCCGCAGGGAACGACAACAGGCCAACCTGAGAGCCGGTCGGCGATGACGAGAAAGGACTTTCCCGCCACAACGAAGAAATCCGCGGAGACGGACTCAAAGGGCCTCGTAGGGTTGTCGTTGTTCATGAGGGGTTCCTGCTGCTGACTAGGCTGCAGCACCTGGCATGGCTCGCAGACTTGAACGGAACTAGCGATGTCGGAGTCGATGCCTGGCCAAAAAACAGCTTGTCTCGCCCGGCGCTTCGTAGCTTCCACACCCCTGCGGCTGTCGTGCAGGTGGGCTAGGGTGCTGCGGCGGAGGGCGGCAGAAACCACAACTCTTGCTCCATACAAGACGAGGTCGCCATCAGCATAGAGGTCGTCCCGCATCTTCCAGTATGGGAGTAAAGAGCTGTGTAAGTCGTACCGGTTGGAGGGAAATCCCGAGGTCACGCAGTTCAGTAGACGGATGTACGAGGGGTCCGCTCTTACCGCGGCTCGGAGTTCCTGAAGAGTCCTGTCGGCGTCCTGCAGTGGAGACTCTTCTGAGACGACAGCGTTCACGGTCACTACAGTCCTGAGGTGTGCAGTAGCATCAGCACATGCGATCTCGTCCTCTGGTGTGGGGTGGCTGACTGGGGCTCGTGACAAAGCATCAGGGATGCAAAGTAGCTTGCCAGCACGCCACACAGCTGTGAAGAGGTAGGGCGAGATCTTCTCCTTAAGGCGTTGGAGGCGGGGATTCTCGACCGCATCCAAGGAGTAGTGGTTCAGGATCGGGATGAGTGGCCGATGATCCGTCATGAGGTTGAAGTGTTGTAGGCCGATCAGATACAACCTACATTTGGACATGGCCCAGACGGCGGCTAACAGCTCCAGTTCGATGGTGGCGTAGCGAGTCTCGGCGTCAGTGAGAATCCGAGAGCCACACTGAACCAGACGAAGGCGTCCATTGCCGTGGTCCTGTAGCAGAGCGTATCCAATCCCATAGTGGCGAGAGGCATCAGTCTGGAGGACAACTGGCAGGGCCGGGTCGAAGGAAGCGAGAACAGGAGGGCTAAGGAGAGCTGTCTTGACGCGACGGAATGCCTCATCATGGTCAGCTGTCCAGGTGAATGTTCTCTTGGGGCTCATCAGGGGGCGTAGGGGCTGTGCTGCAGCGGCGATGTCGGGGGTGAACTCAGCCAACTGGTTTACCAGGCCCATGAACGAGCGGAGGTCGGTCAGGTTGGCAGGAGTTGGGAAGTCCCGGATCGCGCTGACCTTTCCAGGATCAGCCGAGATGCCCTTGCCTGAGTGGGTGTACCCACAGAAGTTCACACTAGGTGCGGCGACCACAAACTTATCCTTGTTGAGGGTGATCCCGTACTTGCGGCACCTGGTGAGCATCTGATGAATACGCTCAAGATGCGTGGAGTAATCCTCGTCATATAGGAGCACGTCGTCGATGACTTTGACACAGTTCGCCACACCCTGAAGGGCCATGTCACCACGGAGGCAGAAAGCATCGCCGGTAGCCGCGAAACCCATAGGTCCTCTGCAGTGCTGAAATCGGCCGTACGGTGTGATGAACGTCGTGAGGTGCTGATCTTCTTCCGCAAGTTCCATCTGCCAGTACCCACATAAGGCATCTGCTGTAGTAAACTACCTTGCCTTCGGGTCCACACTGCGTATAGCGGTGAAGGGTGTCGGTGAAGGGTGGGTCGGGCGGGAAACTTGGCTATTCAGCCTGGTGAGGTCAACGGTGATACGAACTCCAGTAATGTTCTTGGCGACTGCTACCATGGGGTGACACCAATCCGAGGGGTCGTCACCAGCAGGCTTAATGATCCCCTGGGATACCATAGAGTCGAGTTCCTTCTTAACTTGGCTCTGGAAAGCGAAGGGTTTCTGTCTCGGTGTGTGGATGGCGAAAGGTACTGCGTCATCCTTCAGGTGTATTCTCATGGGGGAGCCAGCCATTGGCTTGAGTGGAGCCATCTTGAGGTCCTCCTTGGAAACCAGCACGTCCTTGAATTGCAGTAGGAAGAACTCCCTGGCTGCAGAAGGTGACGTATTGGGTGGGAGGGGCAGCTCCCTGCACCTGTTGACATGTTTTATTTCTATAATTGGCTTAGGGAAGTCTGGAGATATTATGGCCAACTCTTGACAGTGGCCATAAGACAGTAGTGGCATCTGAACACCTTTGTGGACCTGAATCCTGGCAGAACATGACTGCTTACCTAGGGTGAGGGTAGCCTGAAATGTACCCAGAGCAGGTGCCATTGTAGAACCGTCTGCGGTGAGCGTTGTAGAAGTTGACGGTGGTTGCAAGCTGCTCCTAGGGATCCCCAGAATGTCGAGGTGTCTTGTGCCGATGACTGTGACGTCCGCACCTGTGTCAGGAAGCATCTGGATACGGGATGTAACGTCGCCGTATGACAGGTGAACACAGATGGGCTGAGGTGTCTTGCTGACAGGGGAAGAAGAGGATCCCACGCGACGACAGCGCTTGTTCTTCGCCGCCTGAGACTTGCAAGTAGTATTATTCTTCTTCTGTGACTGACAGCATTTGTCATATTATCCAATGCGGCTACAGGAGCGGCACTGAACGTTGTTGGCAGGGCACTTCAGTGTCCTAGCCCAATGACCACGACGGCCACAGTTATTGCAGGTGCTGTCAGCGGCAGGGCATTCAGAACCATGCCGACGAGCACAATACTGGCAGGAATGACCTGGCGTCGAAGTCTGAAGTGATCCTGAAGAGTGATGCGAAGCTGAAGTCGGATGTGAAGCTGAAGTCGGATGTGAAGCTGAAGTCGGACGTGAAGCTGAAGTCGGATGTGAAGCTGAAGTCCGGTCACGTCCTTTGTTCTTCTTATATGCGGAGATGGCACACAGCTGGTTAGATGGAGCACGAATGGCAGAAGTCGCACTTCTGGTGGCTTCGTAAGAGCGGCAGGTGGTGACAACATCCTGTAGAGAAGAGGCAGTGTCGAGGGAGATAAGCTTCTGAATAAGCTCTTCGTCCCCCACGCCCATGAGGATATTCATCTTCAGCTGTGTTTCCTCACAAGTCGACGAGTTCCCAGGACAAACGTCAACCTCCTCAGCGATGCGTCTGAGTCGTACGTAAAAATCGGCAAATGACTCACCCTCCAGCTGCTTACAACTGAGAAGTTCTCTCCTACGGAGAGCTTCGTTGCGGAGACCCTTGATAGGCGTCTGTAAAGCATCCAAGACGTCCTTCACAGTCTTGTCTGTGTCGTGGGGAATTTGCAGGTTGTGCTCCAGGATACGTTGCGTCTCTAGGGTGAGACACATCCTTATCTGGATCAGCTGTTTCTCCCTAGGCAACCTTGATAAATCGACCATCATCGAATAATCGTCCCACCTCCGACGCCATTCACGGAATACCTGGAACGAGGCATCAGCTTGGAGTGGCGGTGGACTCTGAGCGAGTGCTTTCTGTGGGGGGGGCAAAGAAGTTGAAGAGGACCCTGCAGGTGCACCTGTGGACGAAGAGGCAGGGGTAGTAGCTGCTTGAAGGGTAACAGGTGCCAACAACTCGATAATGGCACTGAATCTGGCATTTTCTTGTTGACGTCTGTGATTCTCTTCACGTCTTCGTTCATCGTCTTCCTGTCGCCTCCTGATGTCGTCTTGTCGTCGGTTTTCTTCCAAAAACTTAATTAAATGAAGGAAGTCGACACCAGTGGCAGATTGCGGACGTGTGTAGTGGGGGTTAAGGGTGGGTGGGGCCGCTTGATCTACTTTCCGATCCACTTGGAGTCCACTTACTGCACCGACATCCGTCTGAAGTTGGGCTTGTTGGGTATCTGAAGAAAACCCAATAAATTCCTGATCTTCCATATGGCCTGGTTTATTTCTCTCACAATTACTGTAATTAATAAGTGAGCAGAAAAGCAATTGTCTTTAAATGGAAGATATCTGCGAGCGTCTGTGAGTGTGTGTGTGTTCGTTCGTTCGTTCGTGCGTGTACTCCGGGCAGGCTGGCCAGCGCGGGATGGCTGGCTCACTCGCCAGTGCCGTCGAGACACGAACGGGGGTGGATGTCAAAACTTAAGCTCTCCCATAGGTCTTAAATAGGCTTCCCTCTTTTGTAAAAAGTGCAGGAACACGGGGAAACACTTTAAAGACACTAAAGGGCACACACAACACTGCACTGTAAATCCAGGAATATCGTGCTGAGGTCCACTCGACAGGAGAAGTTGACAAGATGGCGGCTCCGAGAGAGAGAGATTCTGTGTCCACTCCAATTCTGAATAATGTGATGTCCCAGCTAAACACTGCGCCATGTGGGAGACCCAGGTGATGCTTCCAATCAGGGGTGAAGGAAACACACTGATGTCAAGTTCGTAAGTTCTATTTCTGGGACAAACACACAAAAGGAGTTAAGACAGGGGAAACAGCGTCCTGTCTTGGAATCTCTCCGGGTATCTCTATCTGCGCATGCGTACAGCGCGCATGTGCTCAAAGTCTGAACTAACACACAGTGACAAAAGGGAGTATGATTATAACATATAATACAGAGACCTGAATCAATAATGGTAAATAGTACAGAGTTACATATTACAGCAATATTCGTCTCATATATCTACAGTTAGTAGTAATTACTAGTGCATAGCTACACTTAGAAACATGGCTCACTTATGTCCCCAAGTAGTGGACAAACATAGAACGGTCCTACACCATGCCAGGATAACTCCCGGTGTTTGTCATCTACTTGTTGACAGTGGTAACGGTCCTACACCATGCCAGGATAACTCCCGGTGTTTGTCATCTACTTGTTGACAATGGTAACGGTCCTACAGCATGTGAGGATAACTCCCGGTGTTTATCATCTACTTGTTGACAATGGTAACGGTCCTACAGCATGTGAGGATAACTCCCGGTGTTTATTATCTTCTTGTTGACAGTGGTAACGATCCTACACCATGTGAGGATAACCTCCGGTGTTTATCATCTACTTGTTGACTGTGGTAATGGTCCTACACCATGTGAGGATAACTCCCGTTGTTTATCATTTACTTGTTGACAGTGGTAACGGTCCTACACCATGTGAGGATTACACCCGTTGTTTATCATTTACTTGTTGACAGTGGTAACGGTCCTACACCATGTGAGGATAACTCCCGGTGTTTATCATTTACTTGTTGACAGTGGTAACTGTCCTACAGCATGTGAGAATAACTCCCGGTGTTTATGATCTACCTATTGACAGTGGTAACGGCAGGTATTTAAATAATCTGAAGGTCTAGTAGAAGAAACTAGACTTTACTCCACAATGTCAACTTTATTTCATAAACTAGTAACGGGAAGGTCACTCTGACTTGACGGTTCTAAAGAAAAATGAAGTAAAGACCTTTGTAAATTCGCAGTATTTTTCGTCAGTAAAAATAGCCCTCGCTAAGGTCGGTTTGTGGCATCTGGTGTCTGAGTTCAAGATTAGTTACAATGTGTGGCTGGGATGGAAGAAAAGATGGATCAAGTGAGCAAAGTACTGTTGGTCATTTCAACCTGATGTCGGTACTTTACAAAACCCTTACATATATTTTATCCAGTTGTGTATTAACATTATGAGGTTACAATACACCAAGTTTTATTATGTATGCCCCAGTCTTTAGTCTTACAATATTTTGACCTATATCCCAGATTATAAGTAACAGGTGCGGAAAACAATATATAAATTTATGAAATTCTAACTCTCTGTAACAGCGTTTATAAATACCAATATTTGAATTTCATGAGCAATTATCCTCTTGTAACCATTATAATAATACCAAGGCTTAATATAATTCGCCAGCACTTTTTGGGCTGCACAATTGCTAATAAGTGGACTGCTACGGATTTGTGTCCTGCAGTTTTAGCACCTGAGTATGAATGGTCCGGGGTGTGAGACCACTGGCTGAAAGGAGGTGTGTGTGTGTGTGGGAGAGAGAGAGAGAGAGAGAGAGAGAGAGAGAGAGAGAGAGAGAGAGAGAGAGAGAGTGCATGTGTGTGTAAGTTATAGATTGTACAAAATTCCTATAATTTTGTCTGTTTACTTACTGTATATTTAATACATCTCTTAAAACTCTACGTCCAATTTCTTGTCTCTTCTTTTTGTTCACATCTTACAAAGGTCAACAGTAATAGACACGGGGTTCTCATTACTAGAGCTTCCAACTAAGTCTTTTGTTTGCTTCACTGTCATTATCATGTTTACCTTCTTTTGTTTGGGGAAAACGTGAATTAAGCAACGCTGATGATGCTTTCCAAAGTTGTCTTGTAGGAAGGTGTTTCACCAGACAAAGTCTCGTCAGTTCTCTTCCCATCCCCATTCTCTGAACGCTGGTCGTGTGCTGGTCGGACGTGTCAGCCTTGTACTCTGTGACAACACTGCTCATTTTCACTGGCTGCCTAAGCTTTGTACTATGCCTGGGGCAAGTGGTGGGCAGAAACTTGTGAATACTTTAGCTAGAGAAGAAAAGATTGTTTACATGGCACTCGCCTCCTCCTGGGTGGAAGGTAGACCGGGTGGGGGTAGACCGGGTGGGGGATGTACCGCTGTCACCTGGTTCTGTGCTGGCACTCTTGCTTCCACCACCCTCCCCCTGCATATAGCCCATGTACACTCGCACCAAAAATTTTTGGTGCAGGGTGAGATCGACGACTTCCGAAACGATACGTATACACTGTGATATGTCGGGAAGGTTGGTAAGTGTATCCTCATACCCCCCCCACTAGGTGTTGCCATATGGCTGACAATCAGTGTGTTTGTTTCCTCTTTTCGGATTGTTGCTCTGTGTCGACTGAATGATGAGCGAGGGTTCGGTCTCGGTGAACGTGGGTATAAAACAGAGGCAATTTGAAGCAGTAGAGATCTATACATGCCAGACGACATGGAAACCTCAGAGGGAACACGAGGAACTATTATTGCCCTTCATAACGAAGGGTTCGGCGTCATAGATATTAGCCTACGGGTTGGTGTCCACAGGAACACCGCTGCACGATGGATTCGGCGATACCTCGAAACTGGTGCTACAGACGACAGGTCTCGGAGCGACTGTCCACGCTGCACCACCCCTCAGGACGACCAGTGGTTTATTTGGTAGCATAAACTAATGTGGCAATGTTCACAAGTATCACAAATAATTTTGTTAACGGGGAGCTCCTCATATTTCATAGTGTCTATTTATCACTTCCCTACCTTATTTATAACGGTTTGTTTCACTTGACCAGGGCTGCCAACATACGGCTGGAATAACTCGCCTTTCCCAATACCTATCGTCACTGGTCTCAAATTGTTCACACTACAGTATGCACCGATACTTTTTGTTGCGAGTGTACAACCCGTCCCTGTTCCTCCTCGACTCCTCCCTCCTCTGCTTCAAGCCCTGTAGGAGTGTTTTGTGCTGTTCCCTCTACATTACGGTGGGATATGGGTGAATGAATATATTCCGAAATGCATTACTCCTTGCTAAGGTTTTTGCCTGCCGAATAACTTTCCATTTCTTCTCCTTACTCACTAGTGTAATCTTGAGGGGATGAGGCTTGTCCTCCTGCTATTGCCCTAGCCCCCTCATATCCTGATGGGGGGCTGACAATTTTAGAGCCTCTGTACAAATATTCTCAAACTGCAACTTATTGTGTTTTCCTGCTCTCAGCTTCCTCCGACTGGTTCTCCGGGACTCCAAAAAATATTACATTGTTCCTGCACTCGAAATGTTCCCGTTGTTCCTCCTCTCCCCTAACAGTTGGTCTGGTAGTTGCCATTTCTTCGACACACTTCTTCAGAGTCCCGAGCTGGTGTAGAACTTGTTCGGATCCTGCATTACGGTCCGCCACCTCCCGTGGCCCTGATAAGGCCTGAGCATAACTCTTCTTCACTACCACCTTCATTCTATCAGCTACTTCCCCACTCTTAGCAAGGATCTCTTTCCCAACTTGCTCTAGTTTGGCAACCAGCAAGGATCCAGCTTCATCTATTCTCGTCCCTAGGAACTCGTTCCCCTATGGCTTGCAATCGCCTCTTTCACTTTGACTATGCACTCAGGGCAATACCAGCAACAACCATCATGCTTTACCACAACTCGTATCATCCTAAAAGCTGAATTGCTCAGACCCACAGTCTCATTCAAGATTCTTCGAACACTGCTGGAGACAGCTGGCAACTCAAGGCCGTTTGTTTACTAAAGTACGTAGTAAAAATTTATGAATGAATGTAAAAGTGATCGGTGATTGGTTACTTAGTTCCCCGTTGCTTAATTAATGGTTGGGCTTTGTTGTTTCGAATTATATTATACCTTTCCGCTGGTATATACTGTTTATTTGATTTTAAAATAGATAGAGCAATGAGCCAACCTATATGAATTGATGTTTAGACAATTAAACATAAGTAAAAATCGGTAAGCATCTTAAAGAACATCATACATCGGGCACAGCTGTGTGTAGGCTGTTTATGAGGTTGCCTGTTTATCATTAATTTATACTAATATTATCTTCAAACGTTTAATCCATTTCCGGTAATTTCTCCAGTCGTATGTAACCGATGCTAAACAGACTTCTTTCTAAACACGCTGATTTCATACAACGCAAACTGCTGTAATAATTCTCTGTGAGATTAAGCAGAATCATCGGTTCACTGCTACCTGTCATAAGTGTGTGTGTGTGTGTGTGTGTGTGTGTGTGTGTGTGTGTGTGTGTGTGTGTGTGTGTGTGTGTGTGTGCGTGCGTGTGTGTGTGCACGCCTGTGAGTTCAATGCTTTTCTGTGAAAACAGTTGTATAAATGAAACTGTATTATGAAGTTTATATAATGAAATTATTTATCTTACGTTCCCTATGAGGCATTGGAAATAGAAATTTATATATAATGTTTAAATAATATGTCATGAAATGGTTAATACACAGTTATTACGAAATGAAAGACTTTCCAATGCGATCCTGTGATGAACCAGTTTATAAACAAGGTTTTTTGTGGGCAAATAATCAATAATCGAAATAAATGTCATTTGAAATATATAATGAGCTAAGTCTGCTCAGATGATTATCTCAATGACAGTTGAAAGGTCGACAGCGATACAACATATATGCTACCCCATTAGCTATACCTTCAGTACTAGTTTTCACTCATTAATGTAATATTTTTTTTATAATTAATAAAAACGGCAAGGGACCCCGACGAAATCGACTATTTTTCACGAGCGCGTGCGTATGAGTATGTGTCTCTGCAAGTGTCCGCAACTATTCGAACATTATTGTAAGTTGTGAAATAATTGTGAGGTAAAGTTGTAACATAGTTTGATATTTGGGCAAGGATTTCTTCCCATTTCTTATAAATAAATGGAGATAAAAATATTTAGAAATACAATTATTACAGTAAACCTTTTCCAAGAATTCATAAATATATTGCGAACGGAATGACACGAACTTATTAGATTTGAGATTATAAGATTGAAATATAAAATATAAATTTCCTCGTCACAAGTGCCTTCAAGACCCGGATTGGACAGCTGTGATCGGACCATTATATACAGTATTGCATGAATTGTGTCGTTATACAGTTGTTTCTTTGTCTCCCTCTCCCTCTCTCATTTTTTTCGTGGTAGATATGGTAATTATTTCACATGCAATATATTTATCATATATGATACTGTACTCTTTCAAAATAATTATAAGTATAATGTTACGATTTGCTTGACTTAAATCATCCTGAATACATACTGCATAAGTGAGGATATTAGAAGAGGATTGTTTCCTTTACATTTATTATACAATTTGACATATATTTATGAAAATTATATGGATAGGACACCCATTGTGCATGAAAATGAT
>NW_024746541.1:6782984-6807369 GCF_018991925.1 Homarus americanus | reverse complement strand
CATACACACACACACACACACACACACACACACATACACACACACACACACACACACACTTATGACAGGTAGCAGTGAATCGATGATTCTGCTTAATCTCACAGAGAATTAAAACAGCAGTTTGCGTTGTATGAAATCAGCGTGTTTAGAAAGAAGTCTGTTTAGCATCGGTTACATACGACTGGAGAAATTACCGGAAATGGATTAAACGTTTGAAGATAATATTAGTATAAATTAATGATAAACAGGCAACCTCATAAACAACCTGCACACAGCTGTGCCCGATGTATGATGTTCTTTAAGATGCGTTTAATTGTCTAAACATCAATTCATATAGGTTGGCTCATTGCTCTATCTATTTTAAAATCAAATAAACAGTATATACCAGCGGAAAGGCATAATATAATACGAAACAACAAAGCCCAACCATTAATTAAGCAACGGGGAACTAAGTAACCAATTACCGATCACTTTACATTCATTCATAAATTTTTACTACGTACTTTAGTAAACAAACGGCCTTGAGTTGCCAGCTGTCTCCAGCAGTGTTTGAAGAATCTTGAATGAGACTGTACATTGTGTGGGTCTGAGCAATTCTGCTTTTAGGATGATACGAGTTGCGGTAAAGCATGATGGTTGTTGCTGGTATTGCCCTGAGTGCACAGTCAAAGTGAAAGAGGCGATTGCAAGCCATAGGGGAACGAGTTCCTAGGGACGAGAATAGATGAAGCTGGATCCTTGCTGGTTGCCAAACTAGAGCAAGTTGGGAAAGAGATCCTTGCTAAGAGTGGGGAAGTAGCTGATAGAATGAAGGTGGTAGTGAAGAAGAGTTATGCTCAGGCCTTATCAGGGCCACTGGAGGTGGCGGACCGTAATGCAGGATCCGAACAAGTTCTACACCAGCTCGGGACTCTGAAGAAGTGTGTCGAAGAAATGGCAACTACCAGACCAACTGTTAGGGGAGAGGAGGAACAACGGGAACATTTCGAGTGCAGGAACAATGTAATATTTTTTGGAGTCCCGGAGAACCAGTCGGAGGAAGCTGAGAGCAGGAAAACACAATAAGTTGCAGTTTGAGAATATTTGTACAGAGGCTCTAAAATTGTCAGCCCCCCATCAGGATATGAGGAGGCTAGGGCAATAGCAGGAGGACAAGCCTCGTCCCCTCAAGATTACACTAGTGAGTAAGGAGAAGAAATGGAAAGTTATTCGGCAGGCAAAAACCTTAGCAAGGAGTAATGCATTTCGGAATATATTCATTCACCCATATCCCACCGTAATGTAGAGGGAACAGCACAAAACACTCCTACAGGGCTTGAAGCAGAGGAGGGAGGAGTCGAGGAGGAACAGGGACGGGTTGTATACTCGCAACAAAAAGTATCGGTGCATACTGTAGTGTGAACAATTTGAGACCAGTGACGATAGGTACTGGGAAAGGCGAGTTATTCCAGCCGTATGTTGGCAGCCCTGGTCAAGTGAAACAAACCGTTATAAATAAGGTAGGGAAGTGATAAATAGACACTATGAAATTATTTGTGATACTTGTGAATATTGCCACATTAATTTATGCTTCCAAATAAACCACTGGTCGTCCTGAGGGGTGGTGCAGCGTGGACAGCCGCTCCGAGACCTGTCGTCTGTAGCACCAGTTTCGAGGTATCGCCGAATCCATCGTGCAGCGGTGTTCCTGTGGACACCAACCCGTAGGCTAATATCTGTGACGCCGAACCCTTCGTTATGAAGGGCAATAATAGTTCCTCGTGTTCCCTCTGAGGTTTCCATGTCGTCTGGCATGTATAGATCTCTACTGCTTCAAATTACCTCCGTTTTATACCCACGTTCACCGAGACCGAACCCTCGCTCATCATTCAGTCGACACAGAGCAACAATCCGAAAAGAGGAAACAAACACACTGATTGTCAGCCATATGGCAACACCTAGTGGGGGGGGGGGGGTTATGAGGATACACTTACCAACCTTCCCGACATATCACAGTGTATACGTATCGTTTTGGAAGTCGTCGATCTCACCCTGCACCAATAATTTTTGGTGCGAGTGTACATGGGCTATATGCAGGGGGAGGGTGGTGGAAGCAAGAGTGCCAGCACAAAACCAGAGGGGAGCAAACACCCAAGCCACTGGACCTCATCATAACAAACGAGGAGGGTATGGTGACGTATTGGCCCCTGTCTAATAGACAGTAGTGCTTATATAAAGATGGGTTATATACATTAGGTTTATATACTTACATCATCCATGGTAGTTTTCCAAGAGCTGTGAGCTATCATGTGCAGACCATGTGATAGTATTGTCCACTGGCAAGTCCCTTCTCTAAGATGCTAGAGTCAGCTGTTAAAAGCCGGCTCTATTCCAGTAGTCGCTCAACTCTTAGAACGGATGAACAAGTGACATAAAGCTTATTATTGATAAGCTCCGTCCATCACTAACACTCGCATCTCGTAGTGTTGATTACGGTGGTATCCTACTTGACTGTGCATTGTTTATTTTTATAAATAAATGGATAAAGACCATTTGGTTTGTAAACTCAACCCATAAACTTTTTAAGGTGACTACGAAGTTACCTCTCATCAGCAAAGCTCAGGTAACCGGAAGTAGTTACATAAATGCGGCAGTGAACTAAGAAAGATTCCCTAACACGATCCAGTGTTTTTATCCCAAAACTAACCTCTTTTGGTTAAACTTTGAAATTCTCCATGGTTGTATCTGGATATATACCGTATTGAGTGATATGCTTATTTGACGCCCCAGACGACATTCAAATTTTTATATATATCTTAAAAGTGAATTACTAATAATTCAGTTCATTGTGGCAACAGTCGTCCAAAGCCGGCAACAGTCATCCAAGGTCCACTGGACGTGACTACAGTTGTTGTGGCTACTTTAGCATTCAACAACCACTCAGCGAATTTTTCCGCCTAGCCTGAGGAAACCCCCCAGCTACAGGCAAGCCCCGGTCACCCCCCCACCCCCCCCAGTCTGTGTCGGTCCTTTTTAAAGATATATATCACACACAAATATATGTATTATTTTTGGAATTAATAAGTGGCAGGGCTGAAGTAAACACTTTGTTGGTTTTCTTTATTGTAGAAAATTATAGTTCCACAGGTACTTAGTTCAGTTGAGAATATATTATACCTTCTCTACTAGGGGAACTGTCTTTGTGTACGCGCACAGGAGAACATTGGGCTCTCTGTGTAACAAAATGTATGAGTCTGATCTCTCTCCAGCCTCTCTTAAACTAGAGAGAGAGGGAGGAGCAGGCCAGGTATGTTATGACTTGGTTAACCTCGCCTGCCCACGGGAGTGTGAGAAAGGAAACACGTCAGATATTCTGTTGTGCTCACAGTCACGGTCTGACCACGTAAGGGGACAGATGTGTGGTCATAGGTGGTCCTGTCCTCCTGATCGTCACACAAAGGCCACCCAATCTCTATCTCCCCCTTCGCTGGCAAGTGTTGCCAGCGATGGGGTCGACGTAAGCGCCCCAGAAGAGGCGTCCTGTCTCTCATGGATACAGATATTTTTGATATGGATAGTCATAGTGCATCCCACACCCTACAAGAGTCAGACCTCAGTGATAGTGACAGTAACAGTAATGTTTCTATGGGAAACACTTGCCGGAGTGGCAACACCAATGCCAAAGGCAGCGAGCTTCCCCTCGCCACCCACCCCTCTGCCAACGAACCAAGTAAGCTGAATATGCACTTCCCCAAGGACTCACTGAAAACCGTCGAGAAATGGTTTAATTGGACAACAAAGAAAGGAGACAACACGGTCTCACCATCCAATTCCGAAAAGGTAAGAATGTAACTTTATCACGTGTCAGACACCTGAGCTCTATGAAACACTTAGTACTGATGGATTTGACGGGGTTGTCCTCGCGTCTCCTCCTGCTGATGCAGCAGAATGTTGCCACATCCTAGTTAAACAGTTCCCCCTATACGCTGAAGTCGAAGATGCTCGTAACTTTAATCCATGTATACTCAGCATACGTTGACACTACGGAGGAAAGACCCCACAAGCAGCTGTCATAGTTAAATGGAAGGGGAGGGAGTGCCCAACCACTGTTGAGGCCCACCCAGTCCTCCCTCCACTGTATGCAGAAGCCTATCACCCCGGGCCTGCATTTTGTGTCATCTGCTCCCATTGGGGTCACAACTTCATCGCCTGCTGATGACGTGATCGTCCCAGATGTCGTTTCTGTTCACGAAACCATCACTCCTCCGTTTGTGCCCAAAAACTCAAAGACCACCTCAATGGGGTTGGTGTGGGCTATGTTGTTGACCCCAGGTGTTGTAATTGTGGTGGCTGGCACAATGCTGACTCATGACAATGCCCCATACGTCCGTCTGTCCCAGGAGAAAAGCCTCCCGAAGGCTGCATCAACCTCATCCTCCACCCCAGCCTACCGAGCCACATCCCTCTGAGTTCCCTCTTTCTACAGCAATGCCTTCTTCAACAACACCTGCCCCTGCCTGGCCTCACCTGGCTGCAACACAGCAGTCCCAACTGTCTCCTAACTCAACTACTACTGGGCCTCCTTCCCGTCTCTACTCTGACGCTGTCAGGCCTTGTGCTCCCACCTGTGCTCCCCCTCCCCACAACCCTCCTCCGGTGACACACTACAGATCATATCTCTCTTACTCGAATTTACCAACCGTATTGAAAGACTCTCTGATACTCTGTACCTCCATCTCCAACCTATACAGACTACCCCTGCCTCCAGCTGCTACCAAGTCATCCCCCTCTTCTGGTTTGACACAACCTGGTAACCCCCCTGTGTACCCATCATGCTCACGGCCTACTCCACCGCCACCTGGCATCACTGTTGGCATCCACGCTACCGAGCCTGCCTTGGTGTGCCCCGCTGCTCCCGTCCACCCACCGCGTGCTCATGGACCCGAGGACACCATCCCCGGCTCCCCGTCCCCCACCGGCATGCCGACACCTGGGGCCCATCCACTCCAGTTCTCCACATCAATTGACCACCATGCAGACATGCTTGTGGACTACGTATCTACGCCAAGAAGGACGTTCCCTACCAACCTCTCGACGTCCCCCTTGATGCCGACATTACCGACGTACACGCCATCACAATCACACTAAAAGGTATGTCCCTCAATATTGTCAATACCAATGGCCTGGCATTTGACATTATTAGGGACCTGCCACGCTTTGCCATAAGCAGATAAATTGTACCGGAAATTTTCCCCCCACACACTCATCATTCTGTCACTTTATGTAACTTGCTGACAAAACTCCTGACCCATTTACGCCCTTAATGCACGAGTCATAAAGGCAAGCATGAACTCCGCATGCTTCCCAGATGGGCGCTGTAAACGCTTCTGCACTTCACCTTGCACATGATGTAAGGGGGTGCCCAATAAACTATCCCCCTCGAGGGGCAATCTTAAAAAATACTGTTGTGCTAACATGAGCTGACCTCAGCCTGACTCGCTCGCTCGCTCTCCGAAGGAACTGCAACCTCAGCCATGCATAATATCAACAGCTGAGGCACAGTTGAATAACTTGGTGAATAATTTGGCATTATACATTTGGGTAAATATTTATATCATGCAAATGGTACTGTTACAAGTCTCCAGCTCATGTTGTTGAGGCTAGGTCAGTATTCTTGGACAACACCGGCAGTGCATATACCCTGTGACCCGTGGTGAGACCCATCGTTACCCACCTCCAGTGTACCTAGTGCTCTTGGGTTTCATTAGGCAACAGATCAACATCGCTGAGGCCATCATTTCCACCAGCTCTAGCAACTCACAAGTCATTGGACTCCATCTTGGACTCGTCATCGACGTCAAGGCGGTCACTATCTTGGAACTTCACTTCAATCAACAAGGAGTATCCGTGACCTGTATAATCCGGGTTCAGATATTATGGACTTGGCAGAGCATTATAATAGTGACTCAGAACGCTCAGAAAATGCAGTCCAATCTGACACAGTGCTAGTTACTGGCGCTTGTGTTGATACTGAACCACAGGTAGATTTGCAGGGAACACAGATGCATAGGCAACACACTTTAATTGAGAGTAGTAAACAATTTATTGATCAATCATTTGACGATTTACACCGTACTAACTAAGGTCAGGTTTCACGTACGATACCAAATCTAATTACGGGCTAGTTCCCTCTCATCCTCCAGAGAAACACAGTGCATCAGAGATTCCTCCTTTACCTCCAGCAACCAATAATCCTCCAATTATATCTAAGTTTTCTAACAACACATTAACCATGGCTAGTTCAGGTCATGTCATCAAACAATTGGATGCTAGTGGTCGGGCGGATCCTTCATATACTGAGTTTATAAAGACTTTAATTGGTCTTTTTGAATTAGGAGCACTAGAAGGTCACCTGAATTGGATTTTTAGATGGGTTGACTGTCTTCCTAGTATGGTTCGAGGAGAGAATACTATGAAAAGTGTCTCCATAGCAGATGATGTCTGTTAAGATATCAAAGCTAATTTCCGCGGTTTGGTTTGGCTGGTTGGTGATGAAAAGATGACAGACAATTTTGCAAAATGAATTTAATTTGATACTTTTCTATTGACCTCACGAGACCCTGCGTATAATCAAGCAAAGACTATACCTGTAAGGATAGAATTCTTGCTTACGCACGGAAGGTCATAATTAAGACACCTCGTATTCCCCAAGCCAGGACGGCAACACCTGTGGCCCCGGTTCAACAAAGAGTTCCCAAGAACTTTGGCATAAAAGTCAAACAACCTTTAGTATGTAATCACTACAATAAGAAAGGTCATACAATTGACTTTTGCTAACAGCTCCTGCAAGGTGGTGTCAAACCCAAAAACCCCACACCCCCAACACAAATCCACGAGAGCTACAAGACCCACCCAAACCTTACTCAGCAGTTGCTCAGACCAAGTCTGCTCCGGAACCGATAGCTGATATGTGGTGTCTGTATCATCAGTCTGCCTCCCATAATACTGACGACTGTCAAGTTCTCCAACGATGTCGGGATCTAGGGTATGAATTACTTGAGGTATCACACCAGCGGACATGGCGTCGTCGCTATCATAAGAAGTTGGGGGAAGATCAGCGATATAAATTCACAGCAGCACTTCTGTTGCGGTTTCGTTAATAGCAGCGCTGAACAAAGCGGAAGTGTTATCTGTTCCGGCGAAGGTAGGTGTAATCAAAATTGCACTAGATATTGATACAGGTGCGTGTGCAAATGTAATCTCATTAGCGTCCTATCAAGAACTACAACGACGTTCCCATCTCCGAGATTTTGAAATTAGACCTACTGCCACCGATCTCTCAGGAGTTTCCGGTACCCAGCTGGACATTACTGGAGAGTTTTTTGTTTGTTCTGTTTTATACGGGGATTAGCCCACCCGGGCACAGGTCACTGAACCCACATCGGGGTCTGGGGGGGCGAAAATGTAATAATAATTATAAAAAAAATGATATTAATAATAATAATAATAAAGAACCATAAAGAAAGACAACCACTACGTTTTTCTAGACATGGTAAACCATTTCCTATAGAGTTTAACATTGTCAAGGATTTTAACTTGCCAGCTGACGGATTAATTGATCTTCCAACTCTTAAACACAACATGATAGATGTCCAGACAAGCCAACATACTATTACTGTTAGTGGTGTTACCTATCGTGTCATGCACAAATCTGTACCATTGCTGTCCGCAAGGATGAATGTTTTGTCCAACTCTCCTACTACGAGGAAGATGGAAACCGAGTCTAAGCAAGTCCCAGACCCCACAGACTCCTTTACCCAGCGTGACTATAACATCAATAGTTGGATGGTAGTACCTGCAGTCTTAAAAAGTACTCTCCATTTTCAGAATGAGGAAACTACCAGAGCCACTGTTTGCTTACCTGACGTGTACACAGGGACTGACGTAGTCTGTCTTACGGAAACGTGCAGAGTTAAAGGCCTAGCAAGTGAATCTACATTGAGTATGATTCGTCCTGGTGGTTTAACAGATGTCCTCGTTCTCAACAGAACAGGTGCTCTCAGAATATTGAAAGAGGGATGTTATTTGTGTGATTTTCTGGTTTATCATAATAATGTTGCTCTACAGCCTACGAAATTCCCAATTCGTAGTGTTACACATTCACTTGCACAAGCCAGTCAGGAGAGGATAGATTAAATAGCACCACATGTTAAGGTAATTGACCACCCTCAAGGCAAGACTAGGCGGACTACAGAAACATTGTAGCCTTACCAGGGGAACAACTTGGGCAGACAAGTTTAACTTCGCATCACATGTCTTTAAAACCGAACAAAAACCCAATTTACATTCCAACTTATAGACTACCACATGGCCAACGAGCTTAAGTGCAGGACATGGTTCACGATATGTTGGAGCAGGAAATTATCACACATTCAAAGTCTCCTTTCAATAGTCCTTTGTTTTTAGTCCCTAAGAAGGATGGAGGTTGGCGCCCAGTTATTGATTTTCGGCGCGTCAATGAAAACACTATCTCGGATAGGTATCCAATGCCATTTTGAATTCTTACGGATGCCATTCGGTCTCCGAAAGGCGCCACTGACTTTTCAAAGGATGACCAACACAGTATGTGCCTACTTAGATGATCTCATTGCAGTCAGTAAGGATGTTGACAAACTTCCAAAAACTTTCTACAGTAGGACTCAAAATCAAACTTTCTAAATGTGAATTTTTAAAATCCAGAATAAATTTCCTTGGTCATGTAGTTGACGGTGACGGTATTCATACAGTTGATGACAAAGTCAAAGCTGTTGCCCAATTCCCACAACCGTTGATAAGGTGCGTAATTTTTGTTGGTTGATCTGGATATTATCGTTCTTTTATTAAAGGCTATGCGACGTTAGCTTTACCCTTGACTAAGCTACTTAGGAAGGATGAAACTTTTGTCTGGAATGCGGAACAATAGGACAGTTTTATTACAATGAAGACAGCACTTACCAATGCACCTGTTTTAGCATTTCCCTTACTACATTCAACCATTTACTCTATGTACCGACGCTTCAGTACAGGGAATCGGCGTTGTACTTATGCAGCTGGACACACATGGATAATTTAGAGTAATTGCTAACGGCAGTCGTAAACTTAATGATGCCGAAACAAGATATTCAGTAACGCACCTAGAAACGTTAGTTGTTGTTTGGGCACTGAAGAAGTTTAAATAAATAATTTTTGGTTTTCAAATAACCATCCATACGGATCACGTGGCAGTGACCGAGCTGCTTCACGTCAAAATCCTTTCAGGCAGACCAGCACGCTAGTGTCTGACCATTCAAGAATTCGCCCCTGTGTTTAAGTATTTACCGGAATGAAAGAATGTGGTCGCCGACGCTTTGTCCAGAAACATAGCACCAGTGACGTCTGTATCTTCGTTCATTCTCTCGCAATTAAGGGATGAACAACGACTGGATCCATTGTGGTCTGCAGTCATTTTTGCTCTAGAGTCGGGGGAGGAGGCTAATCGACCAAAGATACCTTTTTCGTATTGTTTCGCAAATTGTCTTACCTGATACACTTTGTGCAACGGTATTAACGTTGTACCACGATGTTCCTCAAGCAGGTTACACCGGACGTGACAAATGCGTTGAGGAAATCAGAAAAAAATATTTTTGGAATACTATGTAAAGGGACATAGAGCAACACATTGCTTAGGGTATATCGTGTGCTCAGCACAGGGGTGCTACTTTGCCACGAGCTCCAATTCTCCATTATCCTACACCAGAACGTCCGTTTGACACAGTGGCCATTGACTTGTTACAACTTCCGGGGAGTTGTGGGGTTTCGTGGATTTGTCTCGCACTCAGGATGGGTTGGAAAAAGAAAACTCACAATGCGCTCTCTGTATATATATATATATATATATATATATATATATATATATATATATATATATATATATATATATATATATATATATATATATATATATATATATATATATATATATATATATATATGCAAGTAAATCACTGTAGGTGCGCGTGATCTAGGTATATGCTGATAACCACAAGGAAAGAAGAGAACACGAAGTTCCCAAGCCCTTTCGTGTAATTCACATCTTCAGGGGTGAGTACAGACTAAAGAGAAATACAAACCAAGGTGTATATATACAGAGGAGGGTGAGACCAGGTCCATAATGGTCAGGTATTAGGTAATGACCCTACTAATCTTTAAATAGCACACAACGGTTGGTGGTCAGGTCAGATGGTAACCAGGTGAGAAGGTCGGGTCACCTTACCATCTGACCTGACCACCAACCGTTGTGTGCTATTTAAAGATTAGTAGGGTCATTACCTAATACCTGACCATTGTGGACCTGGTCTCACCCTCTGTATATATAACCTTGGCTATATCAGCCAGGAAGAAGTAATTGAACCACCTCCTGCCTCAACATACACATTTCTACATAAAACATTACTAGAGGAATAAAGATGAGAGTGACCAACCAGCTCCACTAAGAACCTGGCAGGCCTCTCCATACAGTGTACCTTTAGACTAACACAACTAACACTTAACTAACACCTCAAAAAAAAATAAAAAATAAAAATGTGACTACCCTCCCAGTTACACAAGGACCTGGGCGGGCTCACTAACTCCAACAATAACAAATAATAATAATAAGCAGCATTATATAAATAAACCAATATTAATACAAAGGTCTGACGACCCAAGGGAGCAGAACAAAGACAAAATACCAATAAGAAAGATGAAGCGATCTGGTTGAGCCCAGATTCTTTCTACTCCTACTGTATTTCAGTTTCACCACTTTTCCTTCAACTCCTAATAATCTTCTTTCACCTCTTAACTAAAGACTTCGTATCGTATCGTATCTTTAGTCACTTCTCACATCGCTCCTGAACTAAGAAGACCTCTCAACAAGACCTCCTGCTGGACCCGGAACTGTGAAGACCGCCCTCTCCCTTGTGCCATTGTTGGCCATCTTCCCGGACCAGACCACCCACGACTGTCATCGTCCACAATAACTCACGAGCGTTCTCGGTTTATCGAGCATTAGCTTGCCCTCCCCACTGGTGGTGTGAGTGACCCACACTCCAGCTGGAGAGCAGTTATAGCGCGATATTCCCTGCGTGGTTTGAGCTCTTTTCCTTCTACTACTATTTTTCCTTTTTCGCTCTGGCCTAGGGACCTGCACCCTCAAAAGTGTATTCGTCCTGCGGTCCCCCCTGTAACTGTTCACCTCCCTCCCAGGAGATTGTGAACACGAAAGGGGGTTGGAGCAAAACCCATCCCATCCCAGCCGAGTCTTTCCAGGAAAACCGTGATCGTGCGGGTCCACCTGGAAAGAGGGTAGCAATCCTTATCCTTCCCAAATAGGCACACTTAGCTTACGTCTATAAGTGAGCAGTCACATACACTAGGAAGTAGGCTTCCCCAACGGGGCTCCGGGAGAGAAGCTCAGGAACCACTCTACGACCACCAGCCAGTGGGGAGTGCTGAAATTCCTCTGCTATTTACTCAACCGGAATAGGTAGGATCTAAAAAAAAAAAAAAAAAACGGTTATGGAGCGCGTACGCCCTCCTAACCGCGACCCCCGCCTGAACCGCCAACCTGACGACCCGAACTACGACAGGCTCCGCACAGAGAAAGCGGACCAGTTACGCGGCTTCAATGAAGCCCTGAAAAGTAGGAACACTGCCACCACCTCCAACAACTCCACCACCACTGCTACCGCCACTGAGGACAACTGGACGAAGGTAGAAAACAAGAAACGCCGACGTGCTTTTTCGGGAAACGAATGCCGTCAAGCAGCCCAAAAGGCACCCATCACCACCACCAGCTCACCTCCAACGGCACTGCCAAAATTCCGGATCACGAAAACGGACACAAAAACCACATATGCCGCCATCACAGAGATGGAAAAGCTAAATCCACTGGCCAAGTTCTCAGTGCGGCCCAACCTAAAGGGGGAGATGATCGTTCACCCCAAAGACAAGGACTCCGCCACCACCCTCGACACTTACCTGCAAAACACCACCACCGTTGCATCAACCAAGCTAGACCCCGCCCAGAAACTGATGAAGTCGGTAGTACTCCGGTACCCAAAGGAACTACCTCTCGAACCCATGGAGAACCACGAGAAAGACAAAAGAAGCACACACCAAGGCACCAGAAGGAATGATACACGTATCAGACCTAGCCAAGGTACTGACAACCTTCGCGGAGGGCCTAGCCGGACTACTGGGCCACAAGATCCAACCCACACAGCTCCAAACACTCATGGGGAGCGTCCTCGGGCAAGTCGCCACAGCTCCAGCCACCTCAGTGGAGGAAGCCACGCCGGTCCTCACACGAGTGACAGCCGAGGTACACTCTACACCGAAGAAGGCCACCAGAGAACCCAAGATACCGACAGCTCCCAGAAAGAAACTGGACGTTTCAACTCCCCTGAACCGAACCACGGCCCAGAAGGCAAAAACCACAGAACACGAAGAAATGAACCTGATCCAGTTGGAATCGAACTTGGACATCTCCATCGAGGACCACCAGAAGTCCCCGATGAAACAGTGGTGGAAAACATCAGCACCCTGAACATCCTAACATGGAATGCTCAGGGCATCAAAAACAAGAAACACCTCCTACAAGAAGCAGCAGCCAAGGACGAGCTTGACATCATACTGCTACAAGAAACACTTCTACAAGAACACCACTGTTTCAAATTCAGTGGTTACAAGACATACAGGAGGCATTTCACGCAGGCGTCAACAAGAGGATGTATGATCTTGGTCAAGTCAAGCATACCCTCCGCCGATGTCACGCAGCAATTTCCATGTGGGGAAAACATCGAGACACAGGCCGTCAAAGTAACCCTCCAAGAACGGGAATTAACTGTTCACAACATCTACAAGAACCCAAGGGGCTCACTGGAGGTGACTCAATTATTTGCTTCGGCCGCTGACCACGCCACACTCATAGGAGGGGATTTCAACGCACATCATCCCTTCCTAAGCTCGGCAAGCCCCACAAATGAAGACAGCCTACACCTATACACCACCTTTCAAGATACACCCGAGATCTGCCTCCTGAACACCGGAGAGCCCACCCACACTAGGGGAGGAAGGCTAGATCTAACCTTCGTCTCCAGTGCACTACAGCCTTCGGCCTCCTGGCAGATACACCCCACGCTGACCAGCGACCACTTCGCCACCCTAACAACGCTGAAGGTGAACAAACTCCCCACTCCACCCCCCCCGAGATGGAGATACAATACCCAAAAGGCAGACTGGGGACTCTTTAAGAAACACCTGGCTAAGTGGCGCGAAAAATCACAGCCGGCCGGCGCAGCACCCGTGGATGAGACAACCCTCCACCACCAATTGGTCGAGGCGTTTCACCAAGCGGCAGAAGAGGCTATCCCAAAAACAAAACCCACATCAAGACAGTACAATGATTACTGGTACTACTGTCCCAGGGTGAAAGAACTCAACCACAGAGTGAACATGGCCCGAAGAAACTACAGGAGACATCCCACGGAAACAAACAGACATCTCCTGCAAGTCATAGTTAAGGATACCAGGGAGGAGAAGGAAGAAATAAAAAACGTAAGCTGACTCAAGTGGTGCTCCGAACTGAACGAGCACACCTCCCTTAGCAAGATGTGGGCCCAGATCCGAAGGGCATCTGGTAAGGCAACACCAACACCACCAACCCATCCCAACCCAGAAAAGGAAGCCGAGAGACTTGCAAAACTGTTCTCTGACCGAGCAGCAACGAAAAACCTCCCGAGACAGGCGGAGGAGACACAACGGCGTCTGCGACAGGTCAGACTCCAGATGATCGAAGAGGCCTGCAACAGTGAAGATGACACTGACAGACCTTTCAACCAGCAAGAACTCCAGAAGTCGCTAAAACGAAGCCAGGACACAGCACCAGGGGCCGACAGGATAACCTACTCTATGCTTTCTCATGCCGGTACAGCCGGACACGAGGCTCTGCTACAAGCCATCAATGCTTCGTGGACAGCACAAAGACTCCCCCCGGAATGGAAGAAGGCAGATATACAGCCCATTCCGAAGCCCAGAGAACCAGACAAACCGAGGCCCATCTCCCTTCTCAGCTGCATAGCGAAGACGGGAGAAAGAATGGCTCTCAACCGACTCAAGTGGAAAGTAGGCAGCCCACACCCTCACATCTGTGCTTACACCGAGAACACCGGCACAGGCAACAACATCGCCGAGATACTCAGCACAGTGGACTACAAACCAGCTCTGGTGGTCTTCCTCGACCTGGAGAAGGCCTTCGAACTAGCAAATCCACTGGCCATTACAACGACGCTCGCTGAAAAAGGCGTCAAAGGAAGGTTGCTGGGGTGGATCCAGAACTACCTCACACAGAGAGAAGCAAGAGTACGCTTTCAGGGAGCAACCTCAAGCTACAGGGTCCATGAAAACGGAACCCCACAAGGAGGCATCCTCAGTCCAATGCTGTTCAATGTCCTGATGGAAAATCTAGTCAAACTTCCTTTCAGACAAACAGCCAAGCTCCTATGCTATGCAGACGACTTACAGCTTATAGTAAGAGGATCAAACAGACTAGCCAACACGCAACACGCACTCCAACTTATAGAAGAGGAGTGCAACAGACATGGACTCAAGATAAATCCAGCCAAGTCGAAAGCGATGGCCATCTGCACAGACACACCAGACGAGATGCTCTCCATACAAAACACGCCGGTAGTCTGGACCAACACCCACCAGTGTCTTGGAATCTGGTTTGACCAGAAACTGACCTTCAACCGCAACTCGAGTATCTCAGGCACAGGACGAAGAGCAGACACACTATAATGAGGTCGCTCACCAGCAAATCCGCAGGAGCAAACCTTCATGTGCTCAAAGCCTACTACACTAGGGTGTGTCATAGGAGGGAAGATCAGCTAAAACTAATGGCCCATCACTTTTTTGGTAGATTTTAGTGTATATAAACAGAAAATAATTTCAGTTTCAATATTTTGCAACCTTTTGCTAGGTAAATTTTAGCGTAAAATTTATCGAAAATCTAACGTACAGCTGCATTAGTGCATTACAATTAAATAGTGAACATTGCTTTCTGACTTCATTCTTTAACAACCCAAGTAACAATATTTTTTTCTGTTTCATATTCTGATGCATTTATAAGTTGATAATATTTGTGATGGCTGCTTGTGTCAGGACGAGGAACCAAAAATCCAGCCATCTCAGTCACTATCTTGGGTCTGGGAGAGAGCTCCTGAAGTCGGAGTTGCCTACATTGAGAGATGCTTTGAGATACGGTGTTTTAATCAGGCAAATCAGTGAAAAGAACCAAAGAACTTACACAAACAAAGACATTGCCAGTGATATGACCAAAGCTGTCTTGGCACAGTACACTCTGGCTAACGCTCAGTTCAAGCCTCCAGTCATAACAAGTCAGAAGGAGATTAGTGAGAGACTGCTAGCCAGTTGGGAAAAGGCAAGAGATATCTCTCTTGGGAGAGGAAAACTTGCAGTTAAGGACAGCTTTGCCAAGCAACTGGACCAGTTATTTGACATAATTACTTGCAAGTGCCCAATTGTTCTCTGTCCTGAGTTTGCATGCGATCGTGACTGTAAATCCGAGGCCCACATCTCCTGTATTTGCAAGCGTGAACTGAAGATTCCTGTGATCGAACTGGCATTTGTCAAAGCACAGAGAGAGAAGACTGGCAGTATAGGGGCTCTCATGATTTCTAGCCAAGATATTCCGGAGTCCAAGAGACAGAAGGCTGCCACAGAGAGGCAGAAGAGGAGAAGAGTTGCCGAGGAAAAGAGACTTGAGAAGGCCCAGAGTGAGGTAAAAAAGGCCGATGATTGGAGTCAAGCTGATTCAGAGTTTAATGACTTCCCCATGGCTGATCCGAGTGCTGTCCAGGAGAATGGTGACTTTGTCCCTAACCCAGAAAATAATGATCCCAAACCTTCCAGGCATAAGATTCGAAATAGGAAAGATATCCCGAGCATAGCTCTGGCCAGCATGCGACACCACACTGGTCTCAGAGAAACTGCAGAGATAGCAACAGCTGCCTGGATTGACGGTGGTTTGATAACACCTGATGATGTTCACCTGGTGATATATCATAACAAAGTAAGGAGAGCTCAGGAGAAACTTGTCAGTAACCTAGAAGAGGAGTTTGATAAGGAGATAAGAGAAAATGGAATCAATTGTTTGTTCTTGATGGGAGAAGGGATGACACTAAAGTGTTCATGAAAGTTGGAGATTCTGACAAGTTGTTCCCTGCCATGGTGAAGGAGGAACACTACTCCTGCTGCAGTGAACCAGGAGGGAAGTATTTGTGGCATTTCACTCCAGAGAAAGATGACATCAGGAAACCAGCTGAGATAGTGGCAGATAACATTGTGAACTGGCTCAGAGAGAGGAACGTAGACCAGACCCTGCAGGTCATTGGAGGGGACAGCACCAACACGAACACAGGGTGGCAAGGGGGGGGTCATACAGTGGATAGAGCGGAAGATTGGGAGGAAGCTGGTCTGGATTGTTTGTGACCTCCACACCAACGAGTTGCCACTCAGACATCTGATCCAGGAGCTGGATGGCAAGACTCTTTCAAACAACAGATGGTCTGGTCCTCTTGGCAAGATGCTGGACTCTGCCACTGAGTTAGAAATAAATCCGAGCTTTGAAAAAATCAGTTGGCCTCCACTCGTTGAGCTTGCACATACTGTCATTGACGACCTGAGTACTGACCAGTACTATGGATACAGTGCATCAAACTGGGGTCATGATAGACTTGCTTAGCAGATAGGTCCAGTCAAAACTGGGGTCATGCAATAGACTTGCTTACCTGCAGATAGGTCCAGTCTCACATTCTAGGTGGCTCACAACGGCTCTCAGGTTCTGCAGAATTTGGGTCGCTCATCATAAACTGAAAGGGAACCAGCTTCACAACCTGAGACTTATTGTCCAATTCATCGTGAGTGTCTACTTGCCAAATTGGTTCAACACCAAGGTCAAGTCATCGTTCTCCGAAGGTCCGAGGCATGTTCTCTTCCAGCTTGAGCTCCTGAGGAGTCAGCCAAGGAAGGTTGTTCAGATTGCGGAGCAGACTGTGAGGAGATCTTCCTGGTATGCTCATCCCGAGACAGTTCTGCAGACAATGCTCTGCAGTAAGGATGAGGAGGAGAGAAGAGTGGCAGTCAAAAAGATCTTGGATATGAAACTTATGAGAGGATCTGGGCATGACGAATCAGCTGGTGACGATTCCTTCAGGGTCAGGAAGACTCCTGAAGTCAATCTAGGTGCCAAGACCCTCACTGATCTCATAGATTTGGATAACATCCAGGCTGGCAGTGAGCCCCCTCTTACCTGCAGCCTCACCAATGTTCAAGTCAGAGCTTTCATGGACAACCCCATGCATGTCCCTGCCTGGCCCTCGCACACCCAGAGTATAGAGCGTTGTGTACAGCAAGTGAGCGAGGCCAGCAGTCACGTGTACAGCCAGGAGAGGAGGGAAGGCTACATCCGAGCTCAGGTGGTCAGCAGGGAGGTGATGAGTAGAAACAGAAGCAAGAAAGACATGTTCTCTATGGTGTGCAGCAACACCGGGTCGTAGTAGTAAAACCGGTTTTTGTATTTCATGATTTTGTTTTCTAAAGGAATATTAAATTTAATAAATGTGTCAAGATCATTCGTTTCACTATTCTGGATCATTTTCATCCTAATAAATTAACCTGATACATTTACTTTACTTTAAATAAGCTATTTAGTGGTGTTGGTAAAAGGGTGGAATACTGAATTTTCATAAGATTTCAAGTTAAAATTTACCTAGCAAAAAATGAAAACTTTTCAAATCTGAAGATATCACATGATTCTGCACATAGAACTACATCATTAATACCATGGGCCGATTTTTCAAACTAAAAAAAAAAAAAAATTCGCCTCCGTATGACACACCCTACTACTACACGGCCGCCATCAGATCGCTGGTAGATTACAGTGCTCCAGCACTCATTGGACTGAGAGAAGACCAAATAGCTAAGCTAGAAGTCATCCAAAATAATGCTCTCAGGACCATGCTCGGAGCACCCATGTGGACCAGAATTTGCAATTTGGAAATGGAAACCGAACTACCACCCCTGGCAGTACGAGTCAAGCAGGTGACAGCCGGTCTCCTCGCCAAACTCTGTAGATCAGATAAGCCCACAGTTGCCAAAATCCGAATCAGTGCCTCCCTCCACCTCGACCACAGAGTGCGAGGGGCCACCTGGTCGCACGAGGCAAGCGAGGTCATCCGACACCTGCAAGCAGAAACACTCGTCAAGAACAACCAAGACACACGAGTCAATGGTTACGTTGTTCCTCCACCAGCCACATTCAAAATCACCGACCTAGGCGATAGTAAAGCCAACCTTCAGAAGGAGGACCTGAAAAAAATAACTCCAAGCCATAGCCACCGAGACATCGGCTGATGCAGCATCATACTTCACAGACGGCTCGGTGGACCCAAAACATCATAGATCCGGAGCGGCCTTCTACACCCAAGGTCAGACCCTCCGATGGAGACTTTCCACTGACTGCTCCACCCTACAAACAGAGCTGGTAGCAATCTCAAAGGCCCTACAACACGCTGCAACACAACACAACAAGTCCATCATAATTCACACGGACTCGAGATCGGCCATGCAGGCACTGCAACACAGTCAACCAAGAGACAACGTCCACATCATTACCTCGATCCTCGCACAGCTACAGGAACTCCAAAGCCAAAACCGCCCAGTCGTCTTACACTGGATTCCCAGTCATGTAGGGATCGGAGGAAACGACGTGGCAGACGAAGCAGCCAAGGCAGCTACACGTTCTAGTAGCGTACACATCCAAGTTCCAGCAAGCGTGCAACAGATCAAGAATCACCTCAGAAAGACTAGCAAGCTCCACATCAAAAAGAGCTTCCTTTATGCATTCAACGCTGGTTCCCAATCAGCCAAATGGTACCTGGCGGCCACAAAAGGGGAACCACCTTTCGCTGACAAGAAAACTCCAAGACAAACCCAAATCAGCCTTCATCGACTACGACTAGGGTACAAGTGCTCCTGGCAGATGATCGGAAATGACGTCATGGAATGCACCTACTGTCAGGAGCCAGCAGCCAACCCACTTGAACACTATCTCCTCGATTGCGAGGTCACACAAAGCCTCCGAAACAGAACTCAAATCTCTCAAGAAACACACACAACACCAGCGGCCACTCTAACCCGACAGGCCCATACAGACCACATTCACCACTACTCCGGGTCATCACACGATACCCACCACCCAGATAGCTTAGAAAGCATCCTCTCCCAGCACGTGCGGACCCCAGTTCGGGGGGCGCGCCACTCCGAAACTGACCACGTCCAAGAGTGGGGGTTGGTGGTAAGCGTCCACTGATCGGGGGTCCGCTCACACTTGCAACCTGCAGTATCCCTCCAATCTGCAGGTGGGACCACCTCCAATCCCAATCCGGTCTGGCTGCTCCTGGAGCTCCAGCCGGAACCACCAAACGGGCCGCCTATAGGCAAAGGCCCGTGTCGGACTACGGTCCGACAATCTCAACAACAACAACAACATTCTCTTTAGTCTGTACTCACCCCTGAAGATGTGAGTTACACGAAAGCGCTTGGGAACTTCGTGTTTTCTTCTTTCCTTGTGGTTATCAGCATATATATATATATATATATATATATATATATATATATATATATATATATATATATATATATATATATATATATATATATATATATATATATATATATATATATATATATATATAATGTATTGGATGTACAGTGCAGCTTGGTGCTGGGAAGCTGCTGCGTGGTTAGAAGCGTGGAGTAGAGAGAGCTGGTTGGAGAGGAGCTTGCTCAGAGTAGGTGTTGCGTGCTGCGTGACTGTAGGTAGAAGAAGGGGGGTCAGTCAGTCAGTCAGGACACCGAGATAAGAGAGCCGTGAGTCTGAGGTGAACAAGGATACTTAGGGCACGGTATAGTTAAGAAATGGGAAGTACAGAAGGAGAATGAAAGCAGGTGGGCTTTTCACCTTGCGGAGGCTGATTTGTGGTTAAACCAGTGACAGACGTCCCTCAGTCCTCCAGGGGCAACGGAATTTAGATAAGCTAAGCTAAGCTAATTTAAAGTGCCATCCTAAGATAGGTGATGTTTTTGGGTTTGTTGGAGGGTCCCTTCAGGTCCTTGTGTTACTGAAGGGATGTTCCTCATCTTTTGTGATTGTGCTGGGGGGTCCCGCCAGGTCCTTGTGTAACTGGCAGGATAGTCCCCATCTTTTCGGTTATTTAAGCGGTGTTGCTCTCTTGTGTATAATGGTTCTGGGCTGATTGTGTAAATGTTGATGCTTCTTGGCCATCAGCTGTGTGAAATATTGTTGTTTGCCTGTACTACTTCCTGTAAAATAGGCTCTTGTGTTCGGTTTAGTGTGTCCCATACCGCTTTTGCTTGTTTGTGTGTGCTTATGTTAATTGTGTCTATGTTATGTTCGATGTGTATGTCTCGTATTTTTTGACAGTATGGTGGCCTATCTTTTGCTGCTCTTCTTAGTGCTGTATTTTGGACTGCTTGCAGCTTGAGTTTGTTTGTTTTAGTTATTGTGTTAAGTGGAATTGGTTGGTATTCAAGGTGTGGTCTGACGAGTGATTTGTATAGATGTAGCTGTGTTTTGGTGTTTAGTTTTCTAAAGCAACGGAGTTTGGTTAGTTGCAATTTGGCTTTCGTCAATCTTTCCCTAATGTGTTGGTGTATACCGTTTCTGGTGATTATGAGTCCCAGTGTTTTCCCTCTTTCTGCATATGGTAGCTGTTGATTATTGATTATGATTGGGTATGGGTTTATTTTAGCAATGTATATGATCTTTAGTTTTTGGATGTTGGTTTGGATTTTCCATTTTCTCTCAAAGATGTTAATTGCTTCAATTTCTCTTCCTGTTCTTATAGCCATCATTTGCTTAGATTTCCCTGGATATTGTATTATTTGTGTGATATCGTCTGCGTATGCTATGTAGTCAGACTGTCTTGGGTCTGGTATGTCTGCTGTGAATATTGTGTACAGTGTGGGTGAAATGTTGCTGCCCTGTGTGACTCCACTGTGTATGTTGAAGGTTTGCCCGGTGTAGTTGTCTATAATAAGTTTGGCTTGTCTGTTGTCTAAGAAGTTGCAGAGAAGGGTTGTCATGTTTTTTGGCATGTCAAGCTGAATTATTTTATATATGAAGCTTTCGTTATCAAAAGCTGTTGATCCGTCTCTGAGAACAATATTGCGCTGTTTTTTATTGCTGAGGGCGTTAGTTATTGATTCATAAATTAATGCAATAGCCGTGTTTGTGCCTCGGTTATTTCGGAATCCATGTTGTCTGGGGGTTATATTTGTTTTCCTGTTCTAGATAGTTTCTGAGTCTGCTGTCGACTATTTTTTCTTGTATTTTCCCTGGTGTTTCTAATAGGGATATAGGTCTGTAATTTTCCGGCCTTGTTGGGTTTTTCCTGGGTTTGGGTATGAGTCTGATTTTGGCTATTTTGAAAATCTTGGGGAAGTGTCCTGTTGCTAGTGAAGCGTTAAAGATCTGTGTAAGTTGTTCTATCAGTATTGTGGGTATGTTTTGAAGGATCGTTTTGTTTATCTGACATAGTCCAGGAGCTTTATTTTTAAAGCTGGTCATTTGTCCTTCTGAATCAACAGGGAAAGTTCCATTCCCAATCTGTAATAGAAGGTTTGCAAACCGTCCAGCATCCTGTTCTCATAATAGATGTACTCTCATGTTTGTGGGTATGGTGAGTGTCTGAACACTACTCGAAAGGTATGATGCCATGAGGCACGCAAAAAGTTCATCAGTTGGAGTGCTTCGAGAAATGACAGGTCGGGTCTGGCAAAAGTCTCCACCAATGACCATTGTAATGCCACGGTAGGACGCCACCCTCCGGGAGGCTCCACATTATCTCACTGTAGTGCATTAGGGTAGACCACATTTGTGGTTTTGCCATTAGCAGCAAGTCTGTAAAGATTGTTTTTAGCATTAAGTTGTTATTATTTTATTGTCTAATTATCACTACATATAACACCACCCATCATCACTACACATAACAACATCCATCATCACTACATATAATAACATCATCCATCAACACTACATATAACGCCATCCATCATCACTACATATAACACTATCCATCATCACTACATATAACACCATCCATCATCACTACATATAACACCATCCATCATCACCACAGATCGGTAAAGTAGTTTCCGAATTCTCGTGCGGACCCACATACACACAAACACACACACACAGACAGACATACTTCTTTGTTATATATATATATATATATATATATATATATATATATATATATATATATATATATATATATATATATATATATACAGTTCATTAGCCCAATAAACACGTAGACTTCTACATACAATCAACACCTCAACCCGCCAGGATTCGAACCCACGGCCCACGAGCACATGACTGTGACCGGGGAACGCTAACCGCTGGACTACCAGGATACTAAAAGCAGTCCTAGACTCTGTTGATTGTATGTAGAAGTCCGCGTGTTGATTGGGCTAATGAAATATATATGGATCCTCGTGTTTCGAAGCCGGATTTGGAAAAACGTTACTCTGACCACCTACGTGATACGGGTAGTCCCCCATTAAGAGGTTCACGGTGCCATAAGCCTATTGAACAGGGATTGTGTGAAATACAACAGATCCTAGGACTGCTTTTAGTATCCTGGTGGTCCAGCGGATAGCGTTCCCCGGTCACAGTCATGTGCTCGTGGGCCGTGGGTTCGAATCCCGGCGGGTTGAGGTGTTGATTGTATGTAGAAGTCCGCGTGTTTATTGGGCTAATGAAATATATATGGATCCTCGTGTTTCGAAGCCGAATTTGGTAAAACGTTACTCTGACCACCTACGTGATACAGGTAGTCCCCATTAAGTGGTTCACGGTGCCATAAGCCTATTGAACAGGGATTGTGTGAAATATAACAGAGTCTAGGACTGCTTTTAGTATCCAGGTGGTCCAGCGGTTAGCGTTCCCCGGTCACAGTCATGTGCTCGTGGGTTCGAATCGTGGCGGGTTGAGGTGTTGATTGTATGTAGAAGTCCGCGTGTTTATTGGGCTAATGAAATATATATATGGATCCTCGTGTTTCGAAGCCGGATTTGGTAAAACGTTACTCTGACCACCTATGTGTTACGGGTAGTCCCCATTAGAGGTTCACGGCTCCATAAGCTCGTTGAACAGGCATTGTGTGAAATATAACAGAGTCTAGGACTGCTTTTAGTATCCTGGTGGTCCAGCGGTTAGCGTTCCCCGGTCACAGTCGTGGGCCGTGGGTTTGAATCCTGAAAGGTTGAGGTGTTGATTGTATATATATATATATATATATACACATACATACATACATACATACATACATATACATATACATACATACATACATACATACATACATATATATGTAATATTCAGAAATTTCAGTATGATTTCAAATGCCGCGCCATTGGCGATACTGAGTTCAAGGCTCGTCTGAGGGAAGACTGCGCTCCCGCACGCAGCGAGAGTTTGTGGAACTAGGCCAAACCGATATTAAATGTAATTTACAGAGTTAATAGGGACGCGAAGCATGAAATTCAATAACAATTATTGAATTGAAAATAATTATAGATCGTTTCCCAGTCTGAAAATGTTGCGTACGTCCTAATTAAGCTGTTAATCGTCTGGTAAATAAGTCTCTCCTGAAAAGCATGAACCAGTGAGCAAGCGTGGCTGGGGAGTTGTGAGAGAGGTCAAGGACCACCTCTGTGCTGCAAATCTATGGCGAGACAGATGCACCTGTCTTCTAAGCTTGCCACCATCAGTATTGGGTCAAAGTAAGTTGTAGACAATCTCAGACAAAGAAGATGGGCGGTAAGAACAAACGGTGGTGATGCGGAGACAATAGCTAACAGCCCGGGTTTTATGCTCTGTAGACCACCGTGCGATGAACGTCTCACCAAGCGTATGAGACGAATAGTGAAACGAGCTGGGTATGGACCGCCCACTGACCTGGGTTTGCCACCTGTTGAGTAGCGGCGGAGAGCTGGAGTGAAACCAGCCGCCTGCGCCCAAACCACGATGTGAGGATCAAGTTTGGGTCAGCCTTCCCTACCTCGGCCTACACACACCACATATCTTCAAGCAGCTGAAGAAACTTGCCAACGTAGCGTTAAAGCTCTAAACTGTACAAGGTCTGATTGGCTCCCTTCCGCTCTAAGTGATGTAACACTATGGAAGTGGTAGCCAGCCGGAGTGAGATACAGGGTCACACACTGGGACCAAGAG
>NW_024746541.1:6780237-6782885 GCF_018991925.1 Homarus americanus | reverse complement strand
ACTCCCCACAGGTACTTGATTGCCGGGTGGTCAGAGAATGGTTTGAATCTGCTGGATTGTCCAATTAACCAGGCCGTTCACATATATTTATTATTTGGGTTTAAGTAACGAAACCCAACTGTAGTTCCTTGTTTTATTATAAAAGGATTGTATCTATAATTCCTGAGTGTAGATCGACCGTAAGTTCCACTATATATGAGTGAATGAGAAAGGGACGGCGTTTATGAAATATAAACGTTAGATCACGTCCTTACGATATAAGTTGCTGTGAGTGATTCATGAGTAGTGACCCATCGAGGGAGAACGGTATGGGTACGTCGTTCCCCCTCGAGGAAAGACGGAGCCATCCACTGCGGCTCTCAAATAACGTCTTCCTCTAGTCAAGGATATCAAACTACTGCTGAGTATGGGCTTCATCCCTCTTGGGAGAGTTGCCCTCTCACGTGTACAACTCATGTCTTACTCATAGACAGTGGAAAGTTACAGGGGGTGAATCTGAATATAATATCTGATGTATTGACCCATTTATATAATATGTTCTGTTGATGAGACAGGGGCCCATTACAGGTAACTGGGCTTCTCTCCCGGAGCCCCGTTTGGGGAAACCTACTTCCTAGTGTATGTGACTGCTCACTTATGGACGTGAGCTAAGTGTGCCTATTGGATAGGGATGAGGATTGCTACCCTCTTTCCAGGTGGACCCGCACGATCACGGTTTTCCTGGAAAGACTCGGCTGGGAAGGGTTCTTGCTCCAACTCCCTTTCGTGTTCACAATCTCCTGGGAGGGAGGTGCACAGTTACAGGGGGGACCGCAGGACGAATACACTTTTGAGGGTGTAGGTCACTAGGCCAGAGCGAAAAAAGGAATAATAGCAGTAGAAGGAAAAGAGCTCAAACCACGTTGGGAATATTGCGCTATAGCTGCTCTCCAGCTGGAGTGTGGGTCACTCACACCACCAGTGGGGAGGGCAAGCTAATGCTCGATAAACCGAAAACGCTCGTGAGATATTGTCGTCGATGTAAGTGGTGGATGGTCCGGTCAGGAAAGTTGGCCAACAATGACAGCAGAGAGGGGGCGGTATTCACAGTTCCGGATCCAGCAGTAGAGTTTGTTGAGAGGTCTTGTTGGTTCGGGAGCGTGGAGTGTGTACCAACGGTAAGGAGGCATATCATATGTCCCAACGGGACAAAGAAACTGAATTAATTGAGACTGAATGTGAAATAGACCTAGGTGTGTAAGTTGACAATGAGCTGAAGTTTTCGGGCTATTGCGAGAAGGTGAATCGGGCAACTAAATTATTAGGTCCCTCGTAACAATCTTCAAGAGTGAAGTGTTTCCCCGTCTGGATTACTGTCATCCCGCCAGGTCTCCGAGATATGCTAGGGACTGTCAGTCGGTTGAAAATGTCCAAAGAAGGGCCACCAGGTTGGTGCCAGCACTTTGGCACCTCAGCTACTCTGAGAGATTGCCTAGTTTATACTACTTACAGATAAAGGGGAACCTAATTGAGGTGTATAATCATCTCAAAGGACACTACTCAGTCGAGTGTCCTTACCTGGAACTGGCGGACGCTCGCCCCACAAAGGGGTCACAGTTCAAGGCTGAAAAAGCAGCATGTCCAGAAAACTGTGAGGGATAACTTTTTCGGAGTGAGAGTTGTAAACTCTAGGAACAATCTGCCAGAGAGTGTTGTGACGGCACCGAGGGTGAGCTCTTTCAAGACCAGACTTGACAAGCACTGGAGCAGGTTCAGATACATTGAGGAGCCAGTACAAGCCCAGTACTTGCCAATAGTACGTAACAGAGACGTGACCGATCGTCCAAACGGCGTACCATCAACAGTTCAACATACTCAAAAATGATAGAAAAAGAGATCCAGCCAGCCATTAATCTGAAGTGTCCCGGCTTGCAAAACAAAAAAAAGCATGATTCCTCTGCAAAACAATGCACGACGCCATAGTGCACAGCATATGCAGCAAATTATTAGAAAACTCGTCTGGGAGATTTTACAACACCCAGTATACAGTCAAACTCTCACACCATGAGACTACCACATGTTGGTCGACCGAAATTGTTTACGGAGTCAGCCAAAAGAATTTTTCACCACAGGAATAAGAAAACTCGTAGAAAGATAGGACAAGTGCATAGCTGTAGAGAGGGATTATGTGGAAAAATAGGTATGTGATTATTAAAAATAAATCATTACTTCTGCAGTTATATTCATTTGTCTCGTTACTTATTGAAAGACCCTTGCACTTACGCGACACTGAGACTGACGGTGATTGGCGGAACATTCTCGCGTGAGTCAGATGTAATCAGTGTCTCCTGCCTAAATGGAAGTCCTGTGTGAAGTCGATAACGTCAAAATAGTAAAAAAAAAGCGATGGGAACAATAGAACAAAATTTTGGGGGGCGTTATCTCCTTTTATAAATACGAAGTTCTGTGTTCATCCTTTTTCGAATGTTAACCAATAGAAGAATATGATTTAAAATCCCCCATTAAGTAGGCGTGTACATTAAATGAAGAGTATTACAGTATATATGAAACTAAGTCACAAAATAATCTAATTGTTTTTAAAAGAAATGAAGGAACAATTAAAGCATAACATTAGGGTTACTAATAAGTAGTCCGAATGTACAGTAGAG
>NW_024746541.1:6749952-6780137 GCF_018991925.1 Homarus americanus | reverse complement strand
TATACACCCTAATGTACAGTCTACGATTCGAGTTTGACGAATCCTTTTGTCGGGTTAGTAGAGAGTAACCCTATGTTCGGGATTGCTCGTCAGACTTGTGACCCCGAATGTTTAAAAAATAAATGTCCAAATATCTAATCTTCCCTTTTCTATAAATTCTCAATATTTTTTCCATTTTCTCCAACATAAAACTTCTTTATCTGTCTTTCCAGCAGAATAACTTATATCCAACAATTTCTCGTATCACCAAATATTGAAAGACCCTTGTCTTCTTTGGGTGCCTGGCGAAAATATGCACGTTTCGGACTCGGTAGGTCTGATATAGTACAGCATTTTTTCTCATACTAAATGCAGTTTTTGCTTGACCTGTTAATATTTTTATTTAACTTCCTATTCGTATGTTCCATAGAAATTTACATTATTTCTCACATATGTACACCTATTTAAGTTCCCCTAATGCTCACTTTAATTTTTTAAATGAACTCTAACTTCCGTCTTTAATTTCTAAGTAATTTTACTTCCTCCTTCACAATATTGTCTCCAAATTCATGTTTTTCGTCTTTGTCTTGTAACATCTGTAATGTTTCATCTTGATTGTGAAAACTAAAGTCAATTGTACAATAATGAATGTTTGTATCAGTGTTGAATCATACAGGGGCACAAGAATCTCGAGGGTAGCAGTGGAGGCGAATATTCCCCCTCTGCAAAAGAAAAAGGAGCATCTTAGCCTTTCCTACAGCTATAAACAAGTAAGGAAAAGAAACCTCTCCCACTCTGCATGAAGTACTCTGTTCAAGGAAATTACGAGACTCTCGCAGGGGTTAACTCCTTCACCGCACTCTTGCGCAAATTCACTGAAGAGAGCGGTGTCTCGCTGCTGGACAGTGACCACCATAGTGTCTAACCTTATCCATCCATGGGAAGCACCGAGGCGTTTTGCCTTGACTGATTGACTCCCAAGGAAAAAGGTAGACCCTTCCAGAAGAAAACTGCGTCTGTGTCTTGGACTCTTCATCGTCTTCCAAGACCACATCCATTCATACACAGATGAATCCAAAACTGATGCTTGCGTCGTTGCATGCATCTGAGCACAATACTATCAAACATGATATATCTTTTGCCAGACCATACAACAGTTCCATTGCGAAACTGTCTGCAATTCATATGGCCGTTGAATAGGTAAACTATTCCAACACTGCCAACTTTGTTATTTAATTTCGATTCAATACCAAATCTCCAAGCAAACAAACTTGGCCACACAAGTAATGAAACACAGGGCAATATAGTAAATAAACTAGTAAATAACGCCACAAGATTACCAGATGGATTACTTTGGTGTGAGTGCCCGGGTATTGCAACATTGCAAAATTATCTGTGGTGGATTTTGAGAAGACGGTAAGAGTACCCTAAGAGCCGCTACAGTGTCTCTTTTAAAAAGAACGGCAAAAAAGAGGATGCTAAGCTAAACATATCCAACAGGTTCAAATCCACTTTAGAAAACTAGCCCACTGTATACATGATGGACAGGAGGGAAGAGTTTTTCCTTGCACTGTTGAGAATGAATGCCATATTTATGACTCACCTGAGACCATGCATTTATCCAATGGTTCCCACCCCAGAGTTCTATAATAGATGCACTATCAGTAAACCATCATTTGTGCCATTGCCTAAGCTACTAAAAAGCGAAGAGGTGACTTGAAGCCGTCACAACTAAGGCTGAAGTGCCTTTACGTTAGGAAGCCTTCTCATAGACAAAGAACAAGTCACCGATGCACTTCTAAGATACCTTAAAGTGTCCTAACTCACCACGATTCTGTGATTAGGCAGGCTGGACAATATCCTAATGGTTATGAACACCATAGTTTTAATTCAGACTAAGTTTTAAAATTTATCCAGGGTATTTTACATGTTTCTTGATTCATCACAACACGGTTCCGGGGAAAGAAAGTCTTTTCTGATAAACTTACTCACGTTTCTTGAAACGGTAACATACTACGTGGACGAAGGTTCACTAGTAAATGTGTTGTACATGAATTTCTCCAAGGAGTTTGACAAAGTCCCACGTGTAAGGTTACAGGTAGCCTCTAAGATCCAGGCACATGGCATCACAGGCAAAATTTTGTCGTGGATTAAAAACTAGCTCGAAGACAGGTAATAAAAAGTGGTAATAAGGGGAGTACATTCTCAATGGAAAAAGGTTCTCAGTGGGGTACCACAAGGTTCTATCCTTGGAATCACCTTACTTGTGGCATCCTGTGTACCGCAGGCAAGGCCGTTGGTTCGTAACACTCGTCTTGCCTTCGGTGCCCAACGTTTCTCTGTGGAATGCTCTGCCTTCTTCTGCGTTTCCATACTCTTACAATCTGTCTCACTTCAAAAGCTAGTTTTCCGGCATTTTCGTAATGTAGATTAATATAGTCTTTTTCTCTGTTATGGGACATACTTGTCCAGGCGTTATTGTAATGTTCCACAACATGAAAACACAAGGGATGGTAAACGAGGAACGGGAATATTCATAATACACTAGAAACTGCTATAATATATTAAGTATTAAGCATATTTACACTATATACACAGAAAGGTGAAAATGAAAGTACATCAACTACAACTGAGAAACAACACCAGGGACAAAAAGACAAGAGCCTCTAATCATACAATTAGCACATGGAATAAGTGTTACCAATTACAATATACATTATAATTATAATCCTCATCCCTATACACAAAGTAAACTTTGCTGTGAGGTGACCACTCAGTATCACAAACACAAAACCCTCAGACACACCGGATACGCGTACGCAATGCAATGCAAGTCGGTCAGAAAACACGTCAAGAAGCCAGGGTAGGTGAGTGAGTCACAGCTACCGGTAGACCTCTTATTACAATGACAGAAAAACAAATGAAGACGTACTAAGATTAGCAAAAACTTTTCGATAAATACTTAAATTACACAGAAAAAAGGAGATACTTGGGTCATATAATTTGAGATGAGAGGATAAAAACATAAATGTTAATGGAAGGTAGAGACTAGGCTAGATGATTAAAATTAATAACTGGGTCCCCCAGAGAGACACAAAACTTTGGTGGATTGGTAAAAAACAGCCCGAGAACGTTTAGAGTGGAGTACTGTGGTCGCCAACACTCACATATGAGGACTTTACCCTGATTAATTGATTACCAGTATTGTTTGTAGCATTTTTTGTAATTACAACAATTATTTCACTGACTATTATTCAAATATAACAGAGATATACGAGTATAACAACTTTGATCAGGGTGGTTCCAATGTGAACAAATATTAAAAATAAGGAGCTTGCAGGCAATTACGATGGCTTTAACTTTGAATGGGGTTTGGCCAGTGCTGTAAATTTTATACTTTACCAGCTCCTGACACAGCCACCCTTCAACTTTCGTCCAACCACGGAGGCGGAGGCCTGGTTCTCTAACTAGTGGAGCATGGGCGGGACACCCAAATGCTGACCTGGTAGATAGCCCTTTGAAAGTGGTGGTACAGAACGTTCTGAGTCGGTGGATTCATTTTCACGTTCTGACTTCGCTGACAGAACAACTGCTTCCTGGGGTGGTTCACCGATTCCATGCCTCCTCCATAGACTTAGATGATGAGTCGCTTGAGGGATTTTAAGAGCTGGCTTTCCAACTTCAAATCGTCAAAGGGCTGGAAGGAACCCATGGCTTCAATGACATCGTCGGGACACTTCGCCAAGGCCTTGGAACAAAGGCCTATCAATCTAGATGTCGAATCATAGCTAGTGATTGTACCAAAGATGGGAAGGATTCGATATAGTTTTAAACCTAAAGCTTCTGCAATATCTCTGAAGCTCAGAATTCGCCGGGTCTTCCTTGTGGCCGTAACTAACAGAAACTTCGAAGTTGCTAACGGATGCAGCTTCAAAGAGAGAGATATGGTAGATAAGGATGATCACAACGTCAGAGTCGGAACTCCTCACTAAGTTGTTCAAGTAACCTGTCCTCAGAGCAAGGAGGACGTGCAGTACGATTCGGGTGTTTACTTTATATAGGTAGAAATGTCTACCCATGTCTTTGCCTGGTCCCTAATGTTTGACCGTCTTCCCATAGCGATGGAGGTACAGAGATCATCCAGAGACGACTGATTCTCTCTGGGCCCTTCCCCAAGCTAATGGTAAGGCGACAGGAGAATTTCCCTTTGTCATATTTAAAATTAACACAAGGTAATAATTTAAAGTAAAATATTTGACCACATTCCGCACGAACTTGAAAATTATAATTGATTACAAGGGCAACTTTACTTTCAGAGATATGACTCTCGAGTATAAGGAAAACATACCCATAATAAATAACATAAGTTTAACTGTTACTTGGACATACAATCTCATCTCAACAAAATGTGCCTGGGTGTATTTCATGTCGTCAGTTTAGGTTTTGACTGGCTGACTTCATAAAGATTCCTTTGGTAATTCATAGTGCTAACTGGCTTCACAATTACCCTTTAGTATCAGTCCTCACGCTAGCTGACCTCATAACCAACCCGAATTGTCAGTCATCATGCTGACAATCTTCATAATAGTTCCTCACTGTCAATAATCACGCTTATTGAACTCCTAATTGAACAAAACTGTCATTCCTAACGCTGGCTTACATTTGTTCTTCAGTATCACTTTTAATGCCGAGTAATCTCTTAATTGATCCCGAGTAATATCGTTACTGATGATCTTCAAAATTCCTCCTCAGTTAGTCCTCACACTGATAATTGTATGTATATTATGTATGTTGTATGTATACCATCTATGTACTCTATATATACACATTATTTCTCTAGTCAGTAGCGTGTGGCAATGCCCCTGTTTCATGTCACCACACGCTTAGATAAATGTGCCTGGCGACATCTGGAAGCTGCTAGTAAACCACTTACCACATGTCACCTGAGAGGTCAGAGTGAGGTTAGTTGACCCCTATAGGAGTGTAAGGACTACCCGCGCTTGTAAGCGCACCTTGTATATTTCCGTTAATAAGAACCTACAGAACTCTACAGGTGTTTATGTTCGCTCCTGTAGTTAGAACCAAGTACCCCGAACATCTCCATGGCGCAGTGAGTATCAAGTGATCGATTTAGTGGAAATAAGTGCGTTTGTGTAAAGTCAAGGCCGGTAGACCTCCTCCGTCAACTCCTTCATCCGTCGCCATTGTCTCCCCCAAAAATTCGTTTGAATGACCAACGGGTTTTGAGCAGTGTGCAGTGACCGCAATTTCCTGTGAAGTGTCTTTAAGTGCCCCTCGTGTGTGTGTAGTGTTAAAGTGTGTGTCCTTGTTTTAAAGGATTCCCTAAGGTGGAAGGCTGATATAGGGCTGATACAGCGCGACCGTCCCAGGCTGCCTCAAGGGTAACTCACCCCCCACTGCTCACCCCCCACCGCCTCGCCTCCCTCCGCGCTCCACCGCGCCTACACACACCAACCCACGCACGAATACACTGACCGCGGTCAGTTCTTCATATATATTATATATATATACAAGTTACTTATCTGTGTATTCAATTAATTTTGTTGTCTCAGATCTGGTTGATACGACGGGCTGACCGGTCAACACTGATTTGAGATACAATATACTGTACAGATAAAGTAATTATGCCCCGGGCCTCACGCAGTGGTGTCCCTAGCGCCTGGATGAATCAGACGGATGACAGCTCTACAGAGATGGATGACCAGTGAGTGAGCGACGCCCCACCCCTTGACCCTCAGCCTCGTCCTCAGAGATAATTGCTCTGATGAAGCTTATGAGGGAGGAGAGGCGTCAGGACGAAGCGAAAAGACATGCTGAGGACCACCAAAGGAGATTGGAAGATAACGAACGGTTTGCAGCTTTGATATCTAGCCTCACTGCTAATCATGCCCTTGGCCCTTCCACTACTCAGGTACCGACTGGCTCAGATACCTCGTCAACGCCCTCTACCAAAGTGGTTGTCCAACCCCCACCCACCTTGAAGCCTGATGAGACTTTCCAGACTTTTCTTGAGTGGCGGCGACGGTACACTGATTATGCTACAATGGTGGATCTCCAGAGCTTGCCACAGCCCAAACAACTCATTCAGCTACGTATGTGCCTGTCTTTGGGAATGCAGCATGTGTTGGAACATACATTGCAAGTGCCCCCGACGTCTTTGTTGTCTGTAGAGGAGGTACTGGATGTTCTAGAACGGCACATCAAAGGTCAGCGGAATGAAGCTCTCCGCAGGAGGGAAGTGGTTAGCTGTAGACAGATGGAGGGCGAGACTTTTGACGATTTCTATGTACGACTCAAGAAAGCCTCGGAAGAGATAGACATATGTCTCGGTAATCACCAGCAGTGCGAGGAGACCCAGTTGAAGCTGGTGATCCTGATGGGTGTTAAGGACGAGGAGCTTGTCCAACGCCTCACCTCCCTCGACTCTCCCTCCTCTCTTAAGGACGTATTGACAGTATGTCGCTCCTACGAGGCTGCCAGGTGTGCTACCTCTGCCATCCAAGCGCCCCCTACAGCCATACGGGCTATGTCCCAATATAAGAAAGACAAGAAGTCTGCCCCAACGCCTACTCCCACCACGCCCGGCTCACTTTGCAACAGCTGTGGTAAGCAGCACGGAACACAGGTATGTCCAGCCACTGAGTCTACCTGCGACAGTTGTGACCGCAAGGGCCACTGGTCACTTACAGTATGGTGCCCAGCCAAACGCGTCCAGTGCAATGTGTGTGGTCGTCTGGGCCACTACGACAAGTGTTGTCCGACCAACAAACCTAAGGGACAGCGTCGGCGGAAGCAGCAGCGCCCTTCCACCAGTGAGGGCCGCCCAGTCGCCAAATCAGAGGCACGACGACCCTGGACAAAGCCCGACCCATATTAGGAGGGTGTACTCCTCGCATCACAGGACCAAAGTTCCCCAGCACGTCAGCGTCATCGTGACTTATGGCAATGTGTCATCCTATCTCGAATTGCTGCCCGACACCTGCGCTGAGGCTACGGTCATCGGTCCCCAGCATTTGCAATACTTGGGGCTTTCTCCAAGCGATCTAGGACCGCCTCCCAAGGACCTCCGCGTCACGGCAGATGGTTCACAGATGGCCCCAGCCCTAGGTTCACTCTATGCACATGTCACCTTTGGCAGCAGGTCGTGTCAAGCCTGGATTGACGTGCATAATGGCGTCCCGACTCCTTTGCTGTCCTACAGACATTGCCAAGAGTTGGCCATCATATCCCAGGGCTTCCCAACACCGATTCTCGAGGTAAAATACGCCAACAGGGTGCACAAAGGGAGCAGCAACTACCCTGCTGCCGCCCTACCCATACCTCTGGCCAGTGACACCTCTCCTTCGGTAGTCGTCCCTGCTGCTTCACGTCCACACGCCTTGGCTCGCCTCCACGACAGTTACCGTGGAGCCGAGGCCACCAAGGCCACCAAACGGCGTGCAAGACAGACTGTGTTCCGGCCTGGCATCGACCCCGACATCTCCAATGCTGTCCAGGTGTGTAAGCCCCGCCACGTACTACAACCCAGCCAGCAGCAGGAACCCTTCATGAGTGACGACAACCCCACCCGCCCCTTTGAGTCTGTGTCGGCCGACTTTTTCTGTGCGTCAGGAGAGTCCTTCCTGGTTATCGTCGACCGTCTCTCTGGTTGACCGGTTGTCATCAAGTGCGGTAAGGATACGACATCTGCCGCCACCATCAGCAAGTTCCACCACTACTTCCGTTATGTGGGCGTTCCTGCGCGCTTGTGAACCAACGGAGGGCCCCAGTTCACAAGCCGGGACTTTGCTGCGTTCCTCGACCGATGGGGAGTCCGGCATGTGATGTCACCGCCTCATTACCTGCAATCCAACGGCCACGCTGAGGCTGCTGTCAAATCCCTGAAGAACCTCATCCTCAAAGTGGCCCCTTCTGGGAATAATGACTGCGAGGCCTTCGACCAGGGTCTCCTTGAGCTCCGCAACACACCCAATTACACCGGTCGCTCCCCTGCCCAGGTCTTGTATGGACGCCCCCTCCGTTCTTGTGTCCCTGCTCACCCTCAGTCCTTCTCCAAGGAGTGGCAGGCCAAGACAGAGGATTTTGATCGCCGAGCCGCCGAACGTATTCAAGACGTCGTCGCCTGCCACATCGACCACGCCCGTCCTCTCCCCAGGTTGCGTGTCGGCACCCAAGTCCGTGTCCAGGACCCGACCTCCCTACGTTGGGACAAGGGCGTAATCATGGGTCTCGGTAAGTCAAGGGACTACCAGGTGCGGTTACCCAGCAGTCGGATGTGGTGGAGGAACCGCCGTTTCCTCCACCCCGTAATGCATTCCGCTGACCCCATCACGAGTGCTGAGTCCCATATCCCCGCCCCCCCGGTGATTAAGCCCCTCGACACTCAGAACGGACCCACAGGAAAAGGTCCGCTCAAGATTTTGCTATGAGCATATAGGGGGAGGTGTATGTATTAGGGTGTGTCAATTTAGGGGGTGAACTGGCTAAATTGAAAATCGAGTAATTTGGTAGCAATTTATTGTAGTCTTTAAGCATGCAAAACAATATTCTGGCATAAATTTTTTTTTATAATAAGTCCTACCTACATCAAATGGATTTTTAAATGTACATATTTGTGAATTTATAACATAACCAGCGTTTGCACACATGTTACTGTTTCAAGTTTCAAATTATTATATTTTATTATCCGTAGTCTATTTGAAAGTAACCAATGCCTTCAAACTCTCTTTGCTTTGGTTTCTTGTCATCAGTAGTCTGCTTGCTATTTGTGCTTTGATGTAACCTTCTCGCCTCTCGTGCCTGTAAACATGGCCCGCTGCTTCTGTGACCATTTTCACACATCTCTCCACACTTTGAGTGTGGGAAGGCCACTTCGGCACCTGCATTGGCGTCTCTTTAAGGTTTCTCAATTCTTGGCTAGTTAGACTTGTTGTCAATGGTGGCTCTAAGACTTCCAAACTCAAGTCAACCAATTCTGACAATTTGGTGGCATTGACGTTTATTGGGGGAACTTTTCTTGAATGAAACGAACAGTCTCCCAACTGGGCGTCATCTATTAGCGTTCCTCTAATCTTTAGAATGACTTCTACAGCCTCGGTTCGGAGATTGGTACATTGACTGCAAAGCATTGCTTGCAAAACTGCTTCTGATCGAGCATACCAAGCGGACCTTCTTGCCACAGGTAACACGATGTCCCTCACTACCTTCCTCTGTGTTCTTACTAGCTGCAATTGAAACAAAAGGTGATTGGGCCCATCCACCCACATAGGATTAAATTTCACACTAAACCACTGGGGAAGATAAACTCCAATAATAAATTCAACAATTAACCTCAAATTCTTCAGCACTTTGCCCTTCAATTCGTGTTTGGAAATCCAAATCCTGCAGAAACGAAGAGCTGTAGTTAACCAACGGCTGTGACTGACAGGTCCAATCTCCAAGAGAGCCAATGACTGAGGCACTTCTCCTGATCTTATTGCTTGGGCAATACGATAAGCATAGGATTGATCTGTGCTGAGATCTTTGATGACTCCTTCAGACAACGCCGGAAGGGGAGGGCCAACCTCGACCTTTGGAAAGGTTGTATTTATTTCTAGTTGTGTTGCTTCATCCAGCATGATGCCAAGGGGACCTGACCACTTGTTGTTGCTCTTTGTAGGACCATCAAGTTCCTGGATGAGATGACGAAGAGGTAGCTCGCCTGTATGTAAATCACATACAATCCAAACAAGTCTTCTTCCTAGTTTTTTCTCTAAATGCGTCATTACACCCCCCTGCCATCCGGTGTTCACTGCAGTTGAATCTCCACCAACAGCCTGCAGTGAACTGCCAAGTCCTCTCTCCTGAACCCAACATAAAATATGATCAGCAATGACCTCTGCATGTTTCTTCCCTTCTACTTCAGTTTCGGGAGCAAAGTGAAACAAAAACCGACCACCAGGCTCAGAACAGACAGAGTAGTGTTCTTCTTTGATGAGACCTGGAAACTTTCTGTTCACTCCCTCTACTTCTAGCAAAACTTTTGTGTCATCTATTCTTCCATCAAACAAAAGACAGGAGAGCCCTCCCTCGCTTAAATCTTTTTCATGCTGATCAGATATTTCCTTCATTATTTTTTCTTGTGCTCTTCTAATTTTATTATGATCTATCACCAAAGATACATCCTCTCGGCTGATGAGGCCTGCATCTATCCAAGCGGCAGTTGCAATTTCTGCAGCCTCACGAAGTCCAGCATGGTGGCGAATACTAGCTAAAGCAATGTTTGAAATATTTCTTGTGTTGTATTTCATTTTCTTTGGTAAAGGTTCAGATGGCTCTTTGGAACTATCATCTGATGTTGCTTCCTGTTCATCAGAAGAACTATCAAAGAAGTGATAAACATCTTGACACAGCTCTTCCTCTCTTTGGATGGCTTCTTCTCTCTTCATTTTCTTCTTTTGTTCCCTCTCTCGGATTTGTTCTCTCTTCTTGGCATTAGCAATCTGCTTCTTTGTTTCTGAATAATCTATTGAACCCATTTGCATACTTCCTTGGCCTTCTGCCTTTGTCCTCTGTGCCTTTATAAATTCAAGCTCTAAAACAGGGATCTTCTTTTCACGAGGACAACCACAGTTGGATTCAGAACATAATTGTATGGAGCACTTGCAGGTCAAAATGTCAAACAGAGTATCAAGTGTGTGCAGAAATTCATTTTTCCTGGCCAAGTTTCCTTTACCAAGTGATGTTTCAACTGCTTTGTGCCATAATTTCGTTAGTTTTAGCTCAATAGTTCGACACTGATTAATCACAGGTGGTTTGAATAGTGCATTAGCTTTTGTCCATTGATGCAGAAGAGGGACTATCATGTCATTTATGAGTTCTTTATCTGTATAGTTCCTTCTGTCCTTTGCATTTTTTTCTCGAAGGAGTAACCCTAATCTTAGCATGTCTCTCACTGTTGGAAGTTCTGATACAGGAAGCTCCTTCCCTTTACCAACTAGCAGGCTCAAGTGGGTTGACAACTGACTTCTTGTCTTCAATTTTGACATCTTCACACTATCTGACAAATAGAAAAATATTTCAATGTTTCATAATTCAATTGTTGTTTCAAAAAATATCAATTTGTTTATCAAAAATGCTGTAACAGAAATAACATAATAATTTCTTAGAACATAATGTTTTATACAATGATATAAGTAACTGCGACAATCAATATGCCCTACTTACAATAATTAAAATGTAGAATTCGTCTGGTAGAGTAGGTGCAAGTGCAATGAGAGCAAACCACCGTCTATGATATCTAGAAGGAGAGTGAGCCGGGCGCCTTATCCTCACGCTTGGTACAAGTCAAAACAAGAATTAAACTGTCCCACACGGAGAGCCTGTTCATGTTCATGTTCTGACATGCATATTGTACACAAGCTATAGAACCATAAAATACTCCATAATCCATATGCTTACATGAGATTAGTTAATATCAAGTGAATAATTCTAATCAAGTCTCATTAATTTGTTGAAATACTGATATTTGAAACTTTAAGGTATAATTGATGTAGGTGAGGGTTATTTCAATTCATTTTTGTTTGCTAATCTCAAGTTTAGACATAAAGAGGCACAATATTTTGACTACCAAATTTGATTTTTAACATGTTGACAAAATTGACACACCCTAGTATGTATATTATGTATGTTGTATGTATACCATGTATGTACTCTATATATACACATTATTTCTCTAGTCAGTAGCGTGTGGCAATGCCCCTGTTTCATGTCACCACACGCTTAGATAAATGTGCCTGGCGACATCTGGAAGCTGCTAGTATACCACTTACCACATGTCGCCTGAGAGGTTAGAGTGAGGTCAGTTGACCCCTATAGGAGTGTAAGGACTACCCGCGCTTGTAAGCGCACCTTGTATATTTCCGTTAATAAGAACCTACATCAGTACCAGTACCAGCACTCATGCAGGTTGATTGTTTCCTTGAGTCTTCACTTACTGCAGTTGACATTTAAGGCATCTTTCATTTGTTTCTTTTCCTCTATCGCCATTCTATACATGGGGTATGCTATTTTCTATCGAAACTTCTATCTGTTCTACTGTAATACAAAAGGGCTGAGGAAGGAAGGACATTTCTTCAAAATAACATCAATATTATTAAAGAAATATTAGGCCAGCACGTAGGTGATAAGCATCGTTCTTTCGTCAGTAGGTCGCGGAGTGGTGGTCCAACAGGCATTGTGTGCGGCGACATTTCAGGAAGTAATGGATGAATGTGCGGCTTTCTGCTCTCTTGTATAATACACAAGCACGTTGCTCGGGAGAGGTGGGGATACCAATCTCCCAAGCAAATCGTACTCGATGATAAGTAGAGTAGCAATCATGTCCCTCTTCCGCGGACCCTTTCAAGTTCACATCGTGCCAGGTGGGCGGGAAGTCCAGAGGAATGGCTGCTTCCCGAGCCTCTCTCTGTTAGTGACGATATTGTGTTCTAAGTTGTTGAACTGTTCGAGGGACAACATAATCAGGTGTGACCTTGTTAGAAGAGGTATTGGGACGTCTATCTGCTGCCTCATTCCCGAGACGCTAACATGACTTGGTATCCACATGAATGCCACTGGGCGGCCTGCATCATTAAATGATGACGTTAGCCCTCGTATTCTGAGGATGAGGTCCATGTTCTCCCCTAATCCACATGGTATCCCGTCGAGAGAAGACCTAGAATCACAGCAGACAAGCAAGGAACATGGTCCCCCGTCTTCTTCCTCGGCTAGGAGAGCAACAAGAAGGGCTATCAGCTCGGTCTGAGTGGAGGATGCCCTGTCTGAAACTCTGAAAGAGAGTTTAACAGGTTCTGGGACACCAGGAGGGGAGATGTAAACACCAACCTCGGCCCTACAAGTAGAGGGGTCAACAGAGCCATCAGTGTAGAGAACGACCCTACCTGGGACCAGGGTAGTGAGAGATCCTGGAGAGGCGATAAGCACGGAGATGAGAGGGATCACTTCGAGATTTCGGGAGCAGTCCACCGAGGGTAATCACTTCAGGCTGAAGATCCAACCAAGGTAAAGGAGAGGAACCAACAGCAGGGGTGACAACAATATCAGACAAGAAGTCGTATTCTTGAAGGGCTCAGATGAGTGACCCTCGTCACCTCCTTCTAGATGGAGGTCGTCCTCGGAAAGCCAGAGTCAAGGAGGCATAGGTAAAGCTGCCTCAGGGATCTCCTAGAATGTAAAGGCAGGTTTAGTAAAGCTTCCGGACACGATCGTGTAAGGAGGAAAGTCCATGTTCGTCATATAGTGAAGTAGAGCGTGTCCACTGAGGGGCCCCGGGAATGATACGAGTAGCATTCTTCTGGATAACTTCGAGGCGGTTGACAGCAGTCCGAATAATGTTGACGAGGGCAGGGGCGGCGTCGTCAACGCAGGAACGGACAAAGGACTTGTACATGCTGAGAAGCACAAGAATGGTTGCACCAAGGGGACCTCTGCACATGGTAGAGAGGGGTGCCAGACGCCGAAATCAGAGGTCTCGATGATGGCAGACACCAGGGATCTGACAAAGTGTGCGAGTAACATACACACTTACAAAAGGCATTTTATCTCATTAACCTAGTCCAGGGGCGTTTCTGATAGGAGAAGTGGGGTAGGAAGAACACGACCGTGCCACATGGATTTCGTTTTCGCAGTCGAAAGGCGAAAACCAAGTGACTTACACTATCTGGATACCAGATCAAGGGCTTCCTACATGTTGGGGAGGTCAGGGGCTTGGAGGAGGACATCGTCGGCATATCCTGAGTGGATATACAATGAGTGCATGAAAGCGTTAAAGAAAATGGGACCCAGGACTCCACATTGAGGGATGCCGAGGATCTTTTCTTGAACTGGAGAAATAGAACTTTCAATGCGAGCCCCGGCCTGACGTCCAGTAAGGTGATCCATTGAAGAAGTCGCTCTTCAAGTCCTAACCGCGCAGGTTCAGCTAAAATAAGTGCAAGCTGAGCCGTGTCAAAGACTCGATTGATGTTTAGGAAGACTGATACACGGGCAGTCTGGTTACAATAAAAGGTAGCAATGGAGTATGCTGTGCTGCGATGTTGTAAGAAGCCATTGAGGGAGTTGTGGAAGCCGCCTATAGTGTAAATAAGGCGACGGTGGAATATTCTCTCCATCATCTTGCAAACACAAGAGGTGAAGCTAATAGGTCGATATTGTTTAGGATCTCCCAGCTTAGGAATGGGGATAATTGTTGCATTTTTCCAGTTAGACGGAAGAACCCCAGAAGCATAATACATATTGTAGAGGGTGAGTAAGGGGCCATCAGGAATATTAGTACAGGCATTGTGGACGGAGTAGGTTATCTCATCAGCCCCAGCATTATCAAGCTTGAACTGCGTGATGGGTTGATCGGTGGGAGCACGAGAGCTAGGAGCAGCATGAACAACAGGTTCAGAAGCATCAATGCGACCATGCACTGCTTCCTGCAGGGGATCTGGAAGTGCCTCGGGGAGAGGGGGAGCCCACGCCCAGTCCTCCATTAAAGGCAAGGAGGCAGGGTCAGGGTGGGGAGGAGGCCTTCGTCTGGTACACCGCATAGCGTTAATCCTATTCCAGACATAGTAGGGTGACGACTGGAAAGAGAGAGACTCCGTGACTCGGAACCAGTCCGCCTCACGAATCTGATGGCGCACTTGAGTAGCAAAAGCGCACCACCTTTTGGAGTCCTCCCAGTCTTCTAAAGAGCGAGACCTTCGTAAGGCAGAGTAGAGATCACGGGTCACCTGCCAGAGATGTTTCATTGCAGGGAGACAATACCAGTAGTTGGCGTTACTTCTGGGGCGATGGGGAGGACGTGGTGGGGCAGCGCGATTAACAGAGCCATGCACAGTATCAACACCATAAGAATCCGCCCAGGTAGAAAGGGGTTGGATAAAAGAAGGAACAGGATCCTGTGTAAGACGGAGGCAAGGGGATCGATAAGGAGGTGATGTAGAAGCAGAGAAGGAGTGCCTGAGGTGGATAGGAACGGCAAAATTGTCACTCTATAGAGTAGGCTCAGTGCAGACGGTAGGGTGATATGAGGTATGGCCGTTCAGTAGTAGACCAACATCAAGGAAACTGTGGGGGAGGCGAGTAGGATCGTCAGGACAAATAAAGCGAGCATCATCATCACTTGCAATAAACTGTGAGAGATGCGATTTGTTAAGAGTACATGAAGTGGGATAATGTGGGGTACTAGGGGGATGGCGGGCATTAAAGTCTCCGAAAATAAGAAGGGGAACCCCATCATAGAGTGTAAGAGCGCGCAACACAAGCTGCCACCCTTTAAGGGCTTGGCACTCTTACAATAATTTACGTAATACTCTGACCTGGTAGCATGACGCGAGAGGAAGGCCCATGGGTACATGTAATTATAGTATCGAGCATTAGGGAAAGAACAACAACGGTGAATACTATAGGTCAATCATAGACCCACATACAAATACAATGTTTATTAAAACACAAAAATGGTTACAGAAAAGACGTTGTATGCACCCAAAATAGGAACTCCTGGTACCATGCCCTCATGCTCAATTTACTTGCACCACTACCGGGTGTACCCACAGCAAAACACACATAAACTCTCACAGCACCTTAGCACCATTAAAACCAGTGGCACTTGTCAGTACAACACTCAATACCCCAGGGGCAATACTCCAGCGGCCGCCATGGGAGTCTCATCACCAAGTGACACCTTCCAACAAACTCCAATAATTCCGGTGGAATAACACCACCACACAAATAGCCCTACTGAGTTATGTACTGTACTCATCCACCAATGATAGGGGCTGGCAGTTGTTTGTGGGGCTTGACAATCCGGGTTCACCACATGGGCATAGCATTAGGGGAATACTGGCCAGCTATGGGGCCCATAGGTGGTCGTGGAGCTTCTGACGGTCGGGGTTCACGGGGATAACCGATTCTACTGGACCTCAGACATCTCACCAGACTAGTGGATGCATCATCCACGCTACAGACACGGCCTAGGCTGCGATAGGGACCTGTGGGTGGGAGGCGTGGTGGCTTACTGATTTGAAAACGAACTGCCGTCCTCCACCCACGCCCAAGTCACTGATTCCACCTACACAACCATTTCACTGAATTACGTTACTGTAACACTCTGACGTTTGAAACTGAGACTACGAACTCAGTTTCATTCCCTACTATTATCTTCACAAACAATGCTCTGACTGAGCTACCAAAAGCAAGAATTAAATTGATCACAAAAGGTTGGATGGCAATCCCGTCCCAACACGCAGCGCCTTGCTACAAACGCGAGGACCAGATTCAAAAGTTCCCTTTCAGAAATATTAACTAATTCTTTAGTTAACCTCCCTACCACAATTTCACTATGATTATCAGAATCTCTGCTATTCATAGGTGAAAAAAAGGTTTACAGGGTCTCGGTAGCAGAAAGAGTTTACAACTTTGGTCAACAAACATACGACATCTCGATGACGTCATCAAGGAAACAGAGAGAACGGAGGACATTTCCACTGGGAGACTCAGAAGGTTTTGTGGACGTGTAAGCGTAATATGAATCCTTAGGTTTCAACAGGCTAGCAGTCATTACGATCATGACAAGAAGTCGTGAAGAACCTGGGGTCCAGAGCATCACTCTTGAAATGAACATTGTCTACACGAAGGGTCCGGTCACCAAGAGTAAGGGAGACATAAAGTAGTTCAGACGGGTGTCCATGTGAGTCCGGTGAAGGAAAGAAGAAAGGATGGAATGGTGTTACGACAACGGTGACGAGGCAGAGTGTAGAGAGTATGGTCAGAGATGCTGGGTGGAACAACATCGTCATAGATGGTTTCCCAATGTAGAGCGACGTCTACTTGATGGGAGAGCACATATTAGGCGAGGTATGTCCAGCGAGGTCTCAGGCAGGGAATAAATGGGAGCTTCGTAGGAGGCGCTAATCTCTGTTGAGGATACTGGATAAGAAGGAGTGGGAGAGAAAGGGATGGATCTTCCATCATGAGGGAAGGAAGGAGGCGAGTCACCAGGGCTTGCCGAGTGTATCCCTGTTAGGTGAAGGTTTCCAGAATGAGTTTTTGCTGTTTCTGAATAGTCACAGCTGTCTCCACAAACGAGAAGAGAGAAGGTTGATTTGCTTGGAGTGGCAATCCAAACAAAGGGTGATTGTTTCCAAAGAACCAGCCTGATGTACCTGTGTAGGAACTGTAGGAGGCGATGGGGAGTAGTGATGGCCCTACTGGACAGGAGGTTATGATGACGGAGAGGAACGACGAGGGCTCAGGTGAGAAAAAGGTAGTGGCGTTGTAAGAGACAGCGGGTGCCCGGGTGGGTAGGAGGTAGAGGCGACTGTGTGGCAGGGCCAACGACCTCATTCCAATAGCGGCTGGGGGAGGGAGGGATGGGAATCTGGGGAATAGGGTTGATTGGAGGGATGGTAGGGGAGAGGAGACTAATGGGAACTCCTCGGTGATTGGAAGAGGCAGTGGTGGAGTGGAGTCAGGTTTGGTTGGCAGGGACTCCGTCAGAGACAATGGCAGTGGAACAAGGTAGGCTTTCCTTGGGCGAGTGCCAGGATGCTGTGAGCAGCTGACATTCCAGATGTAGTGACCTCCTCGGCAATTGACACACCCAGTGGAACAACTTGGATTTTGTTCTGAAATTTCGTCTTGCACTCCACTGAGTCGTGAGAACCTGCACAGAAGCCGCAGGCGATCATTCTCGCGCACTTCCACCATTGACAACGACCACAAATTTTTAGGGTTCCGATATATCTCTCGAGAGGACAATTGTGAAGAGGTCCTACATTCACCTTCGAGGGTAGGGGGCCCACCCATCAGCCAATGAGCTCGTTGGATGGACGTTTGGAGATCGAATTGTTGCAGCGTTACATGTCTAGTAGTTATGGGAGAAGAGGACGATGATTGCCGATGGGGATCTCCAAGGGTACAATGGGTTTCTGGGATTATGATGGTGAACGTTAGCATCTCCTCCCTCTAAGGAACAGGAAAGCCCACTCGAGTGGTGACTATTACGGCTGTGGGAGAGCAGTGGCGGATGAACCAGGTCGTCCATGTGCTCACTGGGGTGGCCCATGGAAAAGCAAGAAGACAAAGGCATGGCAAAGCAGGGAGGGGAGGGGAATCCCCAATATCCATCGTCGGCGGATGGTCGGGAGTGTCGTTTATTGATCCACATATAGGCTCATTTGGGGACCCAGATGAACGGGGGAAGTCACCCTCCACAGTTCCAGAAACGAAATGAAAGGGTGCTGTAGCACCTTTTGTGTTTTTGTTCTTCATATTTTTTACCAGAAAATAATTATCAGCGTCACTGTCACTAGTTACCGCCGTCGCCAGCAAACGGCAGCGTTTAACGGCGGGCATAGGGCACGTTGGCAACACTACAGTTGGACGACTGGCAGTAGAATTGTGGGGAACGGTAGTCAGGGATGACGTCTCCAGGGAAGATTCCCTATTTGGCCTGAGAGCATATGGTGTTCTCGGCCTGGTGGGGTGGACGGCCAATGCCACAAGTTTTCAGAAAAAAAATGGCACCGTACACTATGACTTCATGGGCTATGTAAGACACTTTGGGCCGTCAAAGATGGCTGCAACAGCCGTATTGTCTGGTGTGTTGACTCCCATATTCTGTCCGATCTATGCGTGCTCTTATGACACGTTTCATGGTAATCTTATCATCTACAGAGATAGTAGCCAATAAATTAGAAAATGTGTCATTTGCATCCGAAATATAAATATTAATAAATGCAGTGATTATTATCATCCACGCACCTTATCAAGATCATTTATTTGTAATATGGAAAAACTTATTTTGAAAAAATAACAAGTAGTTTTGTCCCTTTTCTCCTGGTACTTAATTTTCGCAATAAGACCAAAGTACGAGACTCCTGACTCTTGTCTATTAGCACAAAATAGTGTAAAATAGTGTAAAGTAATCTCTGATATTTTCTCGAAGGATCAGACATATTCACCATGGCCTGGTCCCCTACAGTCATACCACTGAAAATTCTCTTTCGGGTTTACAGGAACAACACAATACTCAAAGATCCGACGATCCGACTTAAATATATTAGAACCACACTTGTGACCTCAGAACATATTTTACTAATGAGGAACAGTGATATTTCCAGATACTGGTCAATCAGATTCGAAAATATAACATATATCTTTTCCAACAAACAAAATGTCACACGCGGACACATGCATTCAGCGATCTATATAAAACAAAGAAATATGTCATCGTGTTTGTTTGTGTGTGTCCGCACGAGAATTTCGGAAACTACTTTACCGATCTGTAGTGATGATGGATGGTGTTATATGTAGTGATGATGGATGGTGTTATATGTAGTGATGATGGATGGTGTTATATGTAGTGATGATGGATGGTGTTATATGTAGTGATGATGGATGATGTTATATGTAGTGAAGATGGATGGTGTTATATGTAGTGATGATGGATGATGTTATATGTAGTGATGATGGATGATGTTATATGTAGTGATGATTGGACAATAAAATAATAACAGCTTAATGCTAAAAAAAAATATATTTTGCTGTACCGTTGTAGTGGAACTTATATACACCGTTAATGAACTATTGATGGAAGAAGAATTTTTAGGGAGTGAACAGGATGCAAACAGGGAGTTGCTCAGAGAGACAGACTACTCAGTTGAAGTTCTGGTGAATTTTCTTGAAGAAAATGTTTGTATGTTTGTGTGTGTGTGTGTGTGTGTGTGTGTGTGTGTGTGTGTGTGTGTGTGTGTGTGTGTGTGTGTCCGCACGAGAATCTCGGAAACTAATTTACCGATATGTAGTGATGATAGATGGTGTTATATGTAGTGATGGTGGATCTTGATATATGTAGTGATGATGGGTGGTGTTATATGTAGTGATGGTGGGTGGTGTTATATGTAGTGACGATGGATGATGTTATATGTAGTGATGATGGATGTTGTTATATGTAGTGATGGTGGATCTTGATATATGTAGTGATGATGGGTGGTGTTATATGTAGTGATGATAGATGGTGTTCTATGTAGTGATGGTGGGTGGTGTTATATGTAGTGACGATGGATGATGTTATATGTAGTGATGATGGGTGGTGTTATATGTAGTGATGATTAGACAATAAAATAATAACAATTTAATGCTAAAAAAATATACTTTGCTGTACCGTTGTAGTGGAACTTACATACACCGTTAATGAACTATTGATGGAAGAATAAGTTTTGGGGACTGAACAGTAGTTGCAAAGAGGGAGTTGCTCAGAGAGACAGAATATACAGTTGAAGTTCTGGTGAATTTTCTTGAAGAAAATGAGCCTCAGCTGGTGCCTGATCAAGCAAATGCTTGCGAACAAATCTTGCAAGCAATACAATCGGTGCAGGGAGTTATGATCCTTCTCGATGCACCTGGCAGGACTGGAAAAACATTCCTGATGAACCTTCTGTTGGCCAAAGTACGTCATCAGGGGAAAATTGCTCTTGCTGTGGCATCCTGAAGCATTGCTGCAACACAACTAGAAGGAGGACGTACTGCACACTCAACTTTTAAACTGCCTCTCAACCTCGCTCACAATGAGAATCCAGTGTGCACCATCAAAAAAGGATCGGCAAAGGCAAAACTCTTAAAAAAATGCAGCCTCATAGTCTGGGATGAATGCACTATGTCTCACAAGTTAGCGTTTGAAGCATTGGACAGGACCTTGCAAGACATACGAGAAAATGACCAGCTCATGGGTGGCATTACAATGGTCATTGCTGGAGATTTTCGCCAGACCCTACATGTCATTCCTCGAAGCACTCCAGCTGATGAACTGAATGCGTACCTCAAGGCATCATACCTTTGGAGAAGTGTTCAGACACTCACCCTATCCACAAACATGAGAGTACATCTACAAGGAGATCAGGATGCTGAATGGTTTGCCAACCTTCTACTACAGATTGGGAATGGAACTTTCCCTGTTGATTTAGAAGGACAAATAATCATTCCTCATGGATGTGGAAATGTTGTAAAATCCTTAACTGAGCTTACTAATATGGTCTACCCAAACATTATCCATCACTACAAGGATCACAAGTGGCTGCGTGAACGCGCAATTCTGGCACCAAAGAATGACACAGTAGCTGAAATCAACATGACTCTACTCAGACAGCTCCCAGGCAGAGAGATCTCATTCAAATCTGTTGATACAATCATCGACCAGGACCAAACAGTCCAGTACCCTGAAGAATTCCTTAATTCTTTGGAGCCCGCTGGAATGACTCCTCACCATCTAGCTCTCAAGATTGGAACTCCTATAATGCTCTTAAGAAATTTTGAACCACCAATCCTCTGCAATGGCACAAGATTGGTGGTGAAGAACATGATTCCACATGTACTGGAAGCTATAATACTGACAGGAAAACATAAAGGAGAGGACGTTTTTATACCACGGATACCTCTTATCACCACTGACCTGCCATTTGAGTTGAAGCGACTTCAGTTCCCGGTTAAAGTGAGCTTTGCCATGACCATCTGCAAAAGTCAGGGACAGTCCGTAAAGATGGTTGGCCTAAACCTGGTGTTTCCTTGCTTCTCTCATGGACAGTTCTATGTTGGATGCTCCAGAGTGGGAACTGGCAAAAATCTGTACTATCGTGCACCAAAGTCGTGTCCACTACCCATCCACAGTGAGGATTCGAATAGCCTTGAGTCTGAAGTTTCGAAACAGCTGGGGCAAATGCTATGGTCGGCCAACAGATGTCGTCCACTGTAGTGTGCGGAGGGGAGGGGGGGGGATAGAGGAGGTGGGGGTTAGTCTAGTAACAGGCTGTGTGTAGGTGGAGCATAACATCGTAAATTCTGCAATCACTGATAACAATAAGAATGTCATGAAGACAGTTAATATTATTAAGCATGGTGAGAGATGTGTAACGGGTAAATAAAAGCACTACAACGACCATATCTCTGCCGTTCATGGCTACGACGGTGAGACTGATGGGCACACCAGTAATTAATTCTCTGTGACTACCAGTAATGGTAGTCACGGAGAATACACAAGTTGTTACCAAGGTTGGCGAACACTGAAACATGCTGAGGTCTCATTCCTACCATCGTCGTCACCAACAGGTATATCACATTAATTTGTCAGCATAGCCCATGTCGTCCTTATACTATTGCAGGGTGTCCCATGAGTGACAGCAGATATTTGTAGAGGTGAAAGAATATGTGATATTGAGTTGAAAGTCTTCTATACACATAAGCATTATTCGGTTTACTTTAGGCGTGAGGTGGGTTGCAAAAATTACGGAGGGCAAAAATTTTGCCATGTTATATTTTATTTTTCTTACCAATTGCAGCCATACTGTGTGCTGTTGTAATCCTTATTGGTGGATTACATAAGGCCTATTAATAGCGTGAAAACCCGTTTGAAGATACTGTAATGTTCCATAACTTGCATTAAACAACATCATACGTTCACGAGTTCCAACTCCGCGCCTGGCCCCCCCACCACTCCCGCCGCCTCTACCCACCCAACTATTAAACCTCATAATTTGAGCATCGTGGGTTACCACACCTAAACACTAATCGACTACTTATTCTCTCCCCCACACTCCCCCTCTACCATCCCCCCACTCCACTCCTCCCTCCCCCACCTCTTCCCTTCCATCCCATCACATTACCTTCCCCTGCATTCCCCAACCCCCCTCCCCCTATTCTACCCATGGTGACGAATTGGACTACTGAAATGAACACTCACAGAACCGACGACATGGCTCCTCCCCCTTGTATTTAGAGTTAAAACCTTTACAACAAAGGTCAATCCCACGTAACTTGAGCCGGATTAAGATATGTGGAAAAAAAACAAGCAACACCCATTTCCACCACCCCCTACCCCAACCTAAAATCATAGCCACCACGTCTCTATCTCCATCCATTTCCCTCTATCTATAATAAAAAGTGTAACCCTACTCAGAAAAAATAATGAATGGGCCCTGCAAACAAATTAAAATTGAGGTGCACCCCACCCACATAGGGATGGGCTCTCCATATCCTTTCGCCTCCTTTTCTCCACATCCTTTCCTCCCTCCCATCGCCCCAGTCATCCCAACCTTCCACGCAATACCATGCAGTGGGCAGAAGGCAACACACTTTCTCTTCTCCTAAAAGTCTGTTCCGTTTAACCCACATTCTTTCACTACTGAACCTTCTTCCCCCTTTCCTATATTTCGCTATTGCTATCGGTATCTCCCGCATCGACTCCGCCATTTGTAATGGTTGCCTTGCGGAATTTGTAAAATCCACCCCATGGCTAAGCGTAAACCGAAAAATCCATATATGTATAGAAAACGTTTTTATATAACGAACCCAAACATAATGTAACCTGTTACAGTTATATGTAATCTGGGACGAACATGTCATAGCTGAAAATTGTCAAAGAAATATGTAAAGCAGTGGAAAACCATTAATATTTGACGACTGGCAAAAGTCCTGGGAAAATGAACCAACAAGCCATAAGCTAAAAATGATCAATCATCAGTTTATCCTTGGTCACCATCAAAACAATCCTCTCGACAACACGAAACTATTCTGAATCGTCTAAGAATTGGGGATACGCTATTGACGCATGACCAACTCATGTCTTCCCCGAATGCTGCCCCACCTATATGCTCCAACTGCAACACAAATAACCCTACAATGTAAGACATTTTAGCAGAGACCCCAAAATTCTCCCTCCGTTCAGTTTTGACCTTTTTGAAATACTGTAATCTCCTCCAAACAATATAACACTAAATTATAGAAACACAAATATTTGTTAACTAATCTCTCTGGCCAGCCCTAGGAGAGACTCAAATGGGTGTCAGTGGTCTGGTTAAACTAAATCTTGATGATGATGATGATTATCGGCGAATGTTCACGCTACAGTCGTAGGGGTGGTGGTGGAGGTTTTGGGGGGGGGAGGATCCACTTGCAGTTCACGATGAATACATGATATAGGAAGGGTTTCTTGGGCAGTTGATCCAAAAAGATTTACCAAAACGGTATGTCAGAGTAATAATACTTAACCTAGGTGTTACTAATACCATTAATTTACTCTAGTATATAAAAGCCTACATCAGTTACCACAACATAATATTACTCTACCATTTCAGATATGCCTGCAGGACGAGCAAATTCGTCGGCAGTGATTGCTGAGCGAGGCCAAATCATCGGGATGTGGAGAGCCGGGGCAACTGTGCCGAACAATGCTGTCGAAGTGGGAAGGAGCACCAAGACGATTAGGAGGTGGATCCGCCGGTGGGAGGAAGAGGGCTCAGTGGAGACGAAACCTCGAAGCGGGAGGCCACGAGTAACGTCGGCAAGGATGGACGCCATGATCGTGGTAGCTGCAACGGCATATCCAATGTGAACATCAGTGGAGCATACAAGAAATCTGGGCCTCAACTGCCATCACATGACGACGAGACGCCGACTTCATGAAGCCGGGATCGACTGCCATATTCCAGCTCACAAAGGGTGGCTAACACCTACTCACAAGGAGTGTCGACTCGGCTTTGCATTGGAACACCTTCCACATAGAGAAGAATACTGGAGAACCATTATATTTACCGATGAAACGGTGTTCAGGTGAGTGGGAGCCGAAGCAAGGCAGTGCTGGCGGCCCCCCAACACACGCTACCATGAGAAACACATTCAACATCGTGCAGTGAGTGGTAGTGTGTCAGTGTCATTCTGAGGGTGGATGTGGGCACATGGGCCAGGTGAACTGGTCAAGATCAATGGCCGTTTCACTGGTGAGCAGTATGTAGACATCCTGGAGCAAGTGCTAATTCCTCCAGTCCGGGCTATGGCAGTTCCAGCCCCCCACACTATCAGGCTGGTTCATGACAACAGTCCCATTCATACCAGCAACATAGTGAAGGACTACCTCCAGGATCACCCTGAAAGTGAGGTCATCGACTGGTCAACACTAGGAAGTGATATTAATCCGATTGAACATATTTGGGCCATGATGAAACGTGATTGGGATATTGGGGAGCAGCGAACCTGTGCAGCAATAGAGTTGTTGTTGTTGAGATTGTCGGACCATAGTCCGACACGGGCCTTTGCCTATAGGCGGCCCCTTTAGCAATAGAGGCCAAAGCTTACGACGTGTGGGAGAGTATTCGTCGACGACCAGGGGTGTGCCTGAAACTGGTCGACTCCATCCTTAATTGCCTTGATGAAGTCCTGAATGCAATGGGTGGCTGGACCAAATACTCAGATGTGTGCATTGGTGTATTGTTTGGATTTTAGTATTGTTTGAAATACAATTAATATATATTAACTCACCTTCAGTATTATCTTAAATCCATGTCCTTAATGATGTCTTAAACTATATCGCATGAAAATTCATAACAAAGTAACTTAACAGCCACAAATTATGTATTGTGTGGTATACAATGATCTGTATGACAGGTCGTGGAATGTGTTGTCTTATAACACAATATAATTATATAGTTACAATTGCTACCATCATGGAAATGCTCATGATGTTCAGCACACAATATTAACAGTAACTGAGCACACTCCAAAATATATGAAGCTTGCATATTGTGGTGGGGCGTTTAAACACTGGAGACCTAATGACGAGTTGTCTAACTCCTGGGTCTTCACTGTGGGTGTTCCAGTCATGGGTTGAGGAGAACCCATGCAAGACCACGGCCACCTCACATTCCCTTACGAGAGGAGAGGTTGCCCAAAGCCTTATTCTTCTCTATCAGCAAGAGCTGCGAATGGGATGTATAGAATACGTCGAGGTGACGGTAACCCGAAACAAAGTTCACATGGATTCGATGTGGGTCACTGAGCGTTGCTGTAGTGGTGGTGGTGTAGTTGTGTTGTGACAGGCGGCCAGTCCCCGCACCTCCCCCCCCCTCCCCCCCCACACACAAACACAGGCTTTCAAGGTCATGAAGGGCAGTGGTTGGAACTTGGAAGAATTGGAACAGTCACCTAGATTAAGTCTGAATACTATTTTACAATACTGAAAACTTTTTCACTCCACTCTTTTTAACATAAGCATATAATTATATAATATTGCATATTATCACAAATATTTATTAAGCAAAGGATGGGTGGAATATAAATAAATATTACCATGATCTCTTTGTCGGAATAACAACAAAATTGTGACATGGTTGCTGATCCTAATCCTTGCATATTTCACTTTTATCCTTAATATATTCCATTCTTTAGAGTATCATTGTGACCTGAGCGGCAATAAGCACCCAGGACACTGCACCTGTTCCATGAATTCGTAACCATAAAGAAACAACTGAAAGACAAAACGTAGTTAAAAAGGCAGCTTGAAATTATGGTGGTATAAATAAACCTGCCTATCATCCAGCCCCCACCTCTTCTATTCCCCCCCCTCCCCCACACACACACACTACAGTGGGCGACATCTTTTGGCTTACCATAGCACTTCCCCCAGCTGCTTCGAAACTTCAGACTCAAGGCTATTCGAATCCTCACTGTGGATGGGTAGTGGACACGACTTCTGTGCACGATAGTACATACTTGTAGCTAATGGCAAAACCAAAAATGTGGTCTACCTTAATGCACTACAGTGAGACAATGTGGAGCCTCCCGGAAGGTGGCGTCCTACCATGGCCTAGCAAAAGAGCCGCTCGCAGGGCGGCGATTCCGCTAGTTATACGTAAAATTGGTAACAGAAGAATGATTGATTTAAGCACATCTTAAGCCATACTACAGTATAAAGTCAGTTGAAATATGGAGAAGATTTATTCATATGTTATGTGAACCTAACATGAAGCGTCTTAGAAATATTGTGCTATAAATATCCATGTTTATCTTAAGAAGAACTAACTTTCTGTAAGATCCGAATATTTTTTCCCCTCCGAGCTATACATATGTCTTCATTCTCAACAGGTTTACTTTTAATGTAAATTCACTGACGCTTTTTATTTTTTCTGGTACACACACTTTTGAGGTATTTATTTATTTATTCCCTTTTTCGGGTCATTACAAATATATAGTTTTGTGGCGTTTATTAAATATTTTTTTCATAGATTATTAAATTCACACACAAACACACACACATAAGAACTTTAGAACATAAGGGGCCGGATACTCAAAAACATTTATGGGACTGTATGTCTTTGTTTACCCCGTAACTGGACTTACAGTCTCAGATCGGTATACTCAAAACACAGATGGTATACTCAAAACCAATATTTGACATCGAACTCCGTAAGTTACCACAAGTAACTTACACCAGCTCCCGAGGTTGTGTAACACTCTCAACCCGGATGTAGTAGTGACTAATTCCCGATTGTATAGAAAATAATAATAATATATGTTGTAATAATGCTTGTTAGACTTGTTTTATCATAGAATAAAGAAGAAAATGTTTTGTACATCAACATACTGAAATATAATATTTCACTTTGTCTTTTTCGTAACTTTTTTGTTGTATAATAAGTGTTTGTGTATGTCGCAGTTTGGAAGAGACGCATCTTTGGTCTTCTTACACATTATAAAGTATTTCTTGCCAAAACAGAAGGTTTGTATTGTTCACACTTAGGGTAAAAATATGTTTTATGACTGAGTAAACTTGCAGATAGAACTTATTAATGTTGTATAGCCGTAAATATCCCTCAGTAATGAAAGCCAAATATGAGGTCAAGTGAACATTCCTGCCAAGACTTCGCCTTGTTTTTCTAATATTCAACCAATAGCCTTAGCCTATTTTCTTATGTATATAGAGTATGATAACATGAAAGGCTATAAATTTCCATAGGCTAACCAAAATTAAATGATATTAGGCGTAAAATATGGATTGCAATTAACTTGATTAATAAGGGCCTATATAACTGCTTTTTCAGTCTTAGGCAAATTTAGTTAGAACATGAGGATTATTTAAATAAGAAATTATACAAATAGGTTATAGGTTAGATAGGTTTGGTTTGGTTTGGTTATGTTATGTTATGGTATGTTAGGTTAGGTTAGAGAATGTGTACATGGTTTTTTGGCAAGTGTCAGGCCGTCAGAGAGACACTTTGTCTAGCAGCTACCTTAGGCCTAGTTCTAGACTTTCCTTGAACATTATCATAGGTAGAGTATTAATTTAAGAAAATTTATGGCTAATCCGATATATTTTCAGGTTTTAAATTGTTGTTTTTTGTATGAACTTGAAGACAATTCAGACCAAATGTCTCCAACATTGAAAGGAAAAAACAAGGGTCTAGGCTAAATGAGTAATTTAAAAGAAGTGATTTGTCATTTAGGTTCGGCAAGGCTATGCTATCAATAACCAATTTATTTGAATTTGCCCAGAATAGCGTATACTTCAGCCTCACTGAAATTAGGCCGTCTCTTCTTGGCTGGTGGTCCTTTCACGTTTACAAAATGATATTATGTGCATCGCTCTCAGCTGATTTCTCCTTCTCTTGTGATTGGTTGATGATTTTGTTAACTGAGCGCTGATTGGCCAAGTAGCTCCTGCACTGACATCTACCTTCCAACAAGAGAAATTAATTTACAGGGTAAACACTAGAGTTATGAAAACTTACTTAAAGGCTTACGGAACTGTAATTAAATTTTGAGTATGCAAAATTTACAGTACTGTAAAGATTCGACAATACACTACGGTTACCGTCCTAGATACATTCTTGGAAACGTGACGTTAACCGAAATGGACGTTGTCCGATCATCACATAAACTTTATATTTATACTTACGTGTATGTGGAATACTATATACGTACATATACACTTTTACTCTTAAATCACTAATGTAATGTGATACAGGTGATTAATTTTTATCTCTTGTGCAAAATACATGACGTTTATATTAAAATTATTCACTGTTTTACAAGGATTCCAGCAATGCCAGCAGATGGGGAGAGAGAGGGTGCAAGGGGCCTGGGGAGGGAGGTAGCATTGCTGACAGTTGGCACAGGCCCAGGTCTAACGCGTGTATATTTATCAGTTCTAGGGTGACTAAGCTTCTCTCTTATAAAAAGCAGTGAAATGACCTGTGAATATAATTAACATAGCTGGGATTTTGTAACATACTGATTAAATTGAATATAAACATGGTATAATTTGCACTAGACAAAACAATGATAGTACCGTAATCAAATTAGTACATGTGCACTCCAGCTTTGCACTGCAAAAATCTATGTAAATCTACCCAAAATACAGTTGAAACTTTTTATAAAATGTACTATAGGCTACTGTACACTAATGTACAACAATTTTTATCTCTTGAGCAAAAATATATGACGTTTATATTCAAATTATTGGCAGTCTTACAAGGATTCCAGCAAAAAATTATAATCTCCTAACTTAGTCTGAGATATTATATAAGATAAAAACTGTAAGCCCAAAAGCCTGGCTGGGTGGGAATGACGGCTCCGCCACCAGCGAGGGGTTGGGGAGGGGGTTGAGGTGATAAGTTTGAGATGAAGATCTCTGTGTTTATTTAACAGTCCTACTAAGCTTCTCTCATTTTAAAATGCCAGTGATATGACCTAGGAATATATAATTAACATAGCTGGGATTCTTGTAAGATACTGATTTATTTGAATATAAACATGTAATTCGCACTAGACATAACATTATTAGTACCGCAATCAAATTAGTACATGTGCAGTCCAGCTTTGCACGAATTTAAATTTATTTTACGTTTGTTTTAGTATGGTGTGTGAATGTAAATGCGTGAAAATAAATGAAGAAATTTGAGTAAATGTACCCAAAAAAAAAAGTTGAAAAACTTTTTGTAAAATGTAGGCTACATTGTACACTAATGTACTACATTTTTTATATCTTGAGCAAAATATATGACGCTTATATTCAAATTAATCTCTGTCTTGCAAGGATTTCAGCAATGCAAATTACATTATCGTAACTTTAGTCTGAGATATTATATAAAATAAACATAAAGAAATCACCAATCTTTTACCTTGAACACGAGGGTGGTGCGAAGAAGGGGGGGGGGGAGGGGTGGGTGGTGAGGAGACAGAATGTCTGGCGTTTGTTTGTTTATTTATTTGAGGTAAGATTTGACAGTTGGCGCTGAAGGTCTGCCTGTGTGTTTATTTATCATTACTTATGAGCTCTTCTCATAATTTACTGTTGCGACTGTAGCTACTGTATGTGGCCAGTTGTCAATTCT
>NW_024746541.1:6709163-6749854 GCF_018991925.1 Homarus americanus | reverse complement strand
GGATGGAGGAAACTCATCCACTACTCTATTTCCAAAACAGAGTTTGCCCATCTCGCGCCCAAATCTAAATTTGTCTAATTTAAAACCATTGTTCCGAGTTCGCTCCCTGTTGAATAGTTTGAGTACCTTTGTTATATCACCTTTGTTTACCCTGACTTTCATTTACATATACCTCGATCATATCGACCTCACCTTTAAGTCTCTCGAGGGAGTGCAAATTAAGATTCTTATCTGTCTCTGTACTCAAGGTTTCTAATGCCCGGGATTAGTCTTGTCATCCTCCTCTGAATGCTTTCTAGGAAGTCAATATCCTTTCTGCATTACGGTGAACAGAACTGAACTGCGTAGTCCAATTGAGGTCTCACAAATGCAAGATATAGTTTTAGAATAACACTCATGAGGATGAAACCAAATACATATTGTTGAATTGGTTTAAGATTCTTCCTTATCGTTATTCATAAATCTTTCTCACAGTCGGATTTCTTTATAACAGCGTTGTTCATCTGATATCTGGTTTCTCTGTTTACACCTGTTAGAATAGGTACTTTACATTTGTCCGAATTAAATTTCATGTCATTTTTCAGATATTTTGATTTTTTTTCAGATCTTCCTGAAGTTTTGCGGAGTCCTCGTTTAGTTTAATTCAAGCCCTATTTTAATGTCGTCAGTAAATTTACTTATGTTTTTGACTACGTCTATATCTATGTCGTTTATGTACATAATAAATAGTAATGGTCTAATTCCTGAGCAGTGAGGAGTCACCTACTAGTGACACACACACACACACACACACACACACACACACACACACACACACACACACACACACACACACACACACACACACACACACACACACACACACACACACACACACACACACACACACACACACACACACACACACACACACACACACACACACACACACACACACACACACACACACACACACACACACACACACACACACACACACACACTTACTTCACATGGTGAGGACGTCGGCGCTGCCCACACGCGGCCGTGGTCTCTTGACCATGGAGATAGCTGCCAGCCTGGTTTGTCGGGCAATCCTTTTCCCCATCTCCTCCTCCCCATCTGGATTTATCAACATCTTCTCACCAACAGTAAAGTGCAAAGATTGACGATCAACCCACAACTGATATATAAAAGTGACAATTGCAACTCGAAACAAAGAAACAACTGTTTTAGTGGTGGTGGGACGTGTGAGAGCTCCGTGTTTTTCGTCGAAAAAGAGGTCTTTCCAGGAGTACCCAGTCTGATTTCTAGGAAATCTGATTCGTGAGTGACTAGTGAATGTCGTGACCAGTACAATATTCATCTGTGATCCCCCATAGATATAATTTAAATTTCCTGGTGAATCTGTGTTCACGAAGTGAGGTGTAGGCCCACCAAGCTCTCCTCAGTGCCACGGCTTGTATTCTGAGTCCTGTCCACCCCCACCGTCCACCCTCCACCACCATCCCACCCAGCTGACCACACAACTAGACCTTCAAAGACTCCCACTAGATAACGACAACAACCATACATGATTCCCAAAAAGTTTCCAAATCTTAAAAAGTCCATTACCACCCCCGATCTAAACGGCCAGGCAATAGACAACCTCCATAGACCAGCATCCGCCAGTAGGGGCGGCGGAATATGAAATAAGGCCCTTAAAGCACTCCCATATGGGACAGGGAAGGATGTCTACTGTCTGTACCGATAGACAATAACTAACCCATAGCCTCAACAGCTAGGCGATCAGCCATCCCTCTTACATCCTCCTAAATTTCTTCAATTTCTGAACTATAACTTCCTTCCCCTCTAATCTTCTTTCACCCTCCTTTCCCTAACAAAAAAAAAAAAAAAAAAAAAAGAAAAAGAAAAAGACAGTCTCCATACTGCCAGCTACTGAGCCCTCACTAACTCCAATATGTCTAAGATGGCTGCTAGTATCAATAATTCAAATTTCACGAAACAACAGCTGACTGATGTGATAATGGAAGTCAACGGAATTCTCGCAAAGGGATATAATTGACTTACAAAAAATGTTGAACGTTTAAGCTATAAAGAACCGAAAACTCAAGACCCAAGTTCAACAACTGAGTGAGGAGAACTCCAAGCTCAAAACGGAATTAACGACAACAGCCGACCAGGTGGATTATGTGGATGACATAGAACGGCGAAACAACCTCAGGATTGCCGGTATCCCTGAAGACATCCACGAGAACTGGGAGTCATTCAGCAAAATTTCAACTCCTTCGCCCCGCGACATCATAACAAAATTCTCATCCCCCTCTGACCGTGACAAAGTGTTTTATCAACGCAGTAAACTGAAAGGCACCACTATCTTCGTCAACGAAGATCTCTGTCCAGGTACGACTAAAGCCCGTCTACAGCAAATGGACCAGATTAAAGAAGCCAGGAAACAAGGGAAACACATGACGTTCAGTCATAAAATGCTTGTTGTGAGGGATCGGAAAAGTGGACACCCACCCACTCACCCACCCGCTGTTCCAGCCCCCCCCAAGCCCCTCGAGAACCCCCCTCCCACTGAGGGGGGACCAGCCACTGACGCTATCACCTGAGGAGTTTGCCCCCCTGCCGGCCAACTCGACTACTACACGTGTGTGGTGGAAACCAGCAACCCTCAAAACCGAGTGACAGGCGCACCTCCCACTCAATCTGGGAATCACCCTCAACAGTACCGGTCATCCTAATTCTGTTAGTTGTAGCACTTCTGGTCGTTACATTCCCACTATTATAATTTTCATATACAGTATTACCCAGCTTAACGCGGTTTCGCTTAGCGCGTTTTTACGTATCTGTGATTGCCTGTAAGCCGAACTTTCATAACGGGTTTTTTCCGCATATCCAGCGGTGAGTGTCCAGCTCGAGAGCTATTTTTAGATTCGCCCCACCCGCCACCCTGCCTGACTGCCTGTTTTAGCTCATAAAATTCATACTTACCCAGCCAGAATATAATTTACATTGCTGGAATTCTTACAATATGATGATCATTTTGAATATAAACATCATAGATTTTGCATTAGACATACAAATTTTAGATGTAATGTTTACTCTGAGTAAATATGTTATCTTTTGTGCAAATATATGACATTTCTATTCAAAATATTCCTGGTCTTACAAAGTCAGCAATGTCAATTATATTATCTAACAATCTGAGGTATTATTTTATACAAAATGTTAAAATTTAGTTTCTTCACCCAACCTTTCTCTTGAAGGGAGGATTGGTGGGGGTGGGGGAGGTTGGGACTGACCGCGAGGTTGGAAGGAGGCAAGGTGGGGTACTTTGATTGACAGATAGTGTTGTGAAGAATAATTTTTTATTAACTGAAGATATTTGTTTTAGCTCATAAAATTCATACAAATTACCCGGCCAGAATATAATTTACATTGCTGGAATTCTTACAATTTGGTGATCATTTTGAATATAAACATCATATATTTTGCATTAGACATACAAATTTTAGATATAATGTTTACTCTGAGTAAATATGTCATCTTTTGTGCAAAATATATGACCTTTATATTCAAATATTCCTGGTCTTACAAAGGAATCCAGCAATGTCAATTGTATTATCCTAACTGTTTGAGATATTATTTATTAAAATTTAGTGGTTTTTCCCCAAAATTTCTCAGAGAGAAAGAGCCAGCAGTGTAGTTTGAGAAGAGGAGGAGTTGAGTCCATTATTTGAATGGACATTAACTTGGTGACTGTATTTCTCTTTTCTCTTAAGTATTAATTGTGTGCATGTACCATCATAAAATTAAGATGTTATTTTTACTAGAACATAGGTATTGTGTCGGAAAAAGTGGAGTTTGGGGATCGGGCCAGTTTCTGTGGAATTAATCCCATATGTTCTGTTGTTCACTTAGCACGGGTTTTCACTTACACAGTTCCCTGTGGGTTTATTGACCTCATTAAGCGGGTACTCTGTATCTTCCTTTTCACACCTCAGTGACCCTGAGTTTTTACTGTTCATAATGAGTATCCAGCGTTCTCACAATAATGATGCTGATGTCATTCCTTAGATGGCTCTTTAGATTGTATGTATTTACACCCCATTTTACCCATGGTGTCGACACAATACTCCCTCATATCGATCCACAGTGCCTTTCTACAAAAACTCACTGGGTTACACCAGCACAACCTGTAATTATTAATTTTCTGACTCTCCCGAGTTTTGGATAGTCTCCTACTACCTCATTCCTTCTCCTTGATTAGCCACCAACATCAGCAGTATTCCCCTTCATCTAGATACCTTTTTAGATCAGTGTTTATCTTCTATTGCTTACAAATTTGATGTACTTGGGTTCTGTGAGACCAAACTCACTGACGACGACCAAATGTCTAACATCCCTAATTATAATAGACACTGTGAATTACGTAACGACACACGAAATATCCTAGCATGAGTAATTTACAGAAGACCCCACACTAATGTAAGAAATTTTCTTGATAAATTTTCGGAGCTTATCACTATCATAAGTTCAAGAGAGGAAACATTACTACATTACAAGAGATTACAACCTTGATCTTTTAAAATTAGAAACCGACACCTCAGTATTAGACCTTCTTGCTACCTGTCATTCTAAACTCTTCTTCAACACTATAACCAAACCCACTAGAGTAACTACTGCCACCTCTGCCACTGTGATAGATCATCTGGACTAACAACACTCCTAACAATCTTGCAAGTGAATTACATTTATAACAATATCTCCAGATCTTATTTTTTGCAATGTATAAAACAGCCACAAACCTGAAAGGTCTAGTAGTCTCAATACAATACAGAGACTACTGCACCTACAACATGCCTTTTAAAAAACGACCTGTGAATGCTAACTGGGGATCTTGTCTATGCCTCCCAGACAACCATAACGTGAACAGCTGCAACTTCTCTTGCACCTTCAATGCTTGCTTTGATAAATGCTTCCCCCCCTCAAGACTAAGTCAGTTAAAAACTGTATCCATTTCCAAACCCTATATCACAAGCAGAAATTAAGATAATGATAAAGAAAAACACAAACTCAAAATTTGCAAAAAGACCCATAACTTTCGGTGATGCTTACCGAAGTATCAGAAATATAGTAACTCAAGCAGTTAGAAATGTCAGACGTAACTATTATACAAATAAGCTTAGTCAGCATCAGGCGAGAGTAAGAAAACCTGAAATGTCATAAATTCTATTCAGAACAGGAATACTCAGCCTTCGGTCCTCCACTCAGCATTTATGATAAATGATTCAGTTGTAACGGAACCCTCCCCATTGCCAACCACTTCAATGAATATTTCATTAATGTTGGCAAAAATCTTGCAGAGAGCATCCCTGATCACCATGAGGAATTTAGAGCCAACCTGCAAAACGGACATTAAAATGAGCTGTTCTTACATCCCTGTCACAGCAGATGAATTTTCTGGCCATCATAAAAGTGTCCAAAGATGCAGCAGCAGGCGAAGACAATATACCAAGGAGCATCATTAAGAAAGTAGCCCACTAATTACTACCTGTTCTCATACACATTTGTAACTCCTCATACCACTAGTAGTGTCTTTCCGGATAAACTGAAAATTGCTAAGTTCACCCAGCATATATAAAAATATTGAGACACAGGTCTCTTCAAGAATTACCGCCTCATATCAGTCCTCCCAGCCTTGAGTAAGATACTGGAAAAGCTAGCATGTAGCAGACTAAATTCCTTCACCAATGCCAATATGTATCTTTACAGACTCCCAGTTTGGATTTAGAGCTAGAAGGTCGACTGAAAGTGCTCGGCTCTCCTTTACTAATGACATCTTAAATTCCATTGATGTCAGTCAGTTCACAGTCGCTATATTCTTGGACATCTCTAAAGCCTTCTATACTGTCGACCATACCATTCTCCTTTCAGAGCTTGAACATTACGGCGTTAGGGACTGTCCCACAATTGCAGTATGTTTGCTATAATCACCAATCTGATTCCTCGACAATCTTGTATGGCGTCCCCCAAGGTTCCATTCTCGGCCCAGTTCTGTTTTTGTTGTATATAAACGACACATTCCATGCCAGCACACTCATAAATTACAACTCTGTCGCTAGGCCATGGGAAGCCACCTTCCGGGAGGCTCCACATTGTCTCACTGTAGTGCAGTAAGGTAGACCACATTTTTGGTTTTGCCATTAGCAGCAAGGATGTACAGATTTTTGCCAGTTCAGACTCTGGAGCATCCAACATAGAACTGTCATGGAGAGAAGCAATGGAAACACCAGGTTTAGGCCACCCATCTTTAGGGACTGTCCCTGGCTTTGCTGATGTTCATGGCGTCACTTTAACCGGTCTGAAGTCGTTTGAACTCAAATGGCAGGTCAGTGGTGACAGAGAGTACCCTTGGTATAAACGTCCTCTCCTTTAGGATTTCCTGTCAGTATTGCAGCTTCCAGTACATGTGGCATCATGTTCTTCACCACCAGTCTTGTGCTATTGCAGAGGATTGGTGGTTCAAGTCTTAAGAGCATTATAGGAGTTCCAATCTTGAGAGTGAGGTGGCGAGGAGGCATTCCAGCGGGCTCCAAAGAATCAAGGAATTCTGCAGGGTACTGGTCCTGGTCGATTACTGTATCAACAGATGTGAATGAGTTCTCACTGCCTGGAAGCTGTCTGAGTAGAGTCATGTTGATTTCAGCTACTATTTCTATCTTTGGTGCCAGAATAGAGCGTTCAGGCAGCCACTTGTGATCATTGTAGTGATGGATAATGTTTGGGTAGACCATGTTAGTGAGCTCAGTTGAGGACTTTACAACATTTGCACATCCATGAGGAATGATTATTTGTCCTTCTAAATCATCAGGGAAAGTTCCATTCCCAATCTGTAGTAGAAGGTTTGCAAACCGTCCAGCATCCTGATCTCCTTGTAGATGTACTCTCATGTTTGTGGATAGGGTGAGCGTCTGAACACTTCTCTAAAGGTATAATGCCTTGAGGCACGCATTCAGTTCATCAGCTGGAGTGCTTCGAGGTGACAAGTAAGTCTGGCTGAAAATCTCCAGCAATGACCATTGTAATGCCACCCATGAGCTAGTCATTTCTCGTATGTCTTGCAAGGTCCTGTCCAATGCTTCAAATGCTAAGTTCTGAGACATAGTGCATTCATCCCAGACTATGAGGCTGCATTTTTCTAAAGTTTTGCCTTTGCCGATCCTTTTTGATGTTGCACACTGGATTCTCATTGTGAGCGAGGTTGAGAGGCAGTTTAAATTGAGTGTGCAGTACGTCCTCCTTCTAGTAGTGTTGCAGCAATGCCTGAGGATGCCACAGCAAGAGCAATTTTCCCCTGATGACGTACTTTGGCCAACAGAAGGTTGATCAGGAATGTTTTTCCTGTCCCGCCAGGTGCATCGAGAAAGATCATACCTCCCTGCTTCGCTTGTATCGCTTGCAAGATCTGTTCATAAGCATTTCCTTGACCAGGCACCAGGTGAGGCTCATTTTCTTCAAGAAAATTCACAAGAACTTCAACTGAGTAGTCTGTCTCTCTGAGCAACTCCCCTTTTGCAATTACTGTTCAGTCCCCAAAACTTCTTCCATCAATAGTTCATTAACGGTGTATGTAAATTCCACTACAACGGTACAGCAAAGTAAATTTTTTTTAACATTAAACTGTTATTATTTTATTGTCTAATCATCACTACATATAACACCACCCATCATCACTACATATAACATGATCCATCTTCACTACATATAACACCATCCATCATCACTACACATAACACTATCCATCATCACTACATATAACACCACCCATCATCACTACATATAACAACATCCCTCATCACTACATATAAAAACATCCGTCATCACTATAGATCGGTAAAGTAGTTTCCGAGATTCTCGTGCCGGCACGCACGCCCTACCAAACACGCGCGCACACACACACGCGCGCGCACACACACACACACGCACACGCATACACACACACGCACACACACACACACGCACACACACACACACACGCACACACACACACACACACACACACACACACACACACACACACACACACACACACACACACACACGCACACACACACACACACACACACACACACATACACACACACACACACACACACACACACACACATTTTCTTCAAGAAAATTCACCAGAACTTCAACTGAGTAGTCTGTCTCTCTGAGCAACTCCCTGTTTGCAACTGCAGTTCAGTCCCCAAAACTTCTTCCTCGATCAATAGTTCATAAACAGTGTACTGTATGTAAGTTCCACGACAACGGTACAGCAAGGAATATTTTTTTAGCATTAAACTTATTATTTTATTGTCTAATCATCACTACATATAACACCACCCATCATCACTACATATAACAACATCCATCATCACTACATATAACACCACCCATCATCACTACATATAACAACATCCATCATCACTACATATAACATCATCCATCATCACTACATATAACACCATCCATCACACCAGAAAGTTATGTATCTAAGCCACTGTGCCGAGTAGCAACCTTGTATATAAGCTACTGTGCCAAGTAGCATCTATGTATATAATTACGCGGGCAACACTGCACGTGTTATGGCAACATTAAATTTTAGGCTGCTGAAGACGGTAAGGCAGTCTCAGTCTGACTTCTGTGGGCCGGCATGGCACACGCAGTCACCACTGTATTTCCCCATCCGACAATGGACTTCAGTGTTACCCGGTGTTTTACCCATCACCGCATTCGTGGGAACATTTGGAACCTTCATGGCAGTGAGTAGGATCCAGAATTACAAGTGTGAATAATGTGACAGTTATTACGTATGTGCGCATCGCCGCTTATGTGCACGTGACTTTTAGTGTGGGCTGTGTTGTGTTAAGTGCCAGGTTAGGTTTCGCCATGACGCGGCAGCGTTGCTCCGCTACAGTGCGTTTTAGTGAAGGTGGTGTTAGTTTCAGTGTATCAGTGTGTCTAGAGCTGAGAGTTGAGCATTGACTGTTTTTTGTGATACCCACGGAGCATGCAGATGTACACCCTTCTCTGTAGACATCCGGGAGGCACTAATGTTCTCACCTCACAAGTGGCTCTCCAGCCACCGGCATTAAAGCCACTTGGCTGAAGTGCTCTCTCAGACACACACACACACACGCATGCACGCACGCACTCACCACGAACAGAACAGTGACTCCCATAAGGTTATTTCAGCGCTTGTTTATGTCATATATGTGGTCTTTGTGCTGATGAGGCGCCACTTTATATAATGCTAAACAGTGCAGTTCAAACATAGTAAGATGGGTGGTAAGAAGGACAACATCAAGATGAGACGACTCCCCCACCATCTTCTCCCCACCGGCACAGATGGAGCTCTGGGCCCATCGCCCTCATCCTCCACCTCCAGTGACGGACATTGCCACAATTCTGAGGTGGATGGACGACCGGGACGAGAGACGCAGAGTGATGGAACTTCAGAGGGAGGAGACACGAAGAGAGGAGGAAAAGTTGCGTTTTGAGGCACAATTGGCGACCCTGGCGCTAACCCACCCTCCCTCACTCACAGGTAGCGCGCATCAAGGCGCCAATATCCTCCCTCCTCCACCACACCAGCGTCCTCCAGGTACTCTTGCCTCCAAACAAACAGCTCCCAAGGCATCTGTTCAACCCCCACCCGCCCTCTCACCAGACGTCACGTTTCAGCTTTTTCGTGAGTGGAGGCGGCGTTGGACAGATTACTCCACGATGGTGGACCTTGACAGCATGCCTCCAAACAAACAGCTCATCCAACTGCGGATGTGTTTGTCGCTGGAGACCCAGAGAGTTTTGGAGCACACGTTGCAAGTGCCTCCTGATTCTACGTCTTCAGTGACGGATGTGCTCGACGTTTTACAAGAGCACGTTAAAGGTCGGAATAACGAGGGCTTGCGTCGCCGCGCCTTAACCAGCTGCAAGCAGGCGGAGAATGAATCCTTTGACGACTTTTTTGTACGTTTGAAGAGTTTGTCAGAGGAGATAGACGTCTGCAAGGCGCACAGCCGGGAATGTGAGGAAGCCTGGAACAAGCACGGGATCTTGGCAGGTGTCAGGCAAGAAGAGTTGGTGCAGCGACTCATCCCCCTGGACGCTTCCTCCACACTCCAGGTGGTAGTGACTGAATGTCGGTCATACGAGGCCACCAAGTCCGCCACCTCTGCCTTACGGGCCCCACCTGCAGTGAGAGATGTCTCACAATACAAGAAGGGTAAGAAGGCGGCCAACAACGTGAAGGCTGCCGCACGTTCTTCCACGCCCCCGCCTAGTGCTTCCTGTGGCAGCTGTGGAAAGCAGCATGGCCCCAAGACATGCCCGGCCGCCGACGCACTGTGTCGTGGATGTGACCGTAAGGGCCACTGGTCTAACACAGACAGGTGCCCTGCACGAGGCCACAAGTGTCAGGCCTGCGGTCGCTATGGACACTACGACAAGTGCTGCCGCCAACCCAAGCCCAAAAGCCCGAGACGAGGAGGAAAGCAGCGCACTTCCCTCGGGGTGGTTCGCACGCAGCCCGCTTCAGATGGCCCACTCAGTCCCAAGCAGCAGCGGAGTCACATGAGGAGGGTGGAATCGACCACACGCCCCAGGGTTACCCCTTCCCCCACCATCCGCGTCATCGTCACACACGGTGATGTGTCGGGTCACATCGAGGTGATACCGGACACCGGCGCTGATACTACGGTAATAGGCCTGAAGCTCCTCCAGAAACTGGGCCTCACCAAACGCGGCCTGGGACCACCGCCACAGCTGCAGTACTACAATGCGGACAGATCCCAGATGCCGGATGCTGTGGGCTCCTTTCAAGCGGAGATCATTTACGGCGACAGGTCATGTCACGGATGGATCGACGTACAGCCTACTCACGCTACACCCTTGCTGTCGTGGGAGCACTGCAAGGAGTTAGGCGTGGTGCCCAGAGACTTTCACGAGCAGATCCCAGCCGCTCGGTACACCGCCAGCAGGATGCATGAGTCAACGAGCGACACGCCTGGCACTGCCGTACAGAGCTACCCAGAACCCGCGTCCATTCTCACCCACACAGGACGCTCCCCTGCCCAGATCCTGTATGGTCACCCTCTCCGCTCTTGCGTTCCTGCACACGCCAAGGCCTTTGCGAAGGAGTGGCAGACCAGAGCCGAGAGCTGTGACTGCTGCGCCGCTACACGTGCCAAGGACGCCAAGGCTCGGTATTACGACCGTGCCCGCCCTCTTCAGCCGCTGGAGATTGGTGCCCTTGTCCGCGTCCAGGACCAGACGACGACACATTGGGACAAGGTGGGCATAGTAATGGGTGTCGGCCGGTGGAGGGACTACAAGGTCAGGATGCCAAGCGGCCGCGTCTGGTGGAGGAACCGCCGCTTCCTCCGGCCAGTCCGACCCCCTGCTGCTGGCCCCCTGACCGAGGACAAGTCCCCTACACCTCACGAGGATCCGCCCCACAGTGCACCTCGACGCTCGGAGCGACTTAGGACTAAGAAGTCCGCTCAAGACAAAGACTATGAGCGTGAGGGGGAAGGGAGATGTAGGTTATGTATCTAAGCTACTGTGCCGAGTAGCAACCTTGTATATAAGCTACTGTGCCGAGTAGCATCTGTGTATATAATTACGTGGCAACACTGCACGTGTTATGTGGCAACATTGCCCCGACGCTGCCATATGGCAAGGCAGTCTCAGTCTGACTCTGTGGGCCGTGCATGGAACACGCAAGTCACCACTTGTATTTCTCCTATCCGAATAAATGGACTTCAGCGTTATCCGGTGTTTCCCTACCCATCACTGCATTCTTCAGGGAACAATTGGAACCTTCAATCACTACATATAACACTATCCATCATCACTACATATAACACCATCCATTATCACTACATATAACATGATCCATCATCACTACATATAACAACATCCATCATCACTACATATAACACCACCCATCATCACTACATATAACAACATGCATCATCACTACATATAACATCATCCATCATCTCTTCATATAACATCATCCATCATCACTACATATAACACCATCCATCATCACTACAGATCGGTAAAGTAGTTTCCGAGATTCTCTTGCAGACACACAAACAAACAAACACACAGACATACTTCTTTGTTTTATATATATAGATGGATAAGTAATTACCCTTTCAATAAACATAATTGCCAACTAAACATAATCCTGACTGCTCTCTCCTCTTGTTCAACCTTATTACTGTACAACCCATGTTGTACTGCTCCCCCATTATATTTAGGTTTTTTCAATTCAACTGTAATTTATGTATATAAAATAAAATAAAAATAATAATAAATAAATAGAAATAAATAAATATTGAAGTGATAACCGTGGTTCTTATTACCACCATGCTATTGCACTATACCATATGATACTAAAGGTTACATAATACTGCATTGGATGTGTTGGCGGATTGCAAAACCAACTCCATAAATGCGGTTTCTTTCTGCAGCAGCTCACCCTACCAGAAGAAGGTAAAGTAAGACCCTCTTTCTGTGAGTCGACCCTCGTCTGGGAGCCGAGACTCACTAATGGCTGCTATTCAATGTTATATCTACCCAGCTCTTTTGCCTCAAGGGCGGATCTTCTTTCAGGATGCTCATTTGTGCCAGTATCCAGAAGGGTCCTGACATTCTATGCAGCGACCATAAGAGGTTGTATAGTTTGTTTTTTTGTTTTGATCGGGGATTATAATTGTGTTTTCGACCGCATAAGGATACCCTTACTGGGTGTGGTTGCCCAGTCAGGTTGGCTGTTTAGGCAGGCTATGTTTAGCGCACGTTTTTTCGCCGCCTCCTCCTCATGTGGGGTGAGCAGAGTGGCTCCTCGAAAGAGCTGCTCAATCGTAAAGACAGGGCCGGATTGCACTGCTGCCTAGGTCGCATTGCATAAACGACCATCTTATCGGTGCCGCTCATGTGCAGAGTTGTGACTAGAGACTTCCTACAGTCATCTCTGTCTGTCCCCATCGTCACTCGGCCATCACAATAGGACTTTTAGGGTATAGAGGTTTGATGATGACGAGCTGGATGATGGGTGTGCGTGAGCCGATTTATGTGGTGAGGCAGAAGCGCAGACTGCAAACACACATCTTGGCTCTCCCTTTTCCTGATCCAGTGGTGCAAGTGTTGGAACGACTGCCGATAGCCCAATTTGTTGGGTTTCGCCTCAATAGCTTAACCGTCATGCATTGCCTTCGTCCGCCGGTGTAGTCGTTAGGTTCCCACTTTGGTCACCTCTTCTGCCTATACCGCCGTTGGTGTCTTGTTGGAGCTCTGTAAGCATGTCTGCCTGATGCAGGGCTCCACCGCAGATTTTTCGTTTGGGGTTTGCTCCCGTAGCCTTATACCTACCAAGGTTAATCTCCAAGGCAGCAGGGGCAGTGGTTGGCAACGCATCCACATGCCAGTAGCCCTATGCGCCATCACTCTCTTGCCCACTGCTACTCTATGATCCTCTGCTGGTCTAGCCTGGGCCCACGAGGCGCCCAGTTACCGTGTGTTGCCACGAGGAGGCACAGCGAGAGTCTTGATGGTGAAGAGGCTTACTGTATACTGGCAGGGGAAGATATGCAAGTTGCTTCCCTGTTCGCCACTAGGGTTAGCCATCGGCGGTAGCTGAAAGCGAGAGCAAGTAAGCAGTGCTGCCACACTAGACGCATTACACTACAGTGTGCGCGCGCGCGCACACACACACACAGACTTGTCAACCACACTGAAGTTCCACGGATATGGTATGATCTCCCGTCTTTACTGCTATCCAACGTCACTTCCCTAGCTAACAAGTTCGACGAGCTGGCAACTACAGTCAGGTCAACCGCCGCGAGCGTCGTTGCCATATGTGAGGCTTGGCAAATTGTGCCTGAAACGTGTCATATTGAGGGATATCAACTCTTTCATCACCTTAGTTTACAAAGACGCGGAGGGGGCGTTGCCCTCTTCTGTCAAGATGACCTACGCCCGTCACGCCTGGATGTTCAAGTCCCAGCAGATGTGGAAGCATTATGGGTACGTGTCATGCTACGGGCCCACCCACGCAACACTGCTTCCATTATAATCTGTGTGGCATACCATCCGCCTCGATCACCCACCAGAGACACTCTTATCAATCATCTCATCACCACCTCAGACCACCTCAGAGTTAGGTACCCATGTGCCAAGTTAGTATTATGTGGGGATTTAAATGAAATTGACACCACTGATATCCAGGACCAGCTATCACTATCACAAGTTGTGACCTTCCCCACACACGGTCAAAATACCCTTGACCTTATCTTAACTGACTTAGCGGACCAGTACCAACCACCTCAACCAATGCCTCCTATCGGGTGTAGCACACACTTATCAGTGCTCTGGTCCCCAGCTGCCACTCCCACTCAAGTACAGAGACCCTACATCAAGACCTACAGGCCGATTACTGACTCTGCAGTGCGCCTCTTCGGGCAGTGGATAGTTCACCATCCTTGGACTGAAGTACTTGGCGTGGATGACGTGGAAACCAAATGGATAAATTATACCAACACCACCACGGAAGCTCACCACCACTTCTTCCCCGAGAAGTCCGTCAGATCTCACCCAGCTGACTTGCCCTGGATCACACCTCGGATCAAAAGACTTATGCAACAGAGAGACAGAGCCTTTCATCCCAATGACCACATCCGCTACAGGTCCCTTCGCAACCGAGTCATCCGCGAAATACGCACTGCAAAGAAGTCCCACTACCCAACCAAATTACAACACCTGAAGCAGACCAACATCAGTCAATGGTATGGTAAGCTTAAAGAACTCTGTGGACTAAACAATATGACACACCCCCTCCCCTTCCTCAGCCATCTCACTAATGTTGACGCAGCTGAGCAAACAAATAACCATTTCGCTACTATATGCCAGACGCTCCCACGGCTCGACACAACCACTCTCCCTGCTTACCTACCAGCCCCCCTTCCCACTGACTTAGTAGAAGAATTTGACGTAGCAAAACGCCTGGACAAACTAAAATTAAAACGCTCTACCACCCCCATTGACTTACCAATGAAAATCTTCAAGGAGTTCTCCCCGGAGCTTGCTAAACCCCTCTGCTCCATCATCAATGCTTCTCTCAGTCAAGCCAGATGCCCAGCTGACTGGAAGACCTCTTATGTATCACCAGTGCCCAAGTCAACCAGCCCACAATCCTTAAATCAGCTACGACCTATTGCAATCACCCCAATACCCAGCCTAATCTGTGAAAGTTTTGTGTTTGACTGGGCTTATGCTGATATTGCAGGAGTCGTAGACCCTCAGCAATTTGGCAACATGAAAACTTCCTCCACCACTCACTGTCTTGTCAGCTTTCTCGATTACATATACCGCCATCTCGAGCAACGAAAAACGTCTGTAGCTGTCGCCTTCATTGATTTCACTAAGCGTTCGACCTAGTCGACCACAATATAATCATCAACAAAGCTATTGACCTGGGGCTTCTGAGAAGTCTTATACCATGGCTTACAGACTTCCTCAGTGACCGACGCCAAGCTGTACGCTTCCGAGGGGCTGTCTCCACCTTTCAGTCACTCACCTGTGGCGTCCCCCAAGGCACCAAGATGGGACCACTCTGCTTCCTTATGCTCATCAATGATGCCCTAAGAGAAACCCCTGCTCGCTGGAAATATGTCGACGACTCCACCATTGGGATCAGCGTCAACAATTCTGCTCCCAACTATACCGCCCTTCAGTATTTATTGAACAGTCTCCAAAACTGGGCCACCAACAACCATGTCACCATCAACCATACCAAGTCCATGGTTATGCACATCAACCTCTCCTCCGACATTGTCCCACCTCCTTCCATTACCCTAGGTCCGAACACACTCCAGGTTGTAGATTCCACGAAGCTCCTCGGCGTCACCATAGACAACAAACTAAATTGGAAACCACACGTCAGTGAAGTTGTCAAATCCTCCAGTTTCCGTCTCCACCTCCTCCGCCGACTCAAGTCCCTCGGAGTTCCCGCACACGAGCTCCTCAGTGTATACACAACATTCATACTCCCCAAGCTCACCTATGCCTCCCCCACCTGGTCTTCCTCCCTAAATGCCACACAACGTAAACACCTAGAAAAAGTGCAAAAGAGGGCATGCAAGATTATTCTCTCCCCTTCCTACTCCACATATCAAGAAGCGCTCAACACACTGACCCTTTCGACTCTCACTGACCATCACCACGACCTCATCTGCAAATTTGGTAAGAAGCTTCTACACCATCCCCGACACCGGCTCCTACTACCACCTGAGATCCCTTGTCCGAGAATTGCTGTTCGACACCACAACCGCATCCAGCCCATACGTGCACGAACTGATCGCTATAAGAACAGCCCAGTCCCAACCATTGTAAAAATTATCAATAACTTGTAATAAATCAGTGTATTCACTCCCAGTAAACACTGCTCCTTACACTGTCACTATGTTGAAATGAACTGTAGTTTGAGCTTTTCCCCATCTAGTTATTATATGTCTTATTTGTGTCACTTATGTTACTTGTATATTATTTGTAATTCGTAACCCATTCCCCAAATATGTAACTGTATATTTTCAGCCTTCTGGCTGCCAAGCTCTTTCAATAAACCGTTAATTATTATTATTATTATTATTACACACCATTATTTCTGTTTCCCCCTTGTAAACAAAAACAAAAAAGTCTTTCTGATCCTCACACCTGCATGTCTTCCTCACAGTCACACCAGCCTGTCTTCCCCACAGTCACACCAGCCTGTCTTCCCCACAGTCACACCAACATGTCTTCGTCACAGTCACACCAGCATGTCTTCGTCATAGTCACACCTGCATGTCTTCGTCACTGTCACACCAGCATGTCTTCATCATAGTCACACCAGCATGTCTTCCTCACAGTCACACCAGCATGTCTTCGTCATAGTCACACCAGCAAGTCTTCGTCATAGTCACACCAGCATGTCTTCGTCACTGTCACACCAGCATGTCTTCGTCACTGTCACACCAGCATGTCTTCATCACAGTCACACCAGCATGTCTTCATCACAGTCACACCAGCATGTCTTCGTCACTGTCACACCAGCATGTCTTCATCACAGTCACACCAGCATGTCTTCCTCACAGTCACACCAGCATGTCTTCGTCACTGTCACACCAGCATGTCTTCATCACAGTCACACCAGCATGTCTTCCTCACAGTCACACCAGCATGTCTTCCTCACAGTCACACCAGCATGTCTTCGTCATAGTCACACCAGCATGTCTTCCTCACAGTCACACCAACACATCGTCTGGATTAAATTTCGCGTAAGAAGAATTTGTAGAGCCGAACAATCGCCAGAATCACCAATCGTTATTTCCCGTCTGGTAATGGAGATGTAATTCTCCCTGTCTCTAAAACTACCCGACAGTTATCCATTTTTCACTTTTGTGTCTAAACTTACAACTCAGTCTACTGTAATGATCAACTTGATCTTGCTGTTATTCATTTCATAATGGCTAGACAACTCAGAAGATCTATATCAATGCTGGTAAGTGATTTTTTCAGAAAGTATAATGGGAAGTTCAGTTTGAGTCTTGAAAATATTATTTTAATTAATTTAGTCCTTAACATTATTCTCTCATTCCCAAGCTGTTCCATTACTTCTTTCACTCGAGCTAATACCCTTATCATGTGATACTTCGGGGATGTCACCCCACTTACGGGTTATCTCTTCCCTTATGTCCATGGAACAGAGTGACACGTTGAAGGGCTGCACCGAAAGTTGTTCCAGAAGATAAGGTAAATGACAAGTTTGGTGATGTATATGGTATAGTAGTTCAACTCAGGCAAGAAATTAGGATGCTTTGAAAAAACAGTAGAGGACAACCGGAAGGTAATTGCCCATTTTTATGAGCATAAAAATGTGGATGTTGAACTAAAATGAAAGAAGATTAAAATTAATACAGTGATAAATTCTGACAAACCATCCTTGTTATGGGGGACCGGAAATAAGGGAAGAGATAACCCGTAAGTGGGGTGACATCCCCGAAGTATTACATGATAAGGGTATTAGCTCGAGTGAAAGAAGTAATGGAACAGTTTGTGAATGAGAGAATAAGGTTAGTTTCTGTTGTTAATAGGGAAAATGAAGGACACTAGTTTAAGTAAACTTTAAAGGAATGTAAATAGCTTACGTCCTACGACCGCAGATGCTCATGCTTATGCACTGTTGTAAAAGAGACGGGCACGGAGGATGGTAATTTGATGAATAGACGTGATTATTAATGTTTCTGTTTATCAGATTATAGTAGAAATAACACAAAGGCCTATTAACTCATGTTCGGAAAAAAATTACCGGTTGAATTGACAAGCAGAATGGGGTTGTAAGTTTGTGTGTTAAAGTCTACGCCAAAAGGAGGCCTCTATGTATTGTTAACATCTATGTACAGTACATCCTCAAAGTTTGGATATTGATGACATGCCTAAGTGCCTATTTAATGATGATAGTGTTTTGGTTGGTGATATTAATGCTAGACACGAAGTCCTGAGCACTATGGGACCCAGCAACATTAATGGAAGGAGATGGTTACACTTCTTGGAGGAGTTTAATGATATTTAAATATTGGGGAATCAAGAGCATACCCACATACATGTGGAGGAAGGATAGAGTATGCAGTATGTTTTAAAACATGCGGAATAAAACCGAATGCTGAAATAGTTAGGGATTTATTTAGTGATCATTTTGCATTAGGAATTATTGTACACGTTAATAAAATACAGAAGCCGAAGCGGAAAAGATATTGGTTGCCGGCGGGGAAAAAAGAGGAGCTGATCATTACTATACAGGATTGGTATATAGGTTGTGAACCAACTGATGTTGTTAGCTATTATGATGATTTATAACATATTATTGATTCTGTTTTACTCCGTAACATCCCTCAGCTGTCATGCCCTGCCCACTACAGATGCTTTATTATCGTAAATACATAAAACCATTTTTAAACTTAAAATTACAGGAAAAGTTGTCGTATCATCTTTATTAGTTACTATTATCTATAAAACACATGTGGAAAATATGAACGAGTTTTCTAAACTCGTTCGGATTCTAACCGTCCGCTCCACCATAACCTAATTGTTTAATATTGGAAGAAATTTATGATATATCAGATACATAATATTTATACATGTAAAATTTGTCGCAATATATTCTCATCTTGACACATGGCTGCACCATTTTGACAGTTTTGTTAGATTTGTTTACATATTTTTGGGGATAATTGTATTTTGACACATTTGTACACATCATAGCACCCCTAAAATAAAGATAATCGCTGACCTTTATCACTGCGCTTCAACAGGAATAATTTTTTAGTGTAGATAACCAAATAACTTAATTAAAGATATTTAGTATTTATCAAAATGTGCTCTCTTTAATTAGAGTTGACGTTTCCCATCTTGAGATAGTCATTTTATACTAAAGTAGTTTAGGCCGGTTAGGTTAGGTTAGGTTAGGTTAGGTTTTATGTGAAGCTATTCATTTATTTGTATTACGATGATGTTAATAACACTGGTCTACAATAAAAAAAAAAATTTCTGGCATGAAACCTTTTAACTGTTTTTTACTAACTTTAAGGTGCTGAATCCAAATCTGATCTCAGATTTGCTCCATCACGTAACGTGCCAGAATTTACTGAGCTACCAGAGATTGAGGATACAGACCGGAATTCACCTGTTTCTACTGATGAAGATGAAGAGACTGATCTTTTCAAGCCATCTGGTGAAGATTGTGAAAAGCTAACGTTGTTTACTCAGTCAGAATTGAATGATCTGGTCAGAGATCTAAATTTGCCAAAACAGTCTGCTGAATTGTTAGCTTCCAGGCTTCAAGAGAAACGACTCTTAAAACCTGGCACGAGTGTCTCCTTTTATCGCAACAGAGAAGAGCAACTGCGGAAGTACTTTCATTCATATGACCAGCTTGTTTTTTGTAATGATGTAGAAGGACTTCTTCTCTCCATGGGACTACCAGCATATGATAGTAAGGATTGGAGACTTTTTATTGACAGTTCTAAAAGGTGCTTGAAATGTGTTCTTCTTCATAACGGAAACAAGTATGGTTCAATTCCAATCGGACATTCTGTACAAATTAAAGAAGAGTATGAAAACATAAGACTGTTCTAGAGAGGTTGCAATACCATGCTCATGAATGGTTAATTTGTGTGGACTTGAATAATGGTAAACTTTCTATTGGGCCAGCAAGGAGGGTACACAAAATACCCCTGTTTTCTGTGCTACTGGGAGAGCAGGGCTACAGCAGACCATTGGGTGAAAAAGAATTGGCCACCAAGACATAGTTTGACGCCTGGTGACAAGAATATCATTAACGATCCTCTGGTTGACAGGAAAAACATTGTCCTTCCTCCTCTGCACATAAAACTTGGTATCATGAAGCAATTCGTCAAGGCTCTTGATCATAGTGGAGAGTGTTTCAGATATATATGCTCAACCTTTCCAAGTCTTAGCGACGAGAAGAAAAAGGCAGGGATTTTTGATGGACCTCAAATAAGAACACTACTCAGAGATCCACACTTCCTTGCAACAATGACTGAGGCACAGGCAAGAACTTGGAATGCTTTCTCTAATGTGGTGCGGAACTTCTTAGGGAACAAGAAAGCGGACAACTATCAAGAAATTGTGGAAGAGCTGCTCTTGAGTTTACAAGCACTTGGATGCAGAATGAGTATCAAGGTTCACTACTTACACAGTCACTTGGACGAGTTTCCAGAAAATCTGGGAGAAGTGAGCGAGGAGCAAGGGGAGCGCTTTCAACGTTACCAAGGTCGATGGGACTCGAACATGATGGCGGACTACTGCTGGAGTTTGATGAGAGACATTCCAGAAGCTGTACATAAGAGATCGGCCAAAAAGAGGAAGTTTATGTAACTGTAACTTGATCTTAATACTTGCACTATTTCTACCGTACATTAATTGTTTTTTTTTCACCCTTCAATGTTGCATTTAAATATTATATGTGCATTAACTTTCCAATTTGATATTAACAATTCTTGGTTATAGAAAAATACAAATTATAATGCTGAAAAAATTTATGTATACATGTTTAAACCGTCAATTTTGATCCAAAAGTTTACGTTTCCCAGCAAAAGTGCAATATAGTATATCTCAAAAACCTGATGTGATAGACAAAAACCAGTCATATTTGGATTCTGCACCCCAAATTTACTTAAAATCCGTTTAAAAACCTTGTGCCAGAAAAATTGTGTTGACCGGTGTAATCGTTTATAGACAGTCAGAAGTTACTTAATACTAATCAGTAAAATATAAGTATTTAGTAAATCAGATAGGTAATTAAAAACTTACTACCTTGTAAAACACTTATATTTTACTGGCTAGTATTAAGTAATAAAATGAGAATATTGTGGTTGAAACTAATTTCAGGAAGAAGTTCCAGACGTGCTCGAGTGTAGAATATAATCTTACGAGAAGATGGCTTCACTTAACAGCACCAAAAGCTGTTTGTGAACAAAACGGGTAGGGGTGGGAGCATTGGGCCCAGGGTGATTATGTGGTAGTATTTTCAGGAAAAGGAGAGTCAGGGACTACGTTAATTAAAATTATATTTTCAAGACACAAACTGAACTTCCCATTATACTTTCTGAAAAATTCACTTCCCAGCATTGATATAGATCTTCTGAGTTTTCTAGCCACTATAAATTGAATAACAGCGAGATCAAGTTGATCATTACTGAAGACAGATTTGTAAGTTTAGACACAAAAGCGAAAAATGGATAACTGTCGGGTAGTTTTAGAGGAGGGAGAATTACATCTCCATTACCAGACGGGAAATAACGATTGATGATTCTGGCGATTGTTCGGCTCTCCAAATTCTTCTTACGCGAAATTTAATCCAGACGAAGTGTTGGTGTGACTGTGAGGAAGACATGCTGGTGTGACTGTGAGGAAGACATGCTGGTGTGACTGTGACGAAGACATGCTGGTGTGACTGTGATGAAGACATGCTGGTGTGACTGTGAGGAAGACATGCTGGTGTGACTGTGACGAAGACATGCTGGTGTGACCGTGGGGAAGACCTGTTGGTGTGACTGTAACGAAGACATACTGGTGTGAATGTGACGAAGACATGCTGGTGTGACTGTGACGAAGACTTGCTGAGTGTGACTGTGAGGAAGATCTGTTGGTGTGCCTGTTGAAGGCTCCACGTGTTCCCTGAAGAAGGCAGTGATGGGTAGGGAAACACCGGGTAACACTGAAGTCCATTTATTAACGGATAGCAGAAATACAAGTAGTGACTAGCGTGTGCCATGCACGACCCACGGAGGCACACTGAGGCTGCATTGCCATATGGTAGCCTCGAGGCAATGGTGCCACATAACACGTGCGGTGTTGCCACATAATTACATACATAGATGCTACTCGGCACAGTAGCTTATATACAAGGTTGCTACTCGGCACAGTAGCTTAGATACATAACCTACATCTCCCTCCCTCCCCTCACGCTCATAGTCTTCGACTTGAGCGGACTTCTTAGTCCTATGTCGCTCCGAGCGTCGAGGTGCACTGTGGGGCGGATCCTCGTGAGGTGTAGGGGACTCGTCCTCGGTCAGGGGGCCAGCAGCAGGGGGTGGGACTGGCCGGAGGAAGCGGCGGTTCCTCCACCAGTCGCGGCCGCTCGGCATCCTGACCTTTTAGCCCCGAGACCGGCCGACGCCCATCACTATGCCCACCTTGTCCCAACGTGTCGTCGTCGGGTCCTGGACGTGGACAAGGGCACCAATCTCCAGCGGCTGAAGAGGGCGGGCATGGTCGTCATACCAAGCCTTGGCGTCCTGGGCACGTGTAGCGGCGCGGCGGTCGCAGCTCTCGGCTCTGGTCTGCCACTTCTTCGCAAAGGCCTTGGCGTGTGCAGGAACGCAAGAGCGAAGAGGGTGACCATACAGGATCTGGGCAGGGGAGCGCCCTGTGTGGGTGGGAGTATTACGTAACTCCAGGAGTCCTTTGTCAAAAGCCTCACAGTCTATGTTGCCTGAAGGGGCCACCTTGAGGATGAGGTGCTTGACTGTCTTGACAGCAACCTCAGCGTGGCCGTTTGACTGTGGGTAGTGGGGTGTTGACACGATGTGGCGGACTCCCCAACGCTCCAGGAATCCTGTGAAGTCCCGGGTGGTGAACTGTGGCCCACCGTCCGTCCGCAGACGTACGGGGACGCCCAGGTCACGAAGGAGGTGCCGGAAGTGGCGAATGGTGGCCGCGGACGTCGTGTCCAAGCCACAGATTACCACCAGAGGCCAGCCAGAGAGTCGGTCGGCGATAACTAGGAAATGCTTCCCAGCTGTGCTGAAGAAATAAGCCGACACTAACTCGAAGGGCCTGGTGGGTTCGTCGTCGCACAAGAGGGGCTCCTGCTGTTGACTGGGCTGCATGATCTGGCACGGCTCACAGGCACGGACCGTATTGACAATATCCGAGTCAATGCCGGGCCAGTACACAGCCTGCCTTGTGCGGCGCTTGGTGGCCTCTGCTCCACGATGGCTGTCGTGTAAGCGGGCCAGAACGCGACGACGGAGAGCTGCAAGGACGACCATACGGGCACCTTACAGGACGAGGTCCCCATCTGCGTAGAGGTTCTCACGTATCTTCCAATACGGGCGTAGGGCGTTGTGGAGGTAAACACGGTCGCGAGGGAACCCAGTCCTCACACTCTCCAGGAGCTGAGTGTAGGAGGGGTCGTCGCGTGCCGCGGTCCGTAGTTCCTCAAGGGCCAGATCGCTGTCGGGTGGCGACACTGAGGCCTGGGTGCTGGCGAGGGACTGTACGGCTTGCAAAGTGACGATGTTGCTGACGGAGAAACCGGCCTCGGTGCTGAGCATCTCGTCTTCAGGTGTCGAGACGCTGACTGGGGAGCGGGAGAGGGCATCTGGGATGCACAACTCCTTACCTGCGCGCCAAGCCGCGGTGAAGACGAAGGCCAAAATCTTCTCCCTAAGGTGCTGGAGGCAGGGATTCTCGATGGCGTCCAGCGAATAGAGGTTAAGAATGGGGACCAAGGGCCTGTGGTCTGTGATGAGGTCGAAGTGCTGTAGGCCAATCAAGTAAAACTTGCACTTCGATAAGGCCCATACCACTGCCAGCAGCTCCAGCTCGATGGTAGCATAGCGAGACTCAGCATCGGTGAGGAAGCGAGAGCCACATTGTACGAGCCGGTACTTTCCTCCACTGTGATCCTGGAGAAGGGCGTAACCAACCCCGTACAGGCACGAGGCGTCTGTCTGGAGGACGGTGGGGAGCGCTGGGTCGAAAGTAGCGAGGATAGGTGGACTTGACAGGGCCTCGTTCACCTTATGAAAGGCGAGGTCGTGGTCAGGGGTCCACGTGAAAGTCCTCTTGGGGCTCATTAGGGGGCGGAGAGGCCCGGCAGCGGCGGAGACGTCAGGAGAAAATTCTGCCAGCTGGTTCACCAGGCCCATGAAAGACCTGAGATCCGTAAGGTTGGCAGGTTTTGCAAAGTCCGCTATGGTGCGAACTTTCTCCGGGTCCGCAGCAATGCCATCCCTTGAGAGTCGGTAGCCGCAGAAAGACAGTGCAGGTGCGGCCAAGACGAACTTCTCGGCATTCAGAGTGATGCCGTGCGTCCTACACCTGGTCAGTACCTCGTCGATGTGGCGAAGATGCGTCTGGTAGTCCTCATCGTAGAGGAGGACGTCATCCATTACCTTCACACAGTTGGTCATGCCTTTAAGTGCCATGTCACCACGGAGACAGAAGGCGTCCCCCGTAGCAGCTAATCCCATAGGGCCACGGCAGTAGGGGAAGCATCCGTAAGGCGTGATGAAAGTCGTCAGTGCCTGATCCTCCTCCTTCGGTGGGATCTGCCATTAACCACAGAGGGCATCCATTATCGAAAAGTGCCGTACCTTCGGGTCCACAATCCGTATAGCTGCAAAAGGTGTGGGTGAAGGGTGGGCGGGACGGGACACCTGGCTGTTAAGCTTAGACAAGTCGGTAGTAATCAGCACTCCACCGTTAGTCTTAGCCACAGCGACTAGAGGGTGGAACCAAGGGGACGGGTCGTCACCAACAGGTACGATGACACCGTGGGCCACCATGGAATCCAATTCCTTCTTGACTGAATCCCTGAAGGCGAGAGGGATCAACCGGGGAGTGTGTATGGCAAACGGCTGCGCATCTTACCGCAGGTGTATCATCATAGGCGGACCCATCATAGTCTTGAGTGGCGCGGTCCGTAGGGCCTCCTTTGTCACCAGTACTTCCAAGTGCTCCTTCAGGAAGTAGGCCCTTGCGGCTGAAGGAGACGTCTCGCTGTGAAGAGGAAGCAGCCGTGACTTGGGTGGAGGCGGGGCGGGAGTGGACGCGGGTTCTGGGCAGTTCTGCTGGCGGTGTACCAAGCAGCTGGGATCTGCTCAGGAAAGTCTCTGGGCACCACGCCTAACTCCTTGCAGTGCTCCCACGACAATAAGGGTGTAGCGAGAGTAGGCTGCACGTCCATCCATCCGTGACACGACCTGTCGCCGTAGGTGATCTCTGCTTGAATGGAGCCCACAGCGTCCGGTATCTTGGAACCGTCCGCATTGTAGTACAGCAGCTGCGGCGGTGGTCCCAGGTCGCGTTTGGTGAGGCCCAGTTTCTGGAGGTGCTTCAGGCCTATCACCGTAGCAGTAGCGCCGGTGTTAGGTATCACCTCGATGTGACCCGACACATCACCGTGTGTGACGGCGACGCGGATGGTATGGGAAGGGGTAGCCCTGGGGCATGTGGTCGATGCCACCCTCCTGATGTGACTCGGCTGCTGCTTGGGGCTGAGTCGGCCATCTGAAGCGGGCTGCGTGCGAACCACCCCGAGGGAAGTGCGCAGCTTTCCTCCTCGTCTCGGGCTTTTGGGCTTGGGTTGGCGGCAGCAGCACTTGTCGTAGTGTCCATAGCGACCACAGGCCTGACACTTGTGGCCTCGTGCAGGGCACCTGTCTGTGTTAGACCAGTTGCCCTTACAGTCACAACCACGAAACAGTGCGTCGGCGGCCGGGCATGTCTTGGGGCCATGCTGCTTTCCACAGCTGCCACAGGAAGCGCTAGGCGGAGTCGTGGAAGAACGTGCAGCAGCCTTCCCGTTGTTGGCCGCCTTCTTACCCTTCTTGTACTGTGGGATAGCTCTCACAGAAAGTGGGGCCCGTAAGGCAGAGGTGGCGGACTTGGTGGCCTCGTATGACCGACATTCAGTCACTACCACCTGGAGTGTGGAGGAAGCGTCCAGGGGGATGAGTTGCTGCACCAACTCTTCTTGCCTGACACCTGTCAAGATCGCGTGCTTCATCCAGGCTTCCTCACATTCCCGGCTGTGCGCCTTGCAGACGTCTATCTCCTCTGACAAACTCTTCAAACGTACAAAAAAGTCGTCAAAGGATTCATTCTCCGCCTGCTTGCAGCTGGTTAAGGCGCGGCGACGCAAGCCCTCGATATTCCGACCTTTAACGTGCTCTTGTAAAACGTCGAGCACATCCGTCACTGAAGACGTAGAATCAGGAGGCACTTGCAACGTGTGCTCCAAAACTCTCTGGGTCTCCAGCGACAAACACATCCGCATTTGGATGAGCTGTTTGTTTGGAGGCATGCTATCAAGGTCCACCATCGTGGAGTAATCTGTCCACCGCCGCTTCCACTCACGAAAAAGCTGAAACGTGACGTCTGGTGAGAGGGCGGGTGGGGGTTGAATAGATGCCTTGGGAGCTGTTGGAATAGCAAGAGTACCTGGAGGACGCTGGTGTGGTGGGGGAGGGTGGGTTAGCGCCAGGGTCGCCAATATTGCATCAAAGCGCGCATTTTCCTCCTCTCTTCTTATCTCCTCCCTCTGAAGTTCCTTCTCTCTGCGTCTCTCGTCCTGTTGTCCATCCACCTCAGAATTGTGGCAATGTCCGTCGCTGGAGATGGAGGATGAGAGGCAGTGGGCGCAGAAGCTCCATCTGTGCCCGGTAGAGGGGAAGGTGGGGAGTCCTGTCTCCCATCTTGACGTTGTCCATTCTTACCGCCCATCTTAGTATGCTTGAACTGCGCTGTTTAGTATATAAAGTGGCGCCTCATCAGCTCGAACCACATATATATGACGTAAACAGCGCAGAAATAATGCACAGAGTCCACTGTTCTGTCCATGAGTGCGTGCGTGTGTGTGTGTGTGTGTGTGTGTCTGAGAGAGCAAATCGTAGTAGCCTTAATGCGGGTTGGTAGAGCCCGCCTCGGAGGTAAGGACGTTAGTGTCTCCCCGGATGTCAGACGAGAAGGGTGTACGCCTGCGTGCTCCGTGGGTACCACAAAAAACAGGCCAATGCTCAACTCTCAGCTCTAGACACACTAATACACTGACACTAACACTGCCACCGTCACTAAAACGCACTGTGACGGCGAAACACAACGCAACACAACACACAAGAGTCGACACGCACATCACCGGCACACGTAACCGTCGGCATTGTTCACAACACTTGTAAGTCCACAAATCCTACTCACTGCGCCATGAAGGTTCCAAGTGTTCCCTGAAGAAGGGAGTGATGGGTAGGGAAACACCGGGTAAAACTGAAATCCATTTATTAACGGATAGGAGAGATACAAGTCGTGAGCAGCGTGCGAATGAAGTGCCATGCACGACCCACAAAGTCAGACTGAGGCTGCCTTGCCATATGGCAGCCTCGGGGCAATGTTGCCACATAACACGTGCATTGTTGCCACGTAATTACATACATAGATGCTACTCGGCACAGTAGCTTATATACAAGGTTGCTACTTGGCATAGTATCTTAGATACATAACCTACAGAAAGTTGGACCGGCTCTAGCTGTATCTCAACCTGGCGGGGATCTGTATTGGCGACATGAAGAGTGTGGCTACGATTGGGAAATGGTCACTGGTGGTTATTGGGCCTGGTTCCATTAGCAGTTAAGATGGTGATGCTGGTTTGTTAGTACTCTATCTGGATGTCCAATGTGACCTGCTATGATGTATGTGGGAAATTCCGTGTCAAGTTGTATTGCGTTGCCGTGGTTCAACAATGTGTTTAAAAGATGCGGTGTCGTGCATTTAGGTCTCCTAGAAAATATGCTGGAACATTTCTTCTCATCAGCCTGAGCATGTCTGTTAGTGGAAATATGGGTCTTCTCGGAGGGAGGTAACAAGTGCCGATTATGATGGGTCTTGTTCGGCTTTTTATTTCAATGGCCAGGATGTTTTCTTGAAATGAGTCATGTATCTTGTGTTGAATGTTCCGTTTGATGGCTATGGCAATTCCATCATGTAGTGGGTCTTGACTGTTGTTTTGGTAGACTGTGCAGTTAATTATTTTCTATTTATCTTTGTTTTTCTTGCTGTGCAAATTTAGGAGAATAATATCAGGGTCTATGTCGCGGTATGTGTTATATAGTTAGCTTGCTCTCTGTGGGATCGATGCTAAAACATTGTGGTGGATTATTTTACGTCTGTTTATTATGAAGGCTTGTGCCTAGAGCTAGTTTGCGCCATTTTTGCTGACCGGTGTTCCCTTGACATCCTCCTGTTAGTCAGGAGCCCCAGACGGATTTTTTTTATACGATGACTGATCAACTCTCTCTATCCTGTTGTGTCTTGTGAGGATTCATCCTTTCTTAATTAATGTTTCAATGTGTGTGTTTTCTAGGTTTTTGTCTGTGTATGTATATTTTATCTTGCCTTGCCTTATTCTGCCAGGGGTCTTTTTGTTGAGACTATAATAGAGAAAAATCGAACCCCAATTTCGTCTCCTTGGTTTTCATTCTCTGTGATCTTTCTGGGTGACGGTGGTGGTGCCATAGTTCCTGTTTTGTTCTTATTTGGGGGTGCTCAATTTGGCGGCGTGTTTTGTTTTTGTGAAGAATTTGTCTTCGCCCTCCACCGTTACCTCCTCACTTGCTAACTCGGGATGTATGTCGGTGATAACCTGGGCTCATGTCGATGGTTCGTGGTTTGCAGTGCTCTCTGGTTTGTATATCATGTTGAATATTTCGGTAGAAGGCAAGTCGTTTGGGAATGCCATGTCTTGTAGGTTGTTGGAAACGAACATGTCCCTTGCTGCCTAGCAAAAGTTCCAGGTCTGGTTATATTCATGATGTGGGCGTGGATTATGGAGAACACTATTTTTTTGAAAAGATTATTTCCAAGTTGAAGCAAAATTGGTTGCTTTGCAGGGGATGGTGTGGTGACTTTTTCGAGGACCTTTGTCGTTTCTCTGGTTAATTTTTTCACAGCTGAATATGTCCTGTTTTACTGTTCCCGTGTCCTCTCCCTCTCCTTCTTTTGGTTAACTATTGCTTTTCGTGTGGGTCAACGAATAGCTCGTGTTCTGTGCTCTCCTTCATAGTTTAGGCATTTGCGGGTATCTTTGTTTTTACACTCCCTATAGGTGTGCCCCTTGTTCCCGCATTCTGACCAGTGTTTGGTGTCCTTGTTAGGGCAATATGTAGCCGTGTGTGATTATTGGTAGCAGTTCCAGCATGGAGTAAGAGGGAAGAAATCCTCATGCTCCACCTGGCTGCTGCTGATATGGTAGTAGGAGAAACAAAGTCCCTCCTGGATTGCTCTTTGGGCCATGGCTATTCCTGTGAATCTTATTTTGAGCATGGATGGCTGTCTGGGCAGCCTGACCACTTCCTCCACCTTGGCCCATTGGTTTTTGTTAGATACCAATTGCTGTTCACTTGCTTCTTCGGTGATCGCTTTATCTAGTCGTTTGACTCCAATTGACTTCCATGCTCGGAGTTGTGGAGGGACTGCAACTTCAAATTTTGCAGACGTGAGCTTTCTTGTGCTCTCGCGCGATAGAAGTAAGTCATATCATTCTTAGTCAGGCACAGGGCGATGAAGGAGTCCTTGGTCGTGATGAGGTTCGATATTTTGATGAGTAGGGTTGCACTGAGGAGTCCTGCTAGTTCTGCTTTTCTTTCGTCAGTCACGCCCCCTTCATGGGAGCGTATCCGTACGCGGTGTGCCCTCATTTCAGAGAGTACGTGTTGGACAGGCGACCGTTGCGTGGAGTGAGGTTGGAGACCTACCTATTCCAGGAAAGGAGTTTGTCATAGGAATTACAACACCCCCCACCGCCACTTCTTGGTCGAGTGGTCGTAGAGTGGTTCCCGTGACACTCTCCCATCAGGTGAGCCTACTTCCCTAGTGTTAATGAATGCTCACTTATAGACGTGATCTAGTGTACCTAATAAAGGGGGAGGTGGGGATTCAGGATTGCGACCCCCTTCCTAGGTGGACCCGCACGATCACGGTTACCCAGGAAGGCTCGGCGGTGGGATGGGTTGTGCTCCTGCCCCCTTTTCGTGTTCACAAACTCCTGGGAGGGAGGTAAACAGTTACAAGGAGGACCCAAGGACGAATACACCTTAGGGTGCAGGTCCCCAGGCCAGAGCGAAATAGAAGGAAGAACAGTCATTGGTGTATGTAACACCGGTGGGATCGTGGCCCAGGTCCGCTGCAGGAAGCCGTTACAGAGCACCCATTCTGGGCCGTCTATGATCAGGAGACACAGAAAAGGCGTTGTCTGGAGCAAGCTTCCCGAGTATTAAAGTGGTGGTGAGTGGCGTCAGATGACGGTTAGTGAGTCAGCAGTTTGAGACAAAGGCTGGCTGGCTGGCTGGCTGGCTTTGGCAGTGAAGGGTCTGGAGAGAGGTCCTATCACGGCGAAGGCTGGCTGGCGAGTGTGTAATGTAGTGATACCGCCCCCACGTTGTTGTTGTTGAGATTGTTGGACCGTAGTTCGACACGGGCCTTTACCTGTAGGCGGCCCGTTTGGTGGTTCCTGCTGGAGCAATTGGAGCAGCCAGACCGGATTTGGGATTGGAGGTTGTCCTACCAGCAGATATGAAAGGATACAGCAGGTTTGCAAGTGTGAGCGGACCCTCGGTCAGTGAACGCTTACCATCAACCCCCACTCTTGGACGTTGTCAGTTTCGGAGTGGCGTGCCCCCTGAACTGTGGTCCGCACTTGCTGGGGGAGGATACTACCTAAGCTATCTGGGTGGTGGGTATCGTATGATGACACGGAGAAGGTGGTGAATGTGTTTTGTTTGGGCCTTTTGGGTTAGAGTGGCCGCTGCTTTTGTGTGTTCTTCTTGGAAGTTTCGAATTCTGTTTCGGAGACTTTGTGTGACTTCGCAATCGAGGAGATAGTGTTTCAGTGGGTTGGCTGCTGGCTCCTGACAGTAGGTGCATTCCCTGACGACATTTCCGATCGTCTGCCAGGTGCACTTGTACCTTAGTCGTAGTCGATGAAGGATAACTTGAGTTTGTCTTGGTGTTTTCTTGTCCGCGAATGGTGGTTCCCATTTTGTAGCCAACCAGGCACCATTTGGCTGATTGGGAAGCAGCGTTCAATGCGTCAAGGAAGCTCTTTTGGATGTGGAGCTTGGTAGTCTTTCTGATGTGGTTCTTGATCTGTTGCACTCTTGCTGGAAATTGAATGTGTATGCTTCTAGAACGTGTGGCTGCCTTGGCTGCTTCGTCTGCCATGTCAATTCCCCCGATCCCTGCATGACTGGGAATCCAGTGTAAGACGACTGGGCGATTTTGTCTTTGGAAGTCCTGTAGCTGTGCGAGGATCGAGGTGATGATGTGGACGTTGTCTCTTGGTTGACTGTGTTGCAGCTCCTGCATGGCCGTTTTCGAGTCCGTGTGAATCATGATGGACATGATGTGTTGTATTGCAGCATATTGTAGGGCCTTTGGGATTGCTACCAACTCTGTTTGTAGGGTGGAGCAGTCATTAGAAAGTCTCCTTTGTAGGGTGGAGCAGTCATTAGAAAGTCTCCTTTGTAGGGTGGAGCAGTCATTAGAACGTCTCCATAAGAGGGTCTGACCTTCGGTGTATAAAGCCGCTCCAGATCTATGATGTTTTGGGTTCACCGAGCCGTCTGTGAAGTATGATTCTGCATCAGCCAGTGTCTCGGTGGCTATGGCTTCCTGAGTTATTCTTTCAAGGTTCTCCTTCTGGAGGTTGGCTTTGCTATCACCTAGTTCTGTGATTTTGAATGTGGCTGGTGGAGGGCTCCATGGTGGTGGAACTACATAATCCCTGTCTAGTATATCTTGGTTGTTCTTGACGAGTGTTTCTTCTTGCAGGTGCCCGATGACCTCGCTTGCCTCGTGCGACCAGGAGGCCCCTCACACTCTGTGGTCGAGGTGGAGGGAGGCACTGATTCGCGTTTGGCAGCTGTGAGCTTATCTAATCTACAGATTTTGGCGAGGAGACCGGCTGTCACCTGCTTGACTCGTACTGCCAGGGGTGGCAGTTCAGTTTCCATTTGCAAATTCCAAATTCTGGTCCACATGGGTGCTCCGAGCATGGTCCTGAGAGCATTATTTTGGATTACTTCTAGCTTAGCTATCTGGTCTTCTCTCAGTCCAATGAGTGCTGGAGCACTGTAATCTACCAGCGATCTGATGGCGGCCGTGTAGTAGGCTTTGAGCACATGTACGTTCGCTCCTGTGGTTGTGCTGGTGAGCGACCTCATTATGTTTTGTCTGCTCTTCGTCCTGTGCCTGAGATACTCGAGTTGCGACTTGAAAGTGAGTTTCTGGTCGAACCAGATTCCAAGACACTGGAGGGTGTTTTTCCAGATTACCGGCGAGTTTTGTATTGAGTGCATCATGTCTGGTGTGTCTGTGCAGATGGCCATCGCTTTCGACTAGGCTGGATTTATCTTGAGTCCAAGTCTGTTGCACTCCTCTTCTATAAGTTGGAGTGGGTGTTGCGTGTTGACTAATATGTTTACTCCTCTTACTATGAGCTATAAGTCGTCTGCATAACAGAGGAGCTTGGCTGTTTGTCTGAAAGGAAGGCTGACTAGATTTTCCATCAGGACATTGAACAGCGTTGGATTGAGGATGTCTCCTTGTGGGGTTCCATTTTCGTGGACCCTGTAGCTTTAGGTTGCCCCCTGAAAGCGTACTCTTGCTTCTCTCTGTGTAAGGTAGTTCTGGATCCACCTCAGCAACCTTCCTTTGACGCCTTTTTCGGCGAGCGTCGTTATAATGGACAGTGGATTTGCTAGTTCGAAGGCCTTCTCCAGGTCGAGGAAGACCACCAAAGTTGGTTTATTGTCCACTGTGCTGAGTATCTTGGCAATGTTGTTTCTTGTGCCGGTGTTCTCGGAGTAAGCAAAAATGTGAGGGTGTGGGCTGCCGACTTTCCACTTGAGTCTGTTGAGAGCCATTCTTTCTCCCGTCTTCGCTATGCAGCCGAGGAGGGAGATGGGTCTTGGTTTGATTGGTTCTCTGGGCTTTGGAATGGGCTGTAAATCTGCCTTCTTCCATTCCGGTAGAAGTCTTTGTGCTGTCCACGAAGCATTGACGACTTGTAGCAAAGCCTCGTGCCCGACTTCTCCGGCATTGGAAAGCATGGAGTAGGTTATCCTGTCGGCCTCTGGTGCTGTGTCCTTGCTTCGTTTTATCGACTTCTGGAGTTCTTGCTGGTTGAAGATCTGTCGGTGTCATCTTCACCATTGCAGGCCTCTTCGATCATTTGGAGTCTGGCCTGTTGCAGATGCTGTTGTGTCTCCCCTGCATGTCTCGGAGGACTGCCGAACCCGGAGCTGTGAAGACTGCCCTCTCTCTGCTGCTATTGTTGGCCAACTTTCCTGACTGGACCATAGTCGACAAAATCTCACGAGCGTTTTTAGTTTATTGAGCATTAGTTTCCCCTTCCCACTGGTGGTGTGAGTGACCCACACTTCAGCTGGAAAGCAGCTATAGCGTGATATTCCCAACGTGGTTCGAGCTCTTTTCCTTCTACTACTATTTTTTTCTTTTTTCGCTCTGGCCTAGTGACCTGCACCCTCAAAAGTGTATTCGTCCTGCGGTCCCCCCTGCAACTGTTCACCTCCCTCCCAGGAGATTGTGAACACGAAAGGGGGTTGGGGCAAGAACCCATCCCTCCGCCGAGTCTTTCCAGGAAAACCATGATCACGCGGGTCCACCTGGAAAGAGGGTAGCAATCCTCATCCTTAACCAATAGACACACTTAGCTCACGTCTATAAGTGAGCAGTCACATACACTAGGAAGTAGGTTTCCAAAACGGGGCTCCGGGAGAGAAGCTCATGAACCACTCTTCCACCACCCTGCCATCAAGTGCCTGTGGGGAGTGTTGAAATTCCTCTGCTACTTACTCAACCGGAATAGGTAGGCTCTGAACAATAGAAAAACCTCCAAAGAAAAAGAAAACACCACTTAACCACCGGTTATGGTGTGCGTACGCTCTCCTATCCGCGACCCCCGCATGAACCGCCAACCCAACGACCCGAACCACGACAGGCTCCGCACAAAGAAAGCGGACCAACTACGGGCCTTCCACGAAGCCCTGAAAAGCAAGAACAGCGTCATCCACACCACTGCCACCGCCACTGAGGACGACAACTGCACGAAGGTTGAAAACAAAAAACACCGACGTGCTTTTTCGGGTAACGAAATCCGTCAAGCAGCCCAAAAGGCACCTATCACCACCGCCAGCTCACCCCTAAGGACTCTGCCAAAATTCCGAATCTAAAAAAAGGAAAAGGAAAACGACATATGCCGCCATCACAGAGAAGGAGAAACAAAATCCACTGGCCAAGTTTTCAGTGCGGCCCAACCAAAAGGGGGAGATCATTAATCACCCCAAGGACAAGGAATCCGCCACCATCCTCGACACTTACCTTAAAAACACTACCACCGTTGCATCAACCAAGTTGGATCCCGCCCAGAAACTGATAAAGTCGGTAGTCCTCAGGTAACCCAAAGGAGTTACCCCTCGAACCCCTGGAGAACCACCCGAAGATCCTAAAAGCCAAGAGATGCTCTCCCCAACCGACAAGACCGCCACCACAAAACAAGTGCTCATAACTCAATACGGTTCACCCTCCATTGACATTAAAACCTGGGTGATCTTCGAAGTGAGGCTTTGTGTTCCGGAGCCTCTGCGGTGCTTCAGATGCCAGAAATATGGGCACCATCAGACGAGGTGCAAGTATAAGCAAATCTACGCCATCTGCGCACAGAAGCACGGCACATACTCCTGCCTCACCAAGTTGAAGAATGGGGAAAAAATTGCCCCCAAGTGTGCCAACTGCGGGGGCAAACACCACGCCTGGAACCCTGGATGCTCCGAGAGGACAAAGAGGGTCCAGGCAAACCGACCAGCAGCAAGACCGGCCCCCACCGCTTGCACACCAGCCCCACCAAGTACCTTCGTGTGGGGAACCCAAAGGCAAAAACAACAAAGCCAACCTCCTCAGCCGGTCAACACCCAAAGTGCAGCCCAGTTTCCTGGCCTCACTACGGCCACACCTCAGCCACCCAAGCAGCAGACAACGACAACCACGAAAAAGACAAAAGAAGCACACACCAAGGCACCAGAAGGAATGATACACGTATCAGACCTAGCCAAGGTACTGACAACCTTCGCGGAGGGCCTAGCCGGACTACTGGGCCACAAGATCCAACCCACACAGCTCCAAATACTCATGGGGAGCGTCCTCGGGCAAGTCGCCACAGCTCCAGCCACCTCAGTGGAGGACGCCATGCCGGCCCCCACTCGAGTGACAGCCGAGGTACACTCTACACCGAAAAAGGCCACCAGAGAACCAAAGATACCGACAGTTCTCAGAAAGAAATTGGATGTTTCAGCTTCCCTGAACCGAACCACGGCCCAGAAGGCAAAAACCACCACGGAACAAGAAGATATGAACCTGATCCAGTCGGAATCAGACCTGAACAAATCCATCGAGGACCACCAGAAGTCCCCGGTGAAACAGTGGTGGAAAACACCAGCACCCTGAACATCCTTTCATGGAATGCTCAGGGCATCAAAAACAAGAAACACCTCCTGCAAGAAGCAGTAGCCAAGGACAAGCTTGACATTATACTGCTACAAGAAACACTTTGACAAGAACACCACTGTTTCAAATTCAGTGGCTACAAGACATACAGGAGGCATTTCACGCAGGCGTCGACAAGAGGATGTATGATCTTGATCAAGTCGAGCATACCCTCCTCCGAGGTCATGCAGCATTTTCCATATGGGGAAAGTATTGAGATACAGACCGTCAAAGTAACCCTCCAAGAACGGGAAATAACTGCCCACAACATCTATAAGAACCCAGGGGGCTCACTGGAGGTGACTCAATTATTCGCTTCGGCCGCTTACCACGCCACACTCATAGGATAGGATTTCAATGCACACCATCCCTTCCTAAGCTTGGTAAGCCCCACAAATGAAGACGGCCTACACCTATAGTATACACCACCTATCAAGACACACCCGAGATCGTCCTTCTAAACACCGAGAGCCCACCCACATTAGGGGAGGAAGGCTAGATCAAACCTTCGTCTCCAGTACACTACAGGCTTCGACCTCCTAGCAGCTACACCCCAAGCTGACCAGCGACCACTTTGCCACCTTAACAACACTGAAGGTGAACAACTCACCACTCCACCCCCGCCGAGTTGGAAATACAATACCCAAAAGGCAGACTGGGAACTCTATAGGAAACACCTGGCTAAGTGGCACGCCAAATCACAGCCGGCTGCTGCAGCACCCGTGGACGAGGCAACCCTCCACCAAGAATTGGTCGAGGCGTTTCACCAAGCGACAGAAGAGGCTATTCCCAAAATATAACCTACATCAAGACAGTACAAGGATTACTGGTTCTACTGTCCTAGGGTGAAAGAACTCAACCACAGAGTGTACAAGGCCCGAAGAAACTGCAGAAGACATCCCACGGACATAAACAGACATCTGCAAGATATAGTCAAGGATACCAGGCCAGGAAAGAGAAGGAAGAAATCAAAAGCATAAGCTGGCTCAAGTGGTGCTCCGAACTGAACGAGCACACCTCCCTCGGCAAAATGTGGGCCCAGATCCGATTGCATCTGGGAAGGCAACACCACCACCACCAACCCATCCCAACCCAGAAGTGGAAACCAAGAGACTTGCGACACTGTTCTCCGACCGAGCAGCAACCGCCCCCACCCCAGGGTGACATATTTATATGGCACACCACTTTACCCCGCAGTCGGTAGCTAGCCAACGACAAACATTCCCGGCCCGGCCACCACGTAATCACAGCGGCGTGGGAAAACCACACCCACCGAAGCTATTGCGCCATGTTATATCACCCCTACAGCAATGTTGCTAACATATAATCACCCTCCTGACGATTGTAACTGTCTTGCCAGGCGGAAAGTTATCGCCTGACCGAGCCATGGCGCGACAGACTGGCAACTTATACACACAGCAAGCTACGTCACATGCTGTTGATTTCTCTCAAAAACACACGCGCACACTAAGAACAAACCGTGTGAACATTTCATTTGAAAAAACGGTGTGTGAAGATGTATTATAGAAAACGGAAGCACTATATGGTAAACTTGACTGATTCAATAAATTTTCCCTGCTATCCTGCAGACCTCTTAGCAGCTTTCTAAGGCCCCTTTGGGGTTCGCGGATCCCCGGTTGAAAAACGCTGCTTCAGTGTACACTGACTTTGTATTTACTCACTTTGTATTGAGGCCTGCACACTCTGAGGTAATTGAGCAAAGCTAACAGTTCCAGCACATTACCTACTGAGTTGACTGGTCTTGCCCTGTGGGTCAGCGTAGCTGTTACCCTTGCTTCCATCACCTAGCACTTTATTCTCTTCCTTTCATATGTCACACAAGCTCTTGCCTTTAGTGATTCTCCCTAAAATGTCTGTCCAGTATTTATTCCGCGCCTCTTGCTTGATTTCATTATCATTTGGATTTAAACTCCATTCTCTTTGCACCTTTCTAAGGAGTTTACTTCAGCCCTGAACCAATTTATCATTAACATACATATTACGTTTCCCGTGATTTATTTATCCTTTATAACTACACTTACTTGTCGTCAAAACAGAATCAATAATATGTAATAAATCATCATAAAAGCTATCAACATCCTTTGGTTCATAATCTGTATACCAATCCTGTATAGTAGTGATCAGCTCCTGTTTTTTATCTTTCGGCAACCAATATCTTTTCAGCTTAATTAACTTCTGCATTTTGTGAACATATATAGTAATTCGTAATGAAAAATGATCACTAAGCAAATCCCTGTCTATGTCAGCATTCGCTCTTATTCCCTTAAGTCAGGTGGAGCAGTTGAGGAGAGAGATAGACGTGTTAAAGGGGGAGAACGAAGCCCTCAGGACTGAACTCCTTCAGGTAGGTGTCCTGCGTAGCAGGACACCTACCTGAAGGAGGAGCAGGCGTGGAGAGTGGTTGTCTCCAAGGGGACTAGGGTTAGACTCAGGAAAGTAGACCAGGGTGTGGAGTGCAGTAACCCCTACCAAGTGTTGGAGGAAGCTGGCGAGGAAGAGAAGAGGCAGGAAGATGTGGTGCCAGGAGAGAAAATGGCAGTTGTTCAAACCCTGCCCAGTGATAAGGTCGTGGTAGTGGGTGACAGCCAGGTGAGGTTCTTGGAAAGGACTTTTTGTGCAAGAGATCGGAAACGTAGGACTAGGGTGTGTTTTCCTGGGGCTGGGATAGGGCATGTAGCTGAGAGGATAGATAGGGTTCTGTCAAGGGAGGGTACCAATCCAGTAGTGTGTCTTAGTGTGGGAGGTAACGACATAGGAAAGGTTAGGAGTGAGGGGAAGGTTAGAGACAGGGGAGGGATCCCGATAGTATATGGTGTCTTCCCTAGAAGAGGAGTTGGTCATGAATGGCTGTCGAGGGCAATTTCTATAGATTGCCGACTGGAAAAACATTGTGCAAGCAATGGTAGGGCATTCATTGATAACTGGCAACCATTCTATGGCAACGACTGCCTGTACAGTCGTGACGGAGTACACTTGTCTCGCGCGGGGGTAAAGACGTTGTCTGCATCCCTAGAGCGTAAAATTGACACTCCAAAGGGGGTTTTGCCAGTAGAGAGAGGTAAGGGCAAGTGGGAGTAAAAAAACAAGCATGTCCTGGGGAATAAAATTGGTTACTCAGGACAAGTGGTAAAACAAGACCTGAGAAGGGTAGGTTTAAATGTATACTATACAAACAGTATGAGAATTAGAAATAAAATAGACTCGGTGAGAGCGGTTGTATGTACCGAGAATGTAGACGTCATAGCTATCAACCAAACTAGGATGAATCTGGCGAGCAAGAACTTTTTATCAGAGTACCACATAGAAGGGTATAACCTTTTTCACAAGGACAGGGAAGGTAGGAAGGGGGGAGGTGTCACACTCTTCGTCAATGATACATTAAAATGTTGTATTAATAGTTCTTTTTTCCTTGTGGTTATCAGCTCCCAAGGGATTATTATCAGATATCGAAATCACGGAAGGAAGAGAAAAACTAATTATGGGAGTGATTTACAGGCCCCCCAAGTCTTGGCAAAGCAGCAGCTCAGCCCATATGGCAGGAAATGGGTAGGGCAGCAAAATATAACAACCTATGCATTATGGGGGATTTCAACTTCAGAAATATTGACTGGGACAACATTGTAGGTGACTATGAATCTGAAGACTTCCTAGACGCAGTACAGGACAATTTTTTGAAACAACTAATTACAGAACCTACTAGAGGTGACAATATATTAGACCTAGTATTAACAAATAAAGAAAATATTATCAGAGATATCACAGTAGGGAAAGAACTAGGTAACAGGTAAAATCAGGTTTCACTTTCAAATTAGGAAACGAAAAACAATGACAATATGGTCAGAGTCCCAAACTTTCGGTTGGCGGATTATCAGGGAGTTAAGAAAGTGCCTAGGTGAGGTCACTGAGACTGGTCAGAGTCAGTTCAGTAGGAAGGGGTGAGCTATAGATGACACAACAATTGATCATGACTATAATATATTCACTAGTATACTACATAAAGCACAAGAACAAAATATACCATACAGAAAAATTAGATCAAATAAGAATGAGCCAAGGTGGATGACCAGAAAACTTAAACATGACATAGGAATAAAGAAAGGAATATATAAGAAATTAAAGGGAGGGGAGGAGCAGCTCAGAAATAGGTATAATGAATTATCTAGGAATGTTAAGAAAAATGTAAGGAAAGCAAAGAGAGACTATGAAATCAAAATAGCAAGAGAATCCAAGGCGAATCCCAAGGGATTTTTCCAGGTATATAGGACAAAGGTCAAGGACAAAGTTGGGCCTTTAAAGTCAGGGAGGGGAGAATTGATAAATGGTAGTGAAGAAATAAGCAAAGCATTGAACAGCTACTTCTTATCAGTTTTCACAGAAGAGATTTGAGATGAAATTCCAGAGGTAGAACTGATATTTAAGGGAAAGGAAGAAGAGAAATTAAATATCACTATCAGAAAAGAGGATGTTCTTAAGAAGATAAATAAACTAAAGAAAACAAAATCCCCAGGTTTGGATAAAATTATCCCTAGAGTCTTGAAAGAGTGTAGGGAATAGATTAGCGGACCCCTCGTAAACTTATTTACAAAATCATTAGACACTGGAGTTGTGCCAGAATTGTGGAAACAGGCAAATGGAGTACCCATATTCAAAAAGGGAGACAGAGGATCAGTGTCAAATTACCGGCCGATCAGTTTGACGTCAGTAGTGGGGAAATTTCTTGAATCAATTAT